>NC_135331.1:14176134-14488058 GCF_023851605.1 Tamandua tetradactyla
TAGCTTCCAGGGACTGTGTCTGCAAATACTAACCTATAGCTCTAGACAGGAATAAAAGAGACCCACAGAAAATATGTGTTCCACATAGCTGCCTGTCTGCATGACCACAGAGGGACAAATCTGGTCTGATCCAGAATCTTATGAATTCAGGAAGTAAGACAGCCCCCCACTAAAAACCTGCCCTGGGCTCATTTCACCAAGATTCTATGAACACTGTTTTGTTCCCCAGTGGAATCATGGTGTCCACCGATTTGCCCTCCTGGGTCTTGTGTCCAGTCTTTGCTCTTGTCTTTTGCCAATCCCCAGGTCAGGGAAGCTTTCCCGAGTCCCCCACCCCTGTGTACCTGGGGCCTGCGCGGGGCGTCCGGGGAGCGGGGCGGGTCTGCGGAGCCGCCTCCCCTCCGCGCGGCAGCCCTGCCTCTTTGTCTCTCTACCCTTGGGACAAATGTCTCATTCCCCAGGGTGTCAAGGGGAAAATTAATCACCCGGGGGAGATCAGTCAGCCTGCTGACTTGGCAGGGGAAAGACAAAGAGAAATAGGGTGTCTCGCGGATTGGTTGGGTCCCCCATTAAGGGGTGGAAAAATGCTTGCTTTGCGATTACAAATGTGCCCCATTGGTGCCCGGCGGTCCCCGTCCCCCCCTCACCTCGGGAAATCGCTGCTAATGCGCTTCCGGAGAAGGTGGCCGTCTCCTCTCTCCTTTCCCTGCCTCCTGGGCGCGGGCCTTGTCCTCATGCAGGTCAAATCCCAGCTCTGCTGCCTGCCTTCGAGGCCGTCGCCTGCTTTCTAGCGGGACATCCGGGGCTCTTGACCTGGCCTGTCTCATAGGGAGGCCTCGCCCGGCCCCTGCTGCGTCCTGCGCGCCTGTGAAAGCAACAAGGAGCCCGGCTCGCCCCAGGGCTGTGAGAGAGGACGGGAGTTGACCCAAGAGGCCCTTGGGGGACCTCGGGCAAGTTGCTGATTTTTCTGTGTCTGTGTCCCCTTTTCTACAAAGGCAAAAATAATAGTTCCTCTTGGTGCCAGTCTTGGGCCAATTGCCCTGGCGCCCACCGCGGGCGCCCCCTGCGCTGCTCTGCGCCCCCGGGCACCGACCCCAGGCTTCCGGGGGTCGGTTTCCTCACCTGTGCACAACAGTACTCATCTCATAGGGTTGTTAGGAGTTCCTAAGTCTTAATTGGTACAAAATAGTACTAATCTAAAACTGCAGGACAGGGCACAGCGCAGAGTGGATGCTATATAAATGTTACTTATGACTCTTTAACATTCTGGATATTAAACATTTATCAGATATGTGGTTCCCAAACATTTTCTCTCATTCTATCGACTGTCTTTTTACTTTCATGATCAAGTTCTTTGATGCATGAAAATGTCTAATTTTGATGAAGCCACGTGTCTCTATTTTTTCTTTTGTTGCTCATGCTATGGATGTAAAATCTAAGAAACCGTTGCTTAACACAAGGTCCCAAAGATGCTCCCCTACTTTTTCTTCTAGGAGTTTGATAATTTTGGTTCTTATGTTTAGGTCTTTGATCCATTTTGAGTTAACTTTTGTATGTAGTGTGAGGTAAGGGTCTACCTTCATTTTTTGCATATAGATATCCAGATTTCCCAGCACCATTTGTTAAAGGGGCTATTCTTTCCACACTGAGTGGACCTGGCACCCTTGTCAAAAATAAATTAGCCATAGATGTGAGGGTTTATTTCTGAACTCTCAATTTGATTCCGTTTGGTCTACATGTCTGTCTCTGTTGCAGAACCATGCTATTTTGATTACTGAGACTTTGAAATAAGTTTTAAAATTAGAAAGTGCGAGTCCTCCAATTTTGTTCTTTTTCAAAATGGTTTTAACTATTTGGGGCTTCTTGCCGGTTCAGATCATTGGTTTTCCATTTCTGGAAAGAAGGCTGTTGGAATTTTGATTAGGACTGGGTTGAATCTGCAAATGGCCTTGGGTAGGATTAATATTGTAAAATATTTAGTCTTCCAATCCATGAACATAGGATGTCTTTCAATTCACTGAGGTCTTCTTTGATTTCCTTTTGCAGTGTTTTGTAGTTTTTCATGAATCAGTCCTTTACGTCCTTGTAAATTTATTCCTAGATATTTGATAATTTAGGTGCTATTGTAAATTAAATTTTTCTTGATTTCTTCTTCAGATTGTTCATCACTAGCGTACAGAAACACTACTGATTTTTATGTGTCGATTTGTATCCTGCCACTTTGCTAAATTCATTTATTAGCTCAAGTAGCTTTGTTGTGCATTTTTTCAGGATTTTCTATATATAGGATCATGCCATCTGCAATTAAGGAAAGTTTTACTTTTTCTTTCCAATTAGGATGCCTTTTATTTCTTTTTCTTGCCTTATTGCTCTGGCTAAAACTTCCTGTACAATTTTGAATAACAGTGGTGACAGTGGGCATCCTTGTCCTGTTCCTAATCTTTGACTGAAAGCTTTCAGTCTTTCCCCATTAAACAGGATGTAAGCTGTGGGTTTTCATATATGCAGGTTATCATGTTGTGGACTCTTCCTTCTATTTCTAGTTTTCTGTGTGTTTTTATCAAGAAGATGCTGGATTTTTTGTCAGATTCCTTTGTGTCAATTGAGATGATGATGTGGGTTTTTTCCTTCATTCTATTAATACCATGTATTATGTTAATTGATTTTCTCATTACCTTATTACCCTTGCGTAAGTGGGATAAATCCCACTTGATCACTGTGTATATTTCTTTTAATATGCTATTGTATTCAGTTGGTTAGTGTTTTGTTGAGGATTTTGCATCTTGTATTAGTTAGGATTCTCTAGAGAAACAGAATCAAAAGAAAACACTCACAAATATAAAATTCATAAAGTGTCTCATGTAACCATGGGAATGCAGAGTCCAAAATCTGCAGGGCAGGCTGTGAAGCCGATGATTCTGATGGAGGGTCTGGACGAACTCCACAGGAGACACCCGCCAAATGAAGCAGGAAGAGAGCCTGTCTCTTCTGAATCCTCCTTAAAAGGCTTCCCGTGATTAGATTAAGCATCACTCATTGCAGAAGACACTCCCCTTGGCTGATTACAAATGGATCACATCAGCTGTGGATGCAGCTGACGTGATCATGATATGATTCTATGAAATGTTCTCATCACAACAGACAGGCCAGCACTTGCCCAATCAGACAAACAGGTACCACCACTTGGCCAAGTTGACACACGTACCTGACCATGACAGTCCACCCCTTGTCAACTTGGTAGCCATACTCATCACCTTAAACCATACCTAATTTCTAAATAAAAAACAAAAAACACACATTTTTTTTCTTTCACCTAACAATACTCAACTGTCCTGCATATAACTGGAAGCACATTAAATCTCTCCAAAATAGGGTGCAAGTCCTTGGGTAATATTCATTCTTAAACTTGATATCTTACAACTTAAATAGTATAACATGAACAAAACAGCCATTACAGTCCTTGTTTCTGTACTGATCACGTGGTCGAAGTTCATATTTATCACTACCTTCTTCCACTATCCATTCCACGTTCCCTTTACCCTCAGCAAGCACTTCAGCTGGACATGGTTCTTTGCCTGGTGGGATGACCCAAACCTTCATTCCTGAAGTTTCAGAGTCATTGATAGTCCTGCCTGGATTTGTTTGTTGCAATTTTCCATTGATTTTAATCACAGGGCAAGGTAGTACTAAAAGGGGCCCTAGGGGATCTCCTATATTCCAAGAAAACCCTTCTTTACCCCCATTGCGTAGTTGCAGTCCTATTTCCCCCTGATAGTCAGGGCCAATCACCCCGGCCAATAATGTAATCCCCTTCTTGGCTTGTTGATCCAGGGGCATGAATAGCCCAAAGTGACCAGGTGGCAGTCTTAGATTCCAGTTCAATGGAATCATTGTTGTTTCTCCTGGAGGAAGCACTCCCCCTTTTGGAACTAAAACCTGTAGACCAGCAGAGCTCAGGGTCACAGGGACAGGAAGCAAAAATTTTCCTAGTGGATCACTAGGGGTAATAGTGAGTGGCACCACACCCATTTCCACCCCTTGGTTCCTGGACCCATGGATCCTGGCTATGGGAGAAACAGCCCCATACAGCAGGCGCTGATTCAGAGCATATACAGCTTCCTGGAGAGCATTACCCCAGCCCTTCAAGGTACTGCCACCTAGTTGGCACCATAATTGAGTTTTCAAAAGGCCATTCCATCATTCTATTAATCCAGCTGCTTCTGGATGATGGGAACATGGTAAGACCTGAGAATTCCATGAGCATGTGCCTATTCCCGCACTTCATTTGCTGTGAAGTGTGTTCCTTGATCCGAAGCAATGCTGTGTGGAATACCATGACGATGGATAAGGCATTCTGTAAGCCCACGGATAGTAGTTTTGGCAGAAGCATTGCGTGCAGGGAAAGCAAACCCATATCCAGAGTATGTGTCTATTCCAGTTAGAACAAATCGCTGCCCCTTCCATGAAGGGAGTGGTCCAATGTAATCAACCTGCCACCATGTAGCTGGCTGGTCACCTCGGGGAATGGTGCCATATCGGGGGCTGAGTGTGGGTCTCTGCTGCTGGCAGATTGGGCACTCAGCAGTGGCTGTAGCCAGGTCAGCCTTGGTGAGTGGAAGTCCATGTTGCTGAGCCCATGCATAACCTCCATCCCTACCACCATGACCATTTTGTTCATGAGTCCATTGGGCAATGACAGGAGTTGCTGGGGAAAGAGGCTGACAGGTATCCACAGAATGGGTCATCTTATCCACTTGATTATTAAAACCTTCCTCTGCTGAAGTCACCCTCTGGTGCGCATTCACATGGAACACAAATATGTTCATGTTTTTAGCCCACTCAGAAAGGTCTTCTCACATACTTCTTCCCAGACCCCTTTGTCACCAATTTTCCAATTATGGTCTTTCCAAGTCCCTGACCATCCAGACAAACCGATAGCAACAGCCCACGAGTCAGTATACAAACACACCTTTGGCCAGTTGTCCTTCCAAGCAAAATGAACAACCAGGTGCACTGCTCGAAGTTCTGCCCACTGGGAGGGTTTCCCCTCACCACTGTCCTTCAAAGACGCCCCAGAAAGGGGTTGTAATGCTGCAGCTGTCCACTTTTGGGTGGTACCTGCATATCGTGCTGAACCATCTGTAAACCAGGCCTGAGTTTTCTCTTCCTCAGTTAATTCACTGTAAGGAACTCCCCAAGAGGCCATAGCTGTGGTCTGGGAAAGAGAAGGTCAATGTGGAAGAGTGGAGGCCATGGGCATTTGGGCCACTTCCTCATGTAACTTACTTGTGCCTTCAGGACCTGCTCTGGCTCTATCTCGTATATACCATTTCCATTTTATAATAGAGTGCTGCTGTGCATGCCCAACTTTATGGCTTGGTGGGTCAGACAACACCCAGCTCATGATAGGCAACTCAGGTCTCATGGTAACTTGGTGGCCCACAGTTAAGCGTTCAGTCTCTCCTAAGGCCCAGTAGCAGGCCAAAAGCTGTTTCTCAAAAGGAGAGTAGTTATCTGTAGCAGATGGTAAGGCTTTGCTCCAAAATCCTAAGGGTCTGCATTGTGATTCTCTTATAGGGGCCTGCCAAAGGCTCCAGATAGCATCTCGATTTGCCACTGACACTTCCAGCACCATTGGATCTGCTGGATCATACGGCCCAAGTGGCAGAGCAGCTTGTACAGCAGCCTGGACTTGTCACAGAACCTCCTTTTGTTCAGGTCCCCACTCAAAATTAGCAGCTTTTCTGGTCACTCAGTAAATGGGCCAGAGTAGCATACCCAAATGAGGAATACGTTGTCACCAAAATCCAAAGAGACCAACTAGGCGTTGTGCCTCTTTTTTGGTCATAGGAGGGGCCAGACGCAGCAACTTATCCTTCACCTTAGAAGGGATATCTTGACATGCCCCACACCATCGAACATCTAGAAATTTCACTGAGGTGGGAGGTCCCTGTACTTTTGTTGGCTTTATCTCCCATCCTCTGACACGCAAATGCCTTACCAGTAAGTCTAGAGTAGTTGCTATTCTTGCTCATTAGGTCCAATTAACATGATATCATCAATATAATGGACCAGTGTGATGTCTTGTGGGAGGGAGAAACGATCAAGGTCTCTGTGAACAAGATTATGACATAGGGCTGGAGGGTTGATATACACCTGAGGTAGGATGGTGAAAGTATATTGCTGACCTTGCCAGATGAAAGCAAACTGTTTCTGGTGGTCCTTACTAACAGCTATTGAGAAAAAAGCATTTGCCAGATCAATAACTGCATACCAGGTACCAAGGGATGCAATGATTTGCTCAAGCAATGATACAACATCTGGAACAGCAGCTGCAATTGGACTTATCACCTGACTGAGCTTATGATAATCCATTGTCATCCTCCAAGATCCATCTGTTTTCTGCACAGAGCATATAGGAGAGTTGAATGGGGGTGTGGTGGGAATCACCACCCCTGCATTCTTTACGTCCTTAAGAGTGGCAATAATCTCTGCAATCCCTCCAAGAATCTGGTATTGCTTCTGATTTACTATTTTGCTAGGTAGGAGCAGTTCTAGTGGCTTCCACTTGGCCTTTCCCACCATAATAGCCCTCACTGTATGAGTTAGAGAGCCAATGTGGGGATTCTGCCAGTTGCTCAGTACATCTATTCCAATTATACATTCTGGAACTGGGGAAATAACTACAGAATGGGTCCAGGGGCCCACTGGACCCACTGTGAAATGGACCTGAGCTAAAACTCCATTGATCACCTGGCCTCCATAAGCCCAAACTTTGACTGGTGGACCAGAGTGACGTTTTGGGTCCCCTGGAATTAATGTCACTTCTGAATGAGTGTCTAATAATCCCTGAAATATCTGATCATTTCCTTTTCCCCCATGCACAGTTTCCCAGGTAACAGGTAGTCAGTCTCCTTGGGGAAGGCTTGAAGGAAGATTAACAGTATAAATTTGTGGCAGTGTAACAGGGTTCTCTCCCAAAGGGACCTGGCCTCCCCTTCATTCAAGGGGCTCTGGGTCTGTAAACTGTCTCAAGTCTGGAAATTGATCAAGGGGCTGTGACTCTGTGTTTTGTAATTCAGATTAGATTTCTGTTCATTTGACCTAGAACTCTTTTGTTTATACAGCTCGAACAATAATTTAGTAGACTGTCCATCTATTGCATTCCTAGGTACCCCATGATTTGCTAGCCAATACCACAAATCTCTGTGAGTCATATAATTTTGACTCTTGCTTTGAGTTTGCTGTCTATTATAATAGCCACGTCTACCCTGTCTTTGGTGATTAAGTGCTGCCACCTGGCTTCTGCCAACTTGGGATCCTGTCATCCCCATTGTGTTTAAGGAGTCCAGCTCAGTGACAGCAGTTCCTACAGTAATATCTGACCTACAGAGAAGTGCAACCACAGAGCTCTTGAGGGATGATGGTGCTAGTCTCACAAATTTATTTCTCACTGTTCTGGTAAAAGGTACATCCTCCAGACATTCCTGGGGTGTAAGAGCAGGCTTTGCATGATAAAACCACTCTAACATTCCAATCTCTCTAAGCCTCTGGGGTCCCTCATCTACATTATCCCAGGGCAGTTCTGGCATTTCAACCTCAGGTAATGTTGGCCACCTTTTGATCCATGTTTCAACCAATCACCCAAACAAGCTGTTAACACCTTTTCTAACTGCTCGAGCTATAACATTGAATGCAGAATCTCTGCTTAGTGGGCCCATATCAATAAATTCAGCCTGATCCAGCCTTATATTCCTCCCACCATTATCCCACACCCTTAAAATCCATTACCACACATATTTCCCTGATTTCTGTCTATATAAATTGGAAAACTCGTGCAGTTCTTTTGGAGTATAATATACCACCTCATGTTTGATACTTTGTACCTCACCTTTAGGGGCCTGTTGGGACTTTAGCCTACTTATAGGTCTGGAAGAAAAGAGGGGTGGTGGGGGTGGGTCATGAAAAGAATTAGAAATATCTTCCAAGCCATTTGCCTTGGGGCATTAATTTGCAGTTTCATCTGGTGAAAAAGGATTAATCACTATAGGGCTAATCCCTTCAGGAGGAGGTTGAGTGGCCAATTCCTCAAGGCAGGCTGGAGGTGGGGCAGCTATGTCCTCAGGGAAGACTATTACAGGGTAATCTAGAGAAGGCTCAGCATGACCTAGGGTTTCAACCTCGCCACCGACATCATTATCAATCCATATGTCACTGTCCCATTACCTTCCAACACTTTAACAGCAGACACCATGCAACATTGAGATTTCAGTTTACGTTGAAAAGTTGCTACTCTAGCAAGAAGATTCTGAGTCTGATTTTCAGAGACCTTAAGTCTACAGCTACAGAAGTAAGATTTTCCTTCAGGATACTCATAGAACACGTCTACATCTGTCAGATGGCACCTAAGCTTCTTCTTTGAAGCCTTAAGCACATCCCTTTCACTCCTTAATGTAGCCAGTGTCTCTAACAACAACCAGCCAACATCTCTATACCTCTTATTTCCATATAACTCCATAAAGGTGTCAAAAACATTATTCCCCAGAGCCTGACTTCGTACAAGTGAAGCATTAGGAGAATCGAATGGTGATGTTTTGACTATCTCTTCTGCTAACTCACTCCATGGATTGGGAGTGTCATTCTGATTATGGGAATCAGAGTCCTTAGTGCCTTTGAGTCCAGTCAGAGTAGAAAACCATTCATAAAAACCCATTTTTAAGATTCTGTTTCTTAAGAACCACTCCTGGTACCAAGTTGTATTAATTAGGGTTCGCTAGAGAAACAGAATCAACAGGAAACACTCACAAATATAAAATTCATAAAGTATCTCATGTGACCTTGAGAATGCAGAGTCCAAAGTCTGCAGGGCAGGCTGTGAAACTGACAATTCCAGTGGAGGGTCTGGATGAATTCCACAGGAGAGATTTGCCAGCCAAATCAGGAAGAGAGCCTGTCTCTTTTGAATCCTCCTTAAAAGGCTTCCAGTGATTAGACTAAGCATCACTCATTGCAGAAGACACTTTCCATGGCTGATTACAGATGGAATCAACTGTGGATGCAGCTGACATGATCATGATTTAATTCTATGAAATGTCCTCATTCACAACAGACAGGCCAGCACTTGCCCAACCAGACAAACAGGTACCACCACTTGGCGAAGTTGACACATGAACCTGAACATGACACATCTATATTCATAAGAGATTTTGGTCTGTAATTCTCTTTTCTTTTGATATCTTTATTTGGCTTTGATGTTAGGATGATACTGGCCTCATAGAATGAATTAAGAAGTCTTGACTCCTCTTCAATTTTTGGAAGAGCTTGAGCATGACTGATGTCAATTCTTCTGGAATATTTGGTAAAATTTACCAGTGAACCCATCTGGTCCTGGGCTTTGCTTTGTTGGGGAGTTTTTTATTACTGATTCAATCTTTTGTCATTGCTCTTTTCAGCTCTATTTCTCCTTGAATGAATGGAGGTAATTGGTATATTTCTAGGAACTTGTCCATTTCATCTAGGTTATCTAATTTGTTGGTGTAGAATTGTTCATAGTATCCTCTTGAAGTCCATTTTATTTCCATGGGGTTGGTAGTAATATTCCCCCTTTCCTTTTTTTGCTTTGCCAGTCTATCTTTAGCTAGGTATTTACTGATTGATCTTACTGACATTTATAAAGAAACCAACTTTTGGTTTCATTGATTCTCTCTACTGTTTTGTTTGCTTGTTTTTTTACTCTCTTAATTTATCTCTGTTTTAATCCTTGTTATTTCCTTTTATCTGCTTACTTTGGGCTTATTTACTATTCTTTTTCTATATCTTCTAGTTGTGAGATTAGGTCTCTGATTTGAGCTCTTGCTTTTTTTTTTGGCATGGGCAGGCACCTGGAATCAAACCCGGGTCTCCAGCATGGCAGTCGAGAACTCTGCCTGCTGAGTCACCATGGCCCGCCCACTTCTTTTTTAATGTAAGCATTTAGGGCTAAAAATTTCCTGTTGGCACTGCCTTTGGGGCATCCCATAAATTCTGTTATGTTGTATTTTTGTTTTCATTTGCCTAATTTCCCTCATGATTTTTTCTCTGACCCTTTGGTTGTTTAAGAGTAAGTTGTTTAATTTCCACATATTTGTGAATTGTCCAGTTCTCCCTGTTATTATTTCTAGCTCTATTCATTAGAAGATTAGAAGATACATTGCATGATTTCAGTATTTTTTAACTTATTGAGGGTTTTTTTGTGACCTAACACGTGGTCTGTCCTAGAGAATGGGCCATGTGCACTGGGGAAGAGTGTATTCTCCTGTTGTTGGGTGAAGTGTTCGATACATGTTTCTTAGGTCTGGTTGGCTTATTGTATCATTCAAGTCTTCTATTTCCTTTTTGATCTTCTGTTTATATGTCATATCCACTACTGAAAGTGGTACATTGAGCTCTCCTACTGTTAATGTATAATCATCCTTTTCTCCCTTCAAATCTGTCCTTATCTGCTTCACATATTTCGGGGCTCTGTCATTAGGTACACATCTATTTATAATTGTTATGTCTTCTTGTTGAGTTGACCCCTTTATCTGTATATAAGGTGACCTTTTTTGTCCCTCATAACAGTTTTTAACTTTAGGTCTGTTTTCTCTGATGTTAGTGTAACTACCCCAGCTCTCTTTTAGTTATTATTTGCATGGTGTATATTTTCCATCCTTTCACTTTCAACCTTCTTGTGTCTTTGCATTTGAGGCGAGTCCTTGAAAACAGCGTGTAGTTGAGCCACTTTTTTTTTTTTAATCCATTTTTTCAATCTTTGCCTTTTGACTGTAGTGTTTATTCCATTTACATTTAAAGGGTCCATCGATAATGTAGGACTATCTTCTGCAATTTTGTGATTTGGTCTTTGTAAGTCTTATACATTTTTTCCCTTAATTCTTCTGTAATGCCCATTTTCATATTCATTTGATTTTTTGTATCATACCATTTTGTGCCCCTTTTCATTTTTTTCTCTACAAATTTTTTGTACATTTTCTTTGTGGTTACATTTGATTTGTTCCTTCTGTTTTAGTACTTAAGATGGTGTCTGATTTCCTGGTTGGATCCTGATGGACATCCTCCCTCACTGGGCTGTTATAGGGTTAAATGATATGGTGTACTCAGAATGAGTAAATCACCTTGAAAATTTCCTGGCAGAGTAGGTGTCACATGTGTGCTCATTAATTAAAATAATAATGACTAACATGCTCTATGCCAGGTATTTTACCTGTGTTATCTTATCTAATTACCATGAAGTAGAATTTTTACTGTACTTAATTTACAGGCACACAAAATGAGGCACAGAGAGGCTCAGGCATCTGCCAGGTCACACAGCTCATATAGGCAGAACGTGAATTTGAACTCATCTGTCAGTCTGACTCCATTTGCACACCTCTAGATTGTGTAACTCACAAAGCCTTTCACATCCATTTATTCCGAATGGCATTGTAAGGTAGACATAATGGCTAGTTCTTGTTTACAGATGAGGAAACTGAGACCTAGAAAAGAGTAAGAGGCTGCTCATGATTGCCCAGCCAGGATGTGCTGCAACCAGGACTCAAAGTTGAGCTCTCTGGCTCCACGTCACATCATCCTTCAATCTTGACTTACCTTTAGTCTGCTGATGGGTACCTTTTCCTTCTTTCAAGATGTGGTTCAAACCACCTCCTCCAGGGAGCCTTCCCTGATCCATGGCCATCAGCCACCTGCCTCCCTTCAGAGCCTGGGAAATGACTGGTTCTGAAATTATTTTCAGATTTTTCCTTTCTAAGGATCCTTCTTGTCTTGGGTTTTCATGCAGGCATGTCTCAGGATGATTATAAACTCCTCCTAGGTAGGGTCTCCCCCCATACCCCAACCTCCAGCCTCAAAGGTTGTGGTGAAACTCCAATGAGATGACAAATTCTAGGGACTGCTATTTTTGGCTATTAAGAAGGTGTGCTAGTTTGCTAGCTGCTGGACTGTGATATACCAGAAATGGAACAGCTTTTAAAAAGGGGGATTTTATTAAGTTGCAAGTTTACGGTTCTAAGCCTATGAAAATGCCCAAATTAAAGCACTAAGAAGAGGTTACCTTCACTCAAGAAAGGCCGATGAAGTTCAGAGTTTCTCTCTCAACTGGAAAGGCACATGGTGAGCATGGCAATGTCTGCTAACTTTCTCTCCAGGCTTCTTGTTTCATGATTCTCCGCCAGGGGCGTTTTCCTTCTTCATCTCCAAAGGTCTCTGGCTGCATGGGCTCTCCTGGTTCTCATGGTTCCATGTTTCTCTCCAAAATGTTTCCTCTTTTAACAGATTCCAGTGAACTAATCAAGACCCATGTGCAAGGGGTGGAGTCACATCTCCCTCTAATCACAGGTTAATACCCGCATTGGGCACGTCACATCTCTGTGGAGATAATCTCATCAAGTTTCTAAACTACAGTACTGAATAGGGAATAAAAGAAATGGCTGTCTCAACATGATGGATCAGGATTTCCCGGGTACATGATCCTTTCACACCGTCACAGAAGCCAATCCCAAAACCATAGAACAGCCATGCATTAAGTATACCTATGTCCATTTCACAGATTAACAAACTGAGGCCCAGAACAGGTCAAGAACTCTCACAAGGCCACGCATTTAGGCCGTGTTCCATGTGTGCAGGTTAACGTCACAGCCTTTGTCGGTTCTTGCTCCCTTACTGCCGTGCCCCCAGGTGTGGGATGCCAAAAGCAGCAATTTTTGGCATCCTCAAGGAGCACGTGTCCTATTTTCCCTTTTCTTTCATTCCTCTATCCAGTTCTCGAAATCGTCTTTAAGAATATAAAACGGCAATCTAGCAAAAAATGATCTGTAGCTGCCCCGTCCAATACGGTAGCCAGGCGCACATTTCAAAGGGCTCAACAGCCACACGTGGCTGGTATGAGACGGCTTCACAGAGACGCTCTCCATCATGGAAAAGGTTCACTGGCCAGCGATGCCATCTGGGATGGGGTTTCTCAGCTCTGGTGCTGTTGCCACGTCGGGCTGGAAATTCTTCGTCGTGTGCATTGCGGGATGCTTAGCAGTCTCCCTGCCCTCCACCCACGCGATGCCAGTAGAACCCCCCCCCCCCGACCCCCATTTGTGACAACCAAAAATGTCTCCAGCATTGCCAAATGTCCCCCAGGGGTGGGGGGTGGCAAAATTGTCCATGTCTGGAAACCGCTGGTCTAGATGATTAAAAAAATCCTTATCTTGCTCAGCACTAAGGGAAATGGGCGTACCAATGCAAGCAGGAAGGACTGAGGTGTTAGCACAAAGAAATGGCAGCGTTGACCTGGATTCTGGAGTCAGACACACTGCTAGTCAAAGCCCCACTCTGCCATGTCCTTGCTGGGTTACTTTAGGCAAGATAGGGGATCACAGTACCTGGAACAGGGATATGGTAAGCACTCAGGAAATGCTACTTCTCCCTTTTTCAGAGCAAGGGCTTCTCCTGCAGACAGGAAATCTGGTGCTGTAGTTTCCAGAGGCTGGCGATGGGAATGATTGCCAACCCCTGCCTCCCTTCCTTGAGACTCTGTGAGCCTGGAACTAGGCTCGTCCCAGAGCTCCAAGGGAAACCTCTGGGGAACTGCCCTGAGGTTGCATCCTCCTGGAGCAGGTGTCGGCAATGGGGTCAGTGCTGGAGGGACACAAGGAAAGGTAGGAGCTAGAGACCTCATCCTTCCAGAAGCATCCATCAAGAGGGACGGGCAAGGCGGCCAATGCAGGAGGGGTTCGTGAGCCAGGAGCGAAGAGAACTGACACCTGCAGAGACAGAGGCATCAGGGAGAGTGGCCCGCAGCCTGCACAGGCGATAAGATTGATGGGCAGACGAAGGAAGCAGGCTGAGTGATAGATAATTTCAAATCGGCGGTAAACATGGCTGTGCGGATGCGTCGCTTTTCTAACAAGTGTGACACCGGTGTGGAGGGGAGATGAGGTGACTGATTAGGAAACAAGACAGCCAGAGACCCTTCTGAGAGGCAGCTGGACTTGGCAGTGCTGCCTAGAAAGGGACAGATACAGGAAGGAAGCTGGAGGCAGACAGAGTGGTGATGGGGCCTCGCGACTTAGGCATCTCAGCCTCTGTTTCTTATTTTCATTCATTCACTCAACAGATATTTACTGAGTACTGATTATATGCCATGTGCCGGGCTAAGGCACTGAGGATATAGCTGGGAGCAAGGTGAGGACAATCCCTGCCCCCCATGAACTTCTACCCTAATGGGAGAGACACTCAGGAAACAGCCACATGAATGAATGAACAAGTTCATTTTTAGATTGTCATGCCTGCTCTGAAAATCATAGAGCAGGGGATTGGAAAGAGTGACTGAGGGGCTACTTCACATGGTGTGTATGTGGGGGGTGTCTCAGGGATGACCTCCGAGGTGGCAATGTAGAGCTGAGAGCCAAATGATGAGAAGGAGCCAAAGAGCTGGAGGCAGGGTGCTCTGTGTGTGTAGCACAGCTGGTGCAAAGGCCCTGAGGTGGAAATGAGCACGGCATGTTTGAGGAAGATGGTCAGGGCAGCAGGCAGAGGGAGAGAGGAGATGGGTTTACTCTGAGTCAGATTGGGAGGGGATCATCCTCCCCCCCCTTTTTCAGATGAGAGAACTGGGGTGCAGAGAAGGGCAGTGACTTGCATGAGGTCCTCACGCCCTCGGGTGGTCACTGCCCACACTGAATCAGGGCTGCCCCGAGTGACCAAGCGAATACAGTGGAGGTGACGTGTAGCTTCCAAAACCATGTCGGAAAGAGCCTTGCCGCTTCTGCCTGGGCTTCCCTGGATTGCTCTCCCTGGGGAGGCCCCTCAAGCAGCCTGTGGAGAGGCCCACCCAGAAAGAACCGAAGGCGCCCCCAGCTAAAAGCCGGGAAGGGGGTTGGAAGGGGGCTCCCCAGCTGCAGTAGAGCGGACAATAACCGTAGCCTCAGCTGACAGCGAGTGGCAGCTTCTAGAGAGACCTGGGGCATAAACGCATTTCTCTCAAATGCCTGACCCACAGAAACTGTCCGAGATAATAAATAAGTATTTTTATCTGCCAAGTTTTAGGTTGATTTGTTACGCAGCACTAGATAACTAATACAAGGTTGTGAAGCCTGTAAGCGGCAGGGCCAGGAGGAGATTCTGTAAGGGATGAGGAAGGACTGGGGGGCTTTGGAAGAGTTGGCCGCGTGGATGACATGGGGTGGTGAACAAAGAATTTTCTGGAAATCCGGCTTCCTGATATTCAGTTCTGGAACTGGTTGGGGATGAGGGCGCCACCCAGGGAGTCCCAGGAAGACACAGGAAATCCCAGAACATGGTCCCAAGGCTGCCCTGTGACGATGATGTCCCCAAGATGTCACACCATATCCTGAGCTCTGTCCTCCCTGACACCCCATCTTCTGCTCCCTGCCACTTTTAGGAACCTCAGAAGTGGGGAGCTGTGATCACGGGGTCTTCTGCTGGGGGGTTGGTGATGAGTAGGACAGTCCCTTGTCCTTGAGTTTATGGTCCCTCTGGGGCTCTCTGGCCACTGAGAGATGAGGGGGGATGAGCAAAAGGCTGCTCTGCCATGTGAGTTCATTACACATGCATTACAAATTAGCAGCCTACCACAACAATAAACATTTATTACTCACACCATTTGTATGGGTCAGGAATTTGGAATTGGCTTAGCTGGGTGGTTCTGGCTCAGGGTCTCCGTAAATGCTGATCTGCTCCTCTCTGCTCTGGGAGGGGCAGGTTCCTTGTTTCCTGTGTGGCCGTAAAGCTCTGCCCCTACACGAACCACCTTCGTGCCGTTACTTAGGCTGTTTCCCCCACCAGGAACGCTTTCCCGCTTCTCAAGCCTTGTCCAAGCCCCATCTGTAATCCAAGGCCCAGCTCCCAGCCTCTCCTTCTTGGGAAGACCTTACCCCACTCCTGGAGTGCCAGAGCCCTCTTCCTCCTTTGAGCTGTCCTAGCAGGAAAGCTGGCTGCTAATATACCAAGGGGCCGCTGGGTCACCATCTGATGACCACTTGCCAACCACATGGACAGCTTACTCAACAGCAAACTTAGAAGGTGAGTAGGCTTGTTGTTTCCATCCTGCAGATGGGGAAATAGAGGCCATGTGATGAGCCACTACTTGAGACAGCAACTCTTCCCGGGTGTCCCCCCCACCCCCACCCCCCGCCTCGAAGGTGTTGGCCGCTCGATGGAAGGTGCACCGTCCGCAACCCAGGCAGGGACAGCTTCAAGCACTGGGTGCCATTTTCTCCTCCATGCTCGTCTTTGGCCAACCCTGACCCTGGCTGCCCTCACCAGGCGGCCACTGCTCACAGCCTTGGGACAAATGGCCGCACGGCAAGCGGCTGTGGACGGCAGCTCGGCGGCCGTCTGTCGTGCTTGCTTTGGCCGTTTGTCTGGGGGCCTGTGGTTTGGTTGCCTGAGTGGCTGGGGCTGGACTTTTATGTTACAACAGCACAGTGTCCTCTCCCTTCCTGCCAGGAAAACTGCTCCGGGTTTGTGTGGGGGGATGAGATGGTACATCATTGCACAGAGCTCTGAGAAGACATCACGACTTCTGTCTGTATGTCTGAAGCTTCTGCCTCCGAACATCAGAATTCTTGCTCTCTGCTCTCTCTTCCTCCTTCCCTCCCTTTCTTTCTTCCTTCATCCCATCTTTTCTTTCTTTTTTTTTTTTTTTTGTATGGCAGGGTCACATTTTATTCCTTTTCCATGTGAGTATCCCGATACTGCAACACCATTTGTTGAACTTTGTTGTTGTTGTTTGTTTGTTTGTTTTTTGTTGGTTCCTTTTGTTTGTTTTGGGAAGTACATGGGCCAGGAATCGAACCCGGGTCTCCCGCATGGCAGGCGAGAATTCCACCACTGAACTACCTTTGCCCTCCCATCCCATCTTTTTTTTTTTTCCACTTTCTTCTTTTCTCTCCCCTCCCCTGAAATCCCCTTGTTAAGCCACCCTTTCTGTATTAGGCATATTAAATTAAACCTTCACAATAGCCTTACAAGATTCATCTCATAATCCCCATTTTACAGACAGGAAAAGTGAGGTTTAGAAGCGCTAAGACTGCTTGCTCAAGGGTGCACAGCTGGACCGCGGAGGCGCAATGGCTTAAGCCAGGCGGTCTGACTCTGCAGCCCAGAGAGGAGAGAAGCCAGCTCTCCACAAGACCTTCAGCCCCGACGCCTTGTTGCTGCCCCTGTGGGAAAAGGAGAACTAATTTTGCATGGGTAGCAGATCCCACTGGCACCACAGATGCCAGGCAGTCTCTGCCCGTTCCAGGGTGTTGAGAGGACACCGTAATGGGTCCAGTCACCCCATTTCGCAGATAGAATATTTGAGATTCTTAAAAGTCAACTCCCTTGCCTGGCTCACACAGCACTAAGTGGCAGAGCTAGGATCCAAAACCAAAATGCCTATCTCATCCAGTCCTTTTCTATTGCAGCACAGATCCTAGCACAGGGCCAGTTTTCCTGAACTGACCAATGTGTATTTACCAAGCATGAGGAAGTGAAGCCCCTTGGTATCCAGAGACAAAAGGAATCCCATCCTTATGATGAGCATAATAACAGCCACCAAACAGCGGGTGCCTCCTCAGACCCAGGAGCTTCACTATCCATTCAGTCCTCCCAACTATGCTGTGAAGCAGGCATCAGCACCCCCATTTTACAGTGGGATACATGAGACACAGAGAAGTTAAGTAATCAGCCTAAGGTCACATAGTAAGTCTTTGGCAGGGCTTCAGTTCAAGTCTGCTGACTCCACAATGCATGCCCTTTCCAGGTCTACTGTATCAGTCAGCTAATGCCCTGTAACAAGCAACCCCGCACAAAATGCAGTTGCTTAAAACAACAACCATTTACTATGTTTCCCCTCTCAGTGGGTGGGCCAGGGCCCTGGCTGGACTTGCTTAGGCTTCTGTGGGCTGGTGCTGGGAGCTTGGCTGGGGCCCCTTACATAGGGTGGCTCTGTCCATGCATCTGCCACCTTCCTCTCTGGGCCAGCGAGCAAGGCCTTTGCATGGCAAATGGAATGGAGAGCAAGGGAGCAAGTGGAAACACACCAGGGCTCTTAAGTCCTATGCTTAGAACTGGCCCACCCACAGTCATGTCTGTGGGCCTAAACATGCCACGTGGCTGAGCACAAGGAAATGGGCTCCTTCTTCTTAGTCAGAGAAACTGCAAAAGCCAATGACTAAGGACATGAGTCTCGGGAGAAGAACCCAAGCGAGGCACACCTGCCCACTGGCTTGCAGCCTAGGTGTGGGGGCGGCATTGCTCTGCACCCCCACGGGAGCAAACCAGAGGAGCCCGTGGGGCTCTGAACATCATCCTGCTTCATTCTAAAAGCTGCAGGAGCTTAGGGAAGCTGGTTTCGGATCTGGGGAACCGGCCACATTTGCAAAGGTTTTGAGGGCTGGGGAGGCAGAAAGGAAATGCATTCATCTCAAGGGGAGGCAGTGAGGAGAAAAGAGCTTGCAAGCGCCCGGAGGGCGGGGACTGTTTTGCACATCACGCAGCTTCTTCACTTAGCACCGGGCCTGGCGCATCTGGGTGCTTAAGGAGGGCAACGAGTGTGCGAGAAGCGAAGGGCGAGTGGGGAGGTCGAGTTGGGGTGGGGGCTCCCTCCTCCCTGGGAATTTTGGGGAGCTTAGCTGCCTCTTTCTGGGGTGGCTTAGGGACAGTCTGGGCCAGGGGTGGGGGCCTGGGGGTGCTGGGGAGGGGTGTGTATGTGTGTGCGCTACAGGCTTGTCTTTGGCAGCCCCAGTGACGGACTTGCCCACTCTTTCGGCCTGTCTGCTTGGGCCACCTGGTAAGCTCTGTGAGGGCAGCAATCTCCGACGTCTCGCTCACCTCTGAATCCCCAGTGCCCAGGAGAGGGGCAAGCCCGCGGCTGGCGCGTCCGTGCCTGAGCCCCTAAGTGGCAGGCTGGCCGCCATCCAAGCTCAGGGGTTTTCCTCTAACCGTACAAGCAGCCCGCTCACTGGGGTAGCAGGCAAAAGGCAAGGAAAAATATCCTCCGAAGCGACACCCCAATTCATTTCTGAGATGTCAGATCAGGCCTTGTCCACGCACAGATTCTCCTGTACACACCTATTTTAGTGTTGGATACACTTTGATAGGGCCAGCACCTCACATTCGGGGGGAATAACTAGGGACGGGGGCTCTGATGTGCAGAGCCAGCCCTGGCTGGGGTCTGACACCTCCTTCTGCCTGTGTCTAGAAATATCTAAGTTGTACCTTCCAAGTCGCTCTGGGGCAGCTTCAGGCAGGCTGCAGCCCAGTTTCCTTTACACTGAGCCTTTTGCCGGGTGCCGTGGAGGCCAGGAAAGGGCTGAGGCTTGGCTAGGATGAGACAGACATGCCCAGGGGACTGGAGCAGCCCAAGCCCTTCACATCCAACCCAGCGTCGCTTGTCTGCGGCCCATCCACGAATCACACAAGCACCTACCTCGGGCACAGCTTTTCCCGCACAGGCGGTCTCCGGGGAGGGCTGCAGAACACTCTCTCCACACTCTATCCCTTACAGCGCCCCTGTGGGAGGAGACGACTTGTTAGCTCAGAATGAGATGAACTGCCCTGGGCCTCAGTTTCCCCCTCTGTGAAGTGGGGGTAAGAGTACCCTCCATGGAGGGCCCTGAGGGGATTGCCTGTGTCCAATCAGAGGCCACAGAGAAGAGGGCTGCACCGGCAAGCCTCGGGAAGGACTGATGGTTCAGATCCTCGCTGGGTCCTGGGCACCGAGCTGGGCGCTGTCACCTGTGGTCCTGCACAGAGACAGCCTAACTGGGTGATGGGAGGCTGCTCTCAGCAGTGGGGGCACCTCCTTGTCGAGGGCTCACCCTAGCCCGGGCGCCCTGCTGAGTGATGCTCGTGGGAAGACTCCTTTAATCTGTTCAGGGAGTGCCTCGACTGCTCCCGTTTTACAAGTGAGGAAACTGAGGCACAGAGCCTTTGGCTTACATCAAGTGTGTGTGGTTGGGTCCAGAGTATGGGCTTCTCCCCAGGCCCCACTCTCTTCTCCTCCTTCCAGGGACACGGGCCGTAGGGAGAACTGACTGGAGCCCCCAGGCCACTGCTGGGGCCTGGGAAGGGGAACCCCTGAGAGAGGGGGGAGAGCTCAGCCCACACTGGCCCCTGCCCTTGTGGCGTCCTTGACCCCGCCTGGTGAGGGGTCACCGTCGCATCTGCATGGTTCCCACAGAACGCTGGCGACGGCACCCCATGCATCACCGGGTGGCAGTCACGCCAGAGCCGCTGCGTCATTCCCATCCATCTCTCTGCAAACGCTCCCTGTCGTGGCACACGGAGGGTGGGGGAGAGGGAGAGGGGAAGATGGATGGGGTGGGGGCTGGGAGGCAGGAGAGGCGCAGGAGGGGACGCAGGGGGGGAGGAGGACGGCAGAGAGGAAGAAGGGAGAGAAAGGAGTAGAAAGACCCCCGGAGCGCTAGGTAACGGAGGTGAGAAAGGAAAGGAGGCAGGAGGCGAGAGGTGGGTGCAACAAGGAAGGAAGGGGGAAGCGGGAGATGCCTGGGGTGGCGGGAGGGGGAGGGGCCGGGAAGGACACGGGGGAAGGACCTGGGGTGCACGGGAGGATTTTGTGGGGAAAGGGGAGGCTGACAAAGGACAGGCAGAGCTAGCGGAGAGCGAGGGGACAGAGGCAGGGAGGTAAGGATGCTTGGAGAGCAGCCAGCCCTTTCGTTGGGTTGTTTCCTCCTTCACAGCCAGCCCCTCACCTACAGCACGGGCTCCCAGAAAATGCAAAATGAAAAGGCAGTGGTGGGAGGTGAGTGCTGGGGTTGGGGTGGGGGTGGGGTGCGTCTCTAGGACTAGGCCCCGAGTTGTCCACAGGCCCAGAGGGGGCCCTGGCAAATGAAGAGGAGGGGAATGGGGTCCCCTGACCCCCCCTGGCCCTTGGCCAAGCTGAGGCAGACTCTCAGGGGGGCACTGGTGCTGGGAAATGGGGGAGCTGCCTCATCTGGGACGATGCCACTTTCCTCCCCACCTTGGCAAATCCTACCCAATCTCCCTGGCCTCTCCTCAATCAGGAGGAGGCTCCTACCCAGGGGTCCTTCTCTGCCCCCGAATTTGATGTGAGGTTGTGTGTGTGTGGGGGGGGGGGTTGCTGTTCTCAAACTGAAATGAGCTCAGGGGCCAGCCAGGTAACACATGTGAACGTGATTGGCCAGGTCCCCCTCAGGGCAATAGGGAATGATGGAGACTGGGACGAACTAGAGAGGACATGTGTATCCCAACAGGGATGATCCACAAGGGGTTATTGACAGAGGGACCGATTACAAAGGGGTGACGGGGAGGGGAGCCAAACGGATAGAGCACGAGACCAGAGGGAGTAGCTGGGGAGCCCGTACCACCTCCAGCCCAGACGGCTACAGGGAGGGAATGCAGGGAGGGGCCGGGGGACTTAGCATCCCAACCTCACCTGCTTCCCCCGCCCCAGTCTCCTGCTGGTGCCTCCCATTAGATGAGCCGTAACCCAGAGAGCAAGGGGGTCCGTTGGGGTGTGCAGGTGGGTCAACTTCTTTGGACCAGGACAGCGTGGGGCAAGGTGGGGAGTGGAGCTGGGGAAAACATATCTGGCCTATTCGAACACCTGAAGGCATTAAAATTTATTATAGCTTAGGCACTGTGTCATCTGAACATAACATTAAATTTAGTCCCTGATCTACTCGTTTGAGATTTTTTTCTAGAACTTTGCATTATTCTCAGTCTTTGTCTCCCTCCACGTCATGAACAAGTCAGGTCTTTCCTTCTCTTTTCTAAACTTCTTGAAGGCCAGGGTTAAGTATTGCTTGCTTTTTCTGTTATTTCCACACACAATATTGCTTAAAATGGTGGATCTCTGAAATTAAGGAATTTGACAGCAGACTCCACTGAGAATCTGGAGTCTTTGCACAATACTAGTAGAAATGGTGATTTTATCCAGTTAGGAACTTAAATCTCACCCACATGCAGGCATGATGCTGCTGCTGAGTAAGTCTAGGACTCTCCCAGCTCTCATATTTAATTTCCACTTTTAAATTTCCTGCTGGGTAGAACTGGCTAACCATTTGGACCTTTCTTTGTGGCAAATACCTCCAAAGAATAAGTTAACCTTGAGGGCTGGTGAGGTAAGTGTATCAGTTAGCTTCTGCTGCGTAAGAAGCTGCTTCCAAACTTAGCAGCTTACAATAGCAGTTTGATTTAGCTCTTGATTCTGCAGGTTGGCTGGAACAGCTCAGATGGGACCGCCCGGTGACAGTGACCTCGCTCACACGGCTGGCATTTTGATCCAGGGGCCTCAGCTGCAGCGCCTCACCCCTCCTGCAGTAGGCTTGCCTGGGCTTCTTCATGTGGCGGGCTCAGGTTCAGAAGAGCAGCAGGGCAGGGCAAGCCCTAATGCACACGCTTGTATCGTATTTGCTAACATCCTATTGGCCACAGTGCATTGCAGGGTCAGAACTACATTTGGGGGCGGGTGGTTAATGGGGAGAAACAGACTCAATTTCCTGGTGGGAAAAGCAGCAAAGATTTAAAGACTTCGTGGTCAATTTTTCAGTCTGCGAGCAGAAGAGGAGAAAGAGAAGGGGCTCCAAGCTTGGTGCTCCAGTCGGATTGGCCTCCTCTAAGTACATCAAGCTGTCTGCTGCCTCAGGGCCTTTGCCATTTTCTTCCCTTTCCTTGGAATGCACGCCCCCTCAGCTCTCTGAAAGGCTGAATGCTTCTCATTTTTCAGCTTACATGTCACCTTGTTGCAGAGCCCCCTACGTCCTCTGTAAGTCAGTCTCTTACTATTATCAGTCGGAGCATCTTGCCCCTTTCCAGGCAGCAGTTCATGTCTCAGAATGATGTATTGATTGTATCTCCCCTTCCTCTGAGCCCCAGACTTTCAGCTCCCTGAGGTTGGGGCCTCTGCCTACCTCTGCCTCCACAGGGCCCGGCATGCAGTAGGTGCTCAATAAATATGTGATGAGTGAAAGAAAGTAAGGAATGATTTGTAGCCAGTAAATGGCTTTATAAATGACATAGCTCTAACATTTATAGGATTACAAGGCTCTGGAAGGGGCACTGAAAATTTTGGTTATTCTTAACAGTATTGCAGAAATGTTAGGCTATGTTGTGGACTTGGGGATTTGGGATCTGCATTGTAGTAGATAATTTTTTGCTGTGTGCTTTGGGTCGTCCCTCACACTCCCAAGGGATTGAGAATAGGTGAAGTCGTGGCGCTTGTTGAAAGGTGGATGAGGCTTTGGAGGGGTGTCCCTTAGCTTGTGAGATGTGACAAATTGTCCCAGAACTTAAGGTCTTAAAACAACAACCAGGTGCTATTGTTCACCATTTCTGGGGTCCATTAGGCATGTCTGCTGGCCGGGGCTGGTTCCCTCAGGCATCCGGGGGCAGCTGAGCTCGCCTGGTCCTTTCCACTGTGTGGGGCTTCCCAGGGCCAACGAGGCTGGCTTGGCGTGGGCCTGCGTGGCTCTCCGTTCCCGGCAGGTGGCCTGGGTTCGTTCTCCCGTGAGGGAGACATCAAAAGCCCCAGGCTGCTTGGGACCTTGGGTCCGGCACGACGTTACTTCTGTGTTCTATAGGCCAGAGTAAGTCACAAAAGGAGCCCAGTCGACCGGAGGGAAATAGACTCCTTTTATTGATCCAAAGAGCTGCAAAGTCATCTCGTGAAGGGCATGGATGCAGGCAGGGGAGAAGCGACGAGGGCATTTTTGCAAGAGGTCTGCCACAGGTGGGTGGGAAGCCGAGGTGGTCTCGGGCAGAGCTGTGTTCCTTGGCCCCCAGGTCTGCAAACTGGCTCTCTGGTGGTCCCCAGCTATCAGCACTGTGCGTGGATCTTTCTTAGGACATGTGTCCCGCTGCACTGTCATCCATTTGCCTAAGAACTACGAGCTCTGCCAGACCCCACAGAGGCCCCAGCTCATCACCGCTGCACCTCACACTCCCTCGGCGACTCCCATGGAAGACTCCTGGCCTCAGCCCGCTTCTTCATTCTGTGCTCACCCACCCTCTGATCCCACTCCACCTCCACCTGTCTCTTTCGGGTGGTCTGCTCTGTCAACCCCGCTCCTACCTCAGGACCTTTGCACGGCTGTTCCCTCTGTGGGTTCCCCCACCTCCTGGCGTGGAGAGCTCCGTTTCCTCCTCTAGATCTCAGCCTCAGTGCTCTCTCTTCAGAAAGGCCCTCCCAGTCCCCTACACCTCTCTTTATTTTCTATCATGGCACCTGCTTATTTCATCACAGCACTCATCATAATTTGGAATTTTATTTATCTATCTATGTATCGATTTGTTTTGTCTCCTCTCTTCAGGAAAACTGACAAAGCCAGGAACTCAGTCTGTCTTGTTCATTTGACAATATCCCTAGTGCCAAAAAGCATGCCTGGCACGTAGGAGGTGCTCCAATGTCATTTCTTGGATGGCTGGATGGACGGATGGATGGGTGGGCGGATGGATGGATGAATAGATGGATGGATATGGGTGGATGGGTGGGTGGGTAGATGGTGCGTGAATGGATGACTTCCACTTTTTCAGGGTGTGGCAGATGTTTTGATGGTTAAAACCTCTGCTTTTGGAGTCTGACAGACCAAGTTTGAATCCCAGCTTTGTGACTTCCTCGCTGTGTCACTTTGGGCAACTTTCTCAAGCTCTCTGGCCCATTTCCTAATCTGTCAAGTGAAAATAATGATAGTGCAATCTTCGTGGGACTGTGGGTGGATTCCACGAGATAATTCAAACGAAGCACTTAGCACAGGCCCAAGCATTCAAATATCAGTGATTCCCTTGGTTCTCACACTTACAGCACTGTGAGGTGGGAGATGTGCTGTCTCCATTTTACAGATGAGGAAGCATGAGGCTGGGGAGGTAAAGGGCCTTGTGGTTCCAGGGACACCAGGCCAGTTGGGGGATTAAACATCGGTCTTGGACAAACAGTTAAGGTGCACTAAATAATTACTTGTTTCCTCCCCTCCTCCCCTTTGCCAGTCCAAGCATAGCACTGGCACCAGTCAGTGGAGAGCAAGGGAGAGATGTGGGTGGGGGTGAGGGGTGTGGGAGAGGCCGAGGGGAAGGCTGGAGACCTCTGGAGCCAGAAACAAACCCTGCCACTTCCTAGCTGTGTGTGCTTGGACAGCAGCTTAACCTCTCTGAGCAGACATGTTCCATCACCCATAAGGCAGGTATAACAATGAACCTCCCAAGGCGTGGGTGAAGTTTAGAGAGACGAGGCATATGCTGTGCTCAGCTCAGGCCCAGCCCGGAGACGAGCTGGGGGACTGCTGGGGATTACAGCACTGCCCTGATTTTGCAGCCAGGAGCTGCAGCATCCTCACGGAGCCCAGGAGGTGTCTCCTTGTGGTGGCTTCCATGTCCCAAAGCCAAGGCCTGCCTGGCACTGCAGAGCTGGAGCAATTTGTCTGCTTTGTCTCTGCTCAATGGATGTCCTGGAGAGAATGGAGGGGACCAGGACCCCGGCTTTTGTCCCCTTCTCCACCTTGCCCAGTGCTGGCAACTATTCAACAGGGGATCATTCCTCAGAAAGGAGTTTCCCAGCCCTCGAAAAGCATGCGTGACTTCCGTCTCCATGCAGCAGTCTTGGGAAAACATCCCAGAGACAAAGCTCTGGAATTCAAATTAAGTAAGTCTCCACTCTCCTCTGGGGTCTCAGAAACCCCTATGGCCTGGAGGGGGTGCGGCGGGGGGAAGCTAAAAACACCTCTTTCTGAGCAGCAACGTCCTGGGGGTGGGCATTAGGCGGTAAAATGAGCAGTGGGTTAGGAGGTTCCCTTCGCTCCTCAATCTAGATTTATTTGGGGAATTATAGATAACACTGTGTGAACATCTTTGTGCATCCGTCTTTTAGCTTCTGAGATTTTTTTTCTTAGACTAAATTTGCAAGGCAGGGTTTCATGCGTTGAACGGGGCACTGGTTATTCCCCCTTGACTGTTCATTCTCCTTTGCCCTGCTCTGCGCCCCGGGAGGTGGACACCTGCTGAGAGACTTCCTGGATCTCCTTGCCCTGTGGCTTACACTGGACTCAGCCAGGGGGGAGACACAGCAGGAGACAGGCAGACAGGAGGAGAGAGGCTGGGGTATTTCTTCCAGGGCCCCTCCCTGCTTCTGCACTGCATGTGGGACAACAGCTGTCCTCCTAGGCTGCAGCTCTCTTGCAGCCACCCCGGGCTTCAGCCGCAGAGGGTCCTTCCCCTGACCCCCTTAGGCCCCAGTGCTAGGGGTGGGGCGGCGGGTCCCAGCTCCCCACTGGTGTTTGTTTTTTTAAATGCCCCCCACTGCGCCCCCATCTTCATAAACGGCTCTGAAGCATCTGGGGGGATGTCTCTAATCCCCCTACTGCAGGTGAGTCTCCTGCACCGAATGGCGGACGTCACCACAGGCACCGCAGGAAGTGGACTTGCCCGAGCTCGCACCGGTCAGCCCGGATGCTAGTGGAGTCTCCCGGCCCCGTTTCCCCGCCGCACCACAAGCTTCAGCTGCTATGGTTTTAAAAAAAGAGCGCGGAGGCCTCAAAGTTGCACTAACCTGCCCTTCTCTGGCCATCGGTCAGGTGACAACCGGTGGTTCTCGAGGGGTGGGGACGGGGGTGGTTTCCCCCTCCGTGGACATCTGGTCATGTCTGGAGACACTTTTGGTTGACATGACTCTGGGAGGGGGTGGTCCCGCTGGATTTGGCAAATCCAAGCTCCAGGCCCAGCTTTGCCGTCCACTGGTTTTATGATCCCTGCTGACACGTGTCATCAGCTCAACGGGGCCTTTCCTTGCCCGGCGCCCTCACTGAGTTTTGGTGAAGATCAAACAGGGGTACTAGATAGGCAAGGATTTGGAAAAGAACAAAGCGCCTTATATATCAAAGCATCCCCTATTTTCGGAACATCTGTCACACGCTGGGAGTTCAGATCATGAATTCACCGTCCTGGAGAAGAGTGACATATATTCACGTGACTCAAGGTGGTCATGGGGGGAGGGGCATGTGTCCAGGTGATGCGTGTGCAGGCCTCGTCTCTATGACAAGTGTGCTCACGCGGGCCACTCCACACTTGGCTTGGAGGCTGGACGGCACCGTGGTTAGATTTGTCAACCGTGGAGCCAGACTTCCCAGAGGGACGAATCTTGGCACCGCCCCCACTGGCTCTATTACTTTGATCAAGTGGCCTTATTTCTTAGCGCCTCAGTTGACCCATCATTATAAAATAGAACGAAATCACAGCTCCTGTTTCAGTTACCTGTTGCTACAGCTTGGTGTTCACACTCGTCAGACTGCCCACGCGGCCCCTGGCTCCAGGGAAGGTGAAAGCTCTCAATCCCCGTAAGACCTGGGTTCAATGCCATCTTCCCTGCATTCGATTGGTCATGGCAGGTCACTAGGCTAGAGCAGACTTGGGGAGTGGAGACAGAGACTCCTTCTCCCGATGGGAGGAGCAGCGTGTCCAGGGAAGGGAGGGGTCGACGGTGCCATCTTTGGAAGCCACCTACCCCGTTGCCCGTCTCATAGGACTGTTAAGGTTAAACAAGTGTGATACGCGGGACGCACATGCCTAACCCTGGGAATCTAAGTTAATTATGATCCGAGGCCCTACCAGGAGACGTGCCGTAGGCACTAAGCTTGCCCCGTATTCTCGAGGCTGCTGGCTTGGAGAAGAAGGCTGCTGGACCTTCTCCAGGTCACTTGGTGTCAATGCATCTGTCACCTGAGCCATCTCAGTCTTAGGTTTTTTTTGGGGGGGGGGGTAGTCATAACTTAAATAATTCCAGCTCTCAACACTTTCTATGCACCCAACGCTTTGCATATAGTAGTAGCCTATTTAATCCTCCCCGCCCCCGATGAGGTGGCTACTTTTCATGGTCCTCACTTTACGATGGAGGAAACTGAGTCACCCAGAACTTAAGTGACTTGTCCAAGCTTGGAAAGGGCAAGGCCAGGATTTGAACCCAGGCAGGCGGGTTCGATGGTCCGTGCTCAACCTCTGAATTCTCTTTTGCTGAATAACAAATCATCCCCCACCCGGGTGGCTTAAAGCTGGACTCTGGCTTCGCTGGGTGCCTCTGCAGATGGGGATCCTTGGGGACCCCTTGGGGGCTGCCTGCTTCAAACCACTGTGCCCTCCTATTGCAGCATTGCCGCCACCCCAATAAAAAGCAACAGGGTCCCCCCAACCTGCAAGACCAGGGCAGATGTGCAGACTGTCACACACACAGCTCCCCGGGCCCAGCCTGTCCTCCAGGAAGTAACAACAGGCGATTGCGGAGATGGCTGGCTGAGGGCGTGGCTGGATTAGTTGTGAGTGAGCATCTCCCGGAGAGAAGGCGCAGTTTGAAGAACGAGTAGCATTTGGAAGAAGAGCTGAGCCTGTTTTTTCTTTATCACACAAGTGACAGAATATAACGGCGAACAGCATCACCTTGATTTTTGGGGACACAGGTGGGGTGGCAGGGCAGAAAGTCTCACCTGTTTATGGGGAGGGGCTTCTTTAGATTCGTGGAGAGGGGAGGAGGGTTTTGTGCTCCTCAGAAGGCTGAGAAACACACATCTAGCCCTACTTCTTCAAGGGGCTCCGTGCATCCCTCTGACTTCGGGACCAGCAAGCAGGGGGGCTGCTCCCTCTGAAGGGGGTCCACGTCTGGGCTGAGCTGGCTGGTGCTGGTGTAAGGACCCTCTTGTCTTGGGAGGTGTGAGGGGAGAGTGGTGGAGGTGTTTCCGGGAGGCAGGCTTCCAGAGGCTTCCAGAGGCGCAGTGCCGGTTGCTGTCTCTGTATCTACCTGCTGGAAGGGCTCGGGCAGTCCTCCCTCCAGGCGCTTCTCACAGCAGGGAGAAAGGGAAAAGAGTCCTGAACTCGTCTCCTTTCCCCACCAGCTGGGTCACAGGACAGACAGTTGTGGACTGGACTCAGGCCAGCAGCAGCTCCGGGAGTTCCTCTTGCCTGCGGGAAACCCTGGGGGACATCAGAGATGGTGATGATGATGATGATGATGATGATGACGATGATGACGATGACGATGATGATGATGGTGATGGTGACATGATGAGGGTGGTGGTGGTCTTAGCAGCTAGCATTCACCAGGACATCGCACATACCAGGCACACATCACCCGGTGTAATTTTCATAACACACCACAGGGAGTAAATGTACTGCGTATCCCCCTTAGTTTAGAGGAAATTGAGCTATTAAAAAAGGAGAAATGACTTGCTCAAGGCAACACAACTTAGAGAAGTCTTTGCAAGGATTCAAACTTGGTGTTCCCCGACCCCAGCGGCACTGCTGCTTACCACTGAGCTATACTTCCTATGTCCAGGGCCTTTCCGGGATACGTTTTGGTGGAACTGGTAAATTTGTCCACAAAGCTCTCTTCCTTTGCAAATGTATATCCTGCCTTTGGTGTTTCTGCCAAAGGGCGGGAGCTGCCATGTAATGCCCGCTTCTGCCACCCAGCACCTGGCACACTGCATTTCCGCTCTCAGGGCACAAGGCTCTCTCCCCCATTTGAGGTGAGTGGCCCTGCTTTTTGGGTGAGCATTCTCAGCTCCAAACATGAGGCCAGGTAGAAATGCTATGGATAAGCAGTGGTGCTGGGCCCGGATGCACCCATAGTTGGTGCTGGAGAAATATTTGCTGAAGGAATGAACGGAAGGCATCGGGAAGGGAGAGGGGTACAATTTCGCCTTTGTGTTTGACATGATGGAGTGCTCTCACTCTGTAAGGGGGGGGCCTACCACATAAGCCCCGTTTTGGTCCAAGCTCCTGGACCCCTGCACCTCACCACCCCCTTTCCAGCCCCATCTGGGGCTAGGCTGTGCCTCTCCACCCCCCAGGCTGCTACTCACCTGCGTCCCCGCCCTGGCAAAGCGAGTGGTACAGGTGCTGGGGTGGGAGGAGACAGGAAAGGACAGAGGACTGCGGTCTCTCCTGGTGCCTCTGGGGTTATGAGGGCATCTCCCACCCCTCTCTCTTCCTGCTCCCGCCAGGCTGCTCTGAACACAGGCCTGGGAGAGAAGTAAACGGAGGGGTGAGATACCAACAGAGGCATGTCCACGTGGACTCAGCTCAAGCTTCTGCTGAAAGCATGACGGCTGCTGGGAGAGAGAGAGAGAGAGAGAGGCAAAGCAGACTGTCCACTGTGGATCTGTCCACACAGGAGCAAAACCAGCGACACACACACACACACACACACACACCCATTTTATCTCCTCTACTGGGCCATAAATTCCAGATATTCCACAGAGATACCTGACTGCATGTTCCTTACAGCGACAGCAGTATAGAGTATCTGAATTCAAAATGGCCCCAGAGTATGTGGGATGTGTGTTGGCTTTACAAACAGACCACAAACGTATTTTCACGTGAGTTTTCCCGGCGCAGATATAGTATCTCCTCACCTCTGCCCACCTTGCCTTCCCTTGATCACCATCTGTAGGAAGGGGAGAAAGTCAGCTCGAGTGCTCATCAGGTTTATACGCTCCCCTATAGACGTGCAGGCACGCAGGCAGTGTCCGCCTATTACACACATGCACACGCACGACACACCCTGGTTATATCCAGCCCAACACTTGTAAACACAGTCGTGATACAAAGACATGGGCTACAATACAGATACATGTACACACAAACCATTCACACAACCACACACACACACACACACACACACACTTGCTACAAGTAATCCTCACATGACTAATCACCCCTTCGCGTGTGTGCGCGTGCGCGTGTCTCCCAGCACCCCCCCCACACCGGCAGACGCGCGCCGGCCAGCCACCACTTGAATTAGCACCAAAGGATTATGGGACCCTGGGCCATTAATCTAGGTGACAAACAGGACTCAGAAGGCATATTTGCACCCCGAAATTGAAAAGATTAGGCCATATTTGTCAAGGATTGGTAGGGCTTTATCGCCTCCACGGCAGATGCTGTTAAATATTCATGAGCTGCATAAGTGGGAGAAACCCTAGCTAGACCTGAGTTCTTTCAGCTGGGGACGGAGAGGGGGAGAGAGAGATCTGAACTCGGCAAGGGATGAAAGGTAGGGGACGGCATGCCCTCGCTCGCCCACACCCCACGCGGCCATCGGGCAGCTCTGCGAGGCTGGAGCTGGCCTGGCCACTTGCCCCTGGGTGGGACAGGGGCACGCTGAGCTGGTGAAGCCTGTCCCTGGGAGCCAAAGAGCCTAGAGCAGGCTCAGAGCAGGAGAGTTTTAGGAGAGATCCAGGGAGCGTTTCCCCCAGGTAAAGGTTTTGGATGGGAGATTCCCAGAACCTCTTCCCTCAGATGCGTTTCAGGACAGCCTGTTCTACTTGCAGCGCTGACCTGTGGGCAGCCCTGAGGGTAAAGGCAAGCATGCAACCGTGTAGGAATGGCCACAGATGACCATTTGTGGGTGATGAAATTGGGAAGAGAATAAGCTTAGCCAGGCATTGGGGTGTGGGGCGGTATGATGTCAAACCTTTGGATGTTAGGACTGGGGTTGGGCGAGGTTAAGTGCCATGGGTAAGGGCTGGAAAGCAAAAGGAGCAAGAAGAAAAGAGAGGGAAAGAAAGAGTTAACTTTTATTGTGCATCTACTCTGTGGGCCGGGCTGGGGACTGGGATCTGCCTGGGTGCCTGGTGTGAATCCCAGCTCTGCCTCTTTCTAGCCCTGTGAACTTCAGCAAGTTACATAACCTCTCTGTGCCTCGGTTTCTTCGTCTGTCACACGTGGCTAACAGCAGTCCTACCTCATAGGGTTCTTGTAAAGACTAAATGAGTTTACTCATATAAAACCTTGAGAACGGGCAGGCCATAGTGGCTCAGTTCTCACCTGCCATGCTGGAGACCCAGGTTCAATTCCTGGTGCCTGCCTATGCCAAAAACCAAAATAAAAAACCTTAGAACAATGCCTGGCACATAGAAAGCTTTTAAGAAATGTCAACTACCGCTATTATTTGCTAGGTATTTTATATACATGATTATTCTCATGCAGCCCTCTGGGGTAGATGAGACTATCCCAGTTTAACGAAGAGAAAACGGAGGCTCCTAGAGGTATGAGACTTGCCCAAGGTCTCGCAGTAGGAAATTAGGGGCACTGGGATTGAAACTCGGTGCAAAAAACCCATCGGAGTGGAGAGAGCAGCTAAAAAGTCTCCCCCCTCTCCTACCCGGCCTGACAAACCAACGGCCTCACCAGCTCTCCTGCGTCCAGGACATTGGCCGCTGTCCCCCCGGAAGCCCCGTCCTGCCCCCACCCTGAGGTTGGGGACGAGGGAAAGGAGCGGGCAGAAAGTCAGGCGGTGCAGCCTGCTGGCGACGTAAGTTCTCTCCCTCCACGAGCCGGAGAGCGCTCTCCAGGCAAAATGTCCCTTGATCTATTTCCCCTGATAGTGATTTCAACAACAACAATAACAGAAATCCATCATTTCCTTAGCGGGGAATGGAGGGCGGTGGGGGTTTGTTTTTCTTCTGGTGTGGACAGAAAGCTCTTTATTCTCTCCTTGTTTGGGAAAACTCCACACGGGAGGAAGCCCAGCCCCAGTCCTGGGCGGGGAGGTGGAGGGGAGGACGTGGGCGAGGCGCCTTGAGGACCACCGGTCCGCGCCTGGGCCTCTGACCCCTGGAGAGGCCGGAGCCTCAGTTTGCTTCTCTTGAAAGTGGGGAGAGCCACCCGGCAAAGAGGGGGAGGCAGATAGTACCAGGTAGCCTTGGCCCTGAGGATAAAGAGCCACATCTTATCAGAAATGAAAACATTGCTGAGCAGAGACTGTGCCTAGCTATAGTGCTTGCAGGCAACGCTTACAGAGCCCTTGGTCTGAGGCAGTTGCCTTGGGCTGGGATTTTTAACTTTTGTGATCTCTTCAATCTTCCAATGAACCCTGCAGCATCAGTTCTTCCACATCCATTTCCCACCCAGTGAAAGAGAGCAAGAAAAATTAAATAGAAGGAAATGAAAAGAAAAAGAAACAGAGGTTCAGAGAGGTTAAGCCTTGCGGAAGATTGCACAGTGGGCAGACAGGGGTGTCAGGCTTTAAGTTGGGTTCTCTGAATTCAGACCTTATGCCCTTTTCCCCTTCAGCCAATGGTTCTCAGCGCTTAGTCCCTGGACCAGCAGCACAGGGTCACCCGAAAACCTGTTAGAAATGCAAATTCTCAGGCTGCGCCCCAGACCTACCGAGCACTCTGTTTTAGCAGCCATCGTTCCTCTGGCGACGAGAACCCACGAGGCTCCCGGCACTAGGCTATAGCCTGGGCGTGGCAAAGCCTCTGCACCTCCAGCGCGTGTTATCATTATTCACAGGTGTTGACCGTGTCCAACTAAAGCCAACAGGGAAAGTCGGACCCGCGGGCTTGGCTTTTCCTGCAGGTCCAGGTGTCCATTCCCTGCAGGTGATGAGGCTCGTGCAGCGAGTGGCTGATGGGGTGGAGGGCTGGGGGCAGGAAGGAGCCCAGGGTCTGTCCAGGTTCCACGACTTACCAATGGGGTGTCTTAGGGTGGGGGTCCCCTGAAAGCAGACCCTCATGGAGATTGCATGCAGTTGCATGGGTGGGGTCCCCTCTCAAGAACAACACCTGTGAGGAAACGAGGGCAGCAGGACGGGGCCGTGGGAGAAGTTGGCTTGCCTCAGGTGCCCCAAATTGAGGGAAAGGGGCTTGGGCCTTTAACCTTAGGCCAACCAGCCACTGCCTTTCAGCTGCCCCAGGGGGGTGGGGCCTTTGGGGAGGCCCTCCCCCCAGCCCTTCGGCACCAGGCATGTGACATCTTCTCAGTCTCCTCATCTGTAAAGTGGGAGCGATAGCACCTTCCTGCTCGGCCTCCCGTTTAGGGTATTCTGATCAAATGACAGCGATGTGTTAATGGCAGCGATTATTCACTCACTGAACCACCTGCCAGGCGGCACCCAGACCTGCCCTTGCAATTGCCTCTTGGCCTCACTGGGAGCCTGGGAGGTGGGAGTTTGGGCAAGCTCTGGTTCTGGGGGGGGGGGGGGGGGGCACATGATTTGCCTGAGGTCATTCAGCTCCTGTGCTCAGCGGAGCCTGCCTCCCCACCCATCCCCCCCCCCCAGCCTGCCCTAGCATGGGCGGCTTTGCAGGGGAAAGAAGTTGGATTCCCCACCACCCTCTGGAATGTTCTGGGGATGGCGTGCACATACATGCCCATGTACATCTCCAGTCATTTACCTGGATGCTGCTGTTAGGAAAGACCAGGTGCCCCTAGCGCTAACATAGGGGAAACCGAGGTACAGCCAGGTAAAGAAACCAGGCACCTGGATTTCCTGCCTGAGGCTGTCTCCCTGGACCTGGCACTGCAGGAGGCTATGCCGAGGAGCTGGAAGGCCCAACCTGGAAGCCGGGTGCCCCGGTTTTAGGCAATATTTGGAATGTGGATCCAGGGCTTGGAGCCACTTGCAGACTCAGCTGGACTCAGTCCAGGCAGCCGGGCCTTCTGGTCAACCCTTGCCCACCCATCCTCTGGGTGGGGAATGCAAAGGGGGAAAAGTGTCTTTGCCTTCTAAGTACAATCCCATGTAATTAACCACACAAGGAAATCATCTGACTCGGAAGAAAGTAAGAATTAGGAAACCCACATACCAGGAACCAGCAAACTATAGCCCATGGGTGAAATCCAGCCCACTACTTGTTTTGTAAATAAAGTTTTATTGGGGCACAGCCATGCCCATTGCCACCGTATTGTCTTCTGAGTTACAAAGGCAGAGCTGAGTCGTGGTACGGAGAACCAAATATTTACTCTCTGGCCATTTTCAGTAAGGGCCAACCTCTGTTCTGGATGGAAAGTTCCACCGGGGTAGGGGCCATAGTTAAGGTGAGAAGTTAGAGATGGGATGTGAGGGAGGCAGAGGGGCTGGAGCCAGCCGGGAGCCTGGGTGCTGGGAAGCAAACCTTGCACTTTCCCATCTTTAGGCCTTTGCCCAAACCCTACCCTCTGCCTCAGAATCTTTCCCCACTTTCCTTCCCAGGCCCTGCCTTGTTCACAGCTCTGTCCTCGGGTCTAGCACAGAGCCTGGCCGTGTACAGATGTCCCCACCAACATTTAGTGAACAAATGCACGGCTGGGTCTCACCTTGCCTTGGACCCACCCTTTGACCTTCAGCCTGTCTCTCCCTCTCTGGGCCTCAGTTTTCACATCTGTGGAATGGCCACCTCCCAGGTCTTTATTCAGGCCTCCACGTCCTGCAATCCGGGGTCGGTGGAGGGGGCGGGGGGTGGTGTTCCTTTTACAAGGAGAGGGAAAGAAGAAGTTCAGGGACCAGGGTCTGAATTTCCAGGAGCAGGAGGCTGGTGTTCGTCGCCGGGACAGCGAGGAGAGAAGGTACCAGTGAGGATGCTGAGCGGAGACAAAGGGGAAGGGCCCTGAGCCGGGAGGCAGATGGGAAGGAGCGGCCCCGGTGGGATCCCGGGGGGATGGAGAGCTGCAATCACAGGCCCAGCAGTGGAGCGTGATGCCACAAGCAGATCTCCAGCTTTCGGTGGAGAACGAGGCTGGGGAGCTAATGAGCTCCGAGGTGCAAAGGACGCCTTCCTGTTAATTCCTGCTCGCTGGGAGCAGCCGGCGAAGGGAAGGAGGGCCGGGATGTGCGCTGGGCGGGCTGGGCCCCCACTCAGGGGCTCGGCCAGCTGGTCAGCCACCGGCTGGGGCTCCACGCCAGCCCGCTCGCCCACCGCAGGCCCTGGAGGGGTCATTCTACGGCTCGGTCCCTGGAGCAAATGAGGTGACAGCCGCGTGCTCACCTGGCCGGTGAATAGGTCCAGTGGTGTCCGTGAGTGAGCTCGGGCTCGGAGAGCTGACGCATCTCCGAGGTTTAAAAACATATTCAGCCCTTGACAATGGCTGGCAATCGTAGCACCCATAAAGGATGATGTGGTGGTGGGGGTGGTAGCAACGGCTTCCTGCCATCCGGGCCCTCTGAGAATCTCACTGTAGCCCTGTGAGCTGTACAGGGGACATTATATCAAGGGTTTCCCAACTTTGGCACTATCCGTATTTGGAGGCAGATAATTCTTGTGGGTGGCTGCTCGGGGCGCGCAGGGCGCTTAACCCACTAGAGTTGAGGCTGAGAGAAGTTGCACCCAAGTTGCGACCTCCACAACAAGCCTCCGGACATTGTCAGATGTCCTCTGGGAGCAAAATAGCCCCTGGTTGCAAGGGGGAAACTGAGGCTCAGAAAGGTAAGCACTCTGTACCTTACAAGACTGGGCATCACACTTCCGTCTTCAGCCTCTCTCCACCCCCACCCCACCAGCTACTGGCATTTGTTACTTATTTATTTTTCAGACACGAAATTTCAGACTTTTCTATGCATATATTTACAAAATTGGGATCATACTGAACATGTCATTTTGTAACTTGTTTTTCTCACTTAGTAACCTAGCGTGTATAGGGTTGGGTGAGAAAAGCAAGTTGCAGCTTGGAAAACACAGCATGACACCTTTGTGTAAATGCACACACACACACACACACACACACACCATGGCTGTGTGTTTGAATATGTATAAAAAATATCCAGAAAGATCTGCACAAAATTGTGATCAACGATTTCTTCCGCATTGGGGTGGGCAGATGGTGGTGGGAAGGGGGGTTTCAGGCTCTGTTAGAGTGCTCTGAACTGTTTGACTGTTTACATCAACCATGTAGTGCTTTTTAATTATAAAAAACAAACCAAAAAAATGGCATGACAGCCCCTCTTGGGCAGTGAACAAACACCTACAACGCACAATTTGAAATATTGCCAGATGCTCCATCACGTGGCTGGGCCATCGTCCATTTAGCCGTTTCCTAGGGCTGGAAGTTGAGGTCGTTTCCAAGCATCACAATGATAAATAACACCGTGATGAACATCTCAGCAGAGTGGTTGAGAAGAGAAGCTCAAGGGGCAGATTCCGAAGGTTTTCACCCCACTGTGGCCCCCGAAGGAGCCCTTTCCCGTGTGGTTTCATCTAACACTCTCGGCAACTCCGCAGGCAGATACTATTACGGCCCCCAGTGCACGAGGGAGAAAGTGAGGATCAGAGAGGCCCAGTAACTTCCTCAAGGACGCGCAGGGGATGAGCGGGATTTAGAGAGGGCCTAAGGACAAATTAGTTGTAAACGGAGACTTTCTGCCCTGAGTCATCGAAAGGATTGACAGAGAATGTGAAGGAAAATCTAACGCGCTCCGTGTTTGATTCTCAAACTCAACACACACGTGACTCACCCAGGGGTCTGGTGGAAAAGCAGATTGTACAGGAGTCAAGGAGTGGGTGGGGGGCAGGTGGCCGCGCCTCTAAGAGGGTGGCGGGAGGGTCCTGTGTGTGTCTGGGTTGTGGTGGTGATCACCCGAATGCACACGTGACAAGGCTGCAGGGGTTCAATGCTCACGCGTGCACACACACACACATGAGGGCAGGTAAAAGTGGCGAGCAGTGAGCAAGGAATGTGACTGTGTCTATGGCGATTCACGACTGTGACACTGCAAGATGTCAGCACTGGGGAAACGGGGTGATGGAGACGCAGCCTCTCTCTGTGTTGTTTCTTACGTAGCATGGTGGTCTACGATGATAATAAAAAGTCAAAAAACAAAACAAAACAAAACAGATTCTGACTGAGGAGGTGTGGGGTGGCATCTGAGACTCTGCCTTTCTAGAAAGCTGCAGAGGGACACAGCCACCCGGGTGTAGACAGCTAGGGAGACAGAGCCGCGGCTGCTGAGACGCTGCCATCATGTCAGGCTGAATCAAGGTGTGCGCATCAGTTCAGAATACACACTGGACTTCAAGACTCAGTGTGAAAAAGGGAATTTAAAATCACTCACTAGTAATTTGTGCAATTTATTATATGTTGAAATGATATTTTGGATATATTGGGTTAAATAAAATTGGTGATTACGTTTGATTTGATCTGTTTCTTTTTTTGCTCTTTAAAATGAGGCTATTAGAAAATTTAAAATCATATTCGTGGCTTGCATTGTATGTCTGGAGAACGGTTCATGGAGGAAGATGTATCACAGAAGAAGGAAACATTCACAGAAGAAGGAAACAAAAGTAGTGATCGGTGAGGGAGGAAGGGTCCGTCCATTAGTCAGTCAACAAACAGCACCTGAACATAGTTGACTTGCTAGAGGTGAGCAGAGCAGCCATGGACAGCTGACCTCCAGGAGCCTGCAGTTTACAGTGGAGTCTGGGGATGGTGGGAGAGCCTGAAAGCCAGCGGAGAGGGGGTTATCAGGGAGGAAGCGAGGGGCGATGCCAGAGTTGGAGGAGGCAGTGAGGCCATTGCACCATCCTTCCAACCTGGCTGCACACGGATGCGGCCAAATGGAGAAGCTGTTCCTATTCCCTGGCCCAGGTCCCAGGGTGCAGTGCTGTCTGCACATCGCCTCACTGAGTCATCATTTGACAACCTCACGAGGTAGATACTGACCTTAGCTCCATCCTCCAGCTGCCAGAAGTGAGCTAACACAGCCAAACGAGGCTGAACAAGAATTCGAACCCAGCTCTGCCTGACTCTAGAGCCTCTGTGCTCACCCATGAATGGATGCCGCTTCTCCCTGGTTGGAAACATGCAACATTGCTGTGTGCAGATCCCTTAGTGTAGGCTCCTCCCACCCCAACCCCCTTGGGAGGATTTGGGCCACCCAATTTCTGCCCCCCACCCCAGGGGAACTTTTCTTGGCTCCCTCGCCAGCTGGTGTCCTTGGGAAATTTGACGCCCCCACTCTGGTCCCAATTCCAGCCTCTCTAACCCCTGGGGATACTGGTGGTGGGGATGGGGCTGCCAGCGCCGAGGGCCTCACCACGGTGGCAAAGCAAAGTGGACTTCTAGGTCACCTCCGTCCCCGACCCCCGCCCGTCCTCCCCACCGCCCTCCCCACTGCCTGCCACCCGCCGCAGTCCCCAAGCCCCCCTCAGCTTCACCGCAATTTAATGTCTCACGGAGCTGTCCCTATTTGACAAACAGGTGATTTTGCTAATGAGGAATAAATGAGATCCACAGGATGAGAGAGGGTGTGCGGCAGCTGGCGTGAGGGCAGGATGTGCCGAGTTTATTAAAATCATATCTGGCCACATGCTTGGCGCTCAGGGCCCAGGTTGGAGGGGTGCCTGGCTCCCCACCCCCACCTTATGCTCCTCCCACTCACTGCCCTGTCCAGGTCCCTTCCAGCTTCCGGGAGGTGCCTGTGCCCAGTCCCGGCTGGGTGGTGCTGCTGCAGACCCTGGACCAGTGCCTACCCAGCTGGGGGGCCTGGGGGGGGCGGAGCTGGAAGGCTTTTAATTGGAAGATGATGGGGCTGCTGGAGTGGGGGGTGTGAGCGTTTGTGTGTATTTTTTTTTTTTTTCCACTCACTGATTGAATCACTCTGGGATTCATCTGGGCATCACTCTGGACAAACCAACAAAATCTCATGTCCTACCTGAGTAGTACTTATGGCGTTCAATCAAACTATCTATATAAGTCACATTAGGAAATGCACTAGTCAAAATAAAAATTTTGTAACAAATAAACATTTTTTTCTTTAGTCTCACACATAATTCTCACATTGTGACTGTGAGTGTGATTGTGTGTGTTAAGTGTGCGATGGAGTGTGAGCGCCCATAGGAGTGAGCGTGTGACTGCAAGTGTGTAACATGCATATAAATATGTGACAGTTTGCTTACACATGGAGTATGCTAAGGTGTGTACACAAGTGTAAGTGTGCAAGGGGTGTGGGCAGTGTGGGGAAGCGGGGGTCACAGAAAAGAGACACGGGGAGACTGGGAACTGGGAATGAGAGCTGGAAGGTGACAGGGGTGTGGGCCGGAGGGGGGCAGGAAAGGGAGGGCTGGCAGGATGGGCAACGGGAGGGGGAGAGAATGGGATTTCCAGGCTGGGAAAGTGAAAACCCCTCGGAACAGGAGGAGGAACAGCTTTGGGGCGAGTGGGCAGAAGAAGGGAGGGAGAAAAGCAGGAAGAGAGAGAAAGAGATGCAGAGGGACGTACTGAGAGAGGGAGACATTTGGAATCACACAGGGGAACACACATGGAGAGAGAGAGCTGGAATCAAGCAAGTGGCCGAGGGGAGCGGGAGGAGGAACTGGGGGGAGAGGGCAGGGAGGTGGGCTTGGGGTAGTCGGGGGGAGCGCCGGCAGCCAAGGAGCGGGGATAGCAGGGGGCCAGGGGCGGGGAAGTTCCTGGGGGGGGGGTGGGGGTGGGGGGATACGGGGGGGGGGGAGCCCTGGGTTCTGGACGACTTGGTGAGGACCGCCTGACGTGTGTGTGTGTGTGTGTGTGTGTGTGTGTGTGTGTGTGTGTGTGTCCTCCTCTGTGGACCCGGAGTCCCCACCTGATGCCTGCACCGCCGCCTTCCTGCTGGACGAGAAAGAAGACCTAGAGGGGCGGGGCGGGCGGGGCGGGCGCCGGAGTAGGCGGGGCAGGAGGGGAGGGCTCCTGAGTGGGCGGGGCTGGTGCCTGAGTGGGCGGGGCGGGGAGGGCGGGGAGGGCTCCTGAGTGGGCGGGGCTGGTGCCTGAGTGGGCGGGGCGGGGCGGGAGGGGAGGGCGCCTGAGTGGCGGAGACTGGGATGGCCAAAGTACTGGTGGCCCCGACTTCCCACTTGCATCGTGCAAACCCAGTGGCAAACCAGTAGCCCTCCGCAGGCAGGAAGTGGGGTGGGGACCAGAAAATGGACGTGAGGCCATAGGCGGATTGAGGGAACCCGCAGGGGGATTGGGGCCCTCCCCCTTGCGGTCATCTGCCCAAAGCCCCTCCCCCCCACCCCGTTTCTCCCTGCTCGAGGCCCAGCTGCACGTGCCTCGCCCAGCTCCCACACCGAGGGAGGGGAAGCCAGGGCCGCCCTCCTCGGACAGGAGGCAGTTAGAGGAGCATTTGCCGGGCAGGTCACCGGGGAAGGGCTTCTAGAGGGCGGGCCTGGAAGCGGGTTTCAGGTGAGGCGATGGGCCCACCTCTGGGATCTGTGCCCACGACATTTACTTAACATGGTTCTTCAAATTAACTTACTCTTTGGCTTCAAATAAATGGATTTAGAAAGGAAAACTGTACATTGCAGCAGCAAATGGAAACCCGGCAACATTTGATGGACCTGTTAAATATACAGTTTGGTCTGGGCACTATCTAGAATTGTCTTGGCACTGGGAAAAGGGGGTCAGGAGCCCCAGAAGCTCCAGATGGGACCTGGGTAAAGGTGGGTGGTGGGGCGGGGTGTGCAGGAGGGGGAAGAGCGATGCGGGGGGTGGGGGCCTGGGATGCCAGAAGCCAGAGCTCCCCTTGGGAGGCTATAGGGAGCCAGCGAAGGCGCAGAGGCGAGTGATGGGGCAGGGCCTGCAGGGCTCCAACTTACTAGCAGGCGCAGGAAGGGGCTGGGGCCTCACGCGGACTGGTCACCCTTCCTGGCCGGCCCTGGGCGCCTGTCCGTCATTGTTCCCATGGCCACTGCTGTCACTGCTTCTCCCTCCCCGGTTCTGTCACTGCCCTGCATCCCTTCCCTTTCAGGGCCCATTCTGTCTGTCTGTCCTTTTCATTTCTGCCGTTTCCCCTCAGTTCTCCACCCTGCGCCTGGCCTCTCTTCCACCAGGCGGGCCAGCACCCTTCCCCCCTCACTCTGCCCCAGCCCCCTCCTGCTCCCACTCTCCTCTCCCCACCCTCTCCCTCTCTCTTTCCCCCTCTCCTCCTGCTCTCGCACCCTGGTTCTTTCCATCTCTCCTCCTCACCCTTTCTCTCTCCCTCTCTCTTTCTTCTTCTCTCGCCATACCCTCGCTCGTTCTGTCTCTGTCCGCCATCTCTAGCTATCTCTCTGTCCATGTCTCTCTGAGTATGCCTCTCTCTCTGTCTTTCTGGTTGTGGTCCGCTCCCATCCTTTGTCTCTGTCCCTTCTCATCTCTCTGCCTGACCCCCTTCCCCCCTCAGCCTCTCTGCCTGACTCGTACACTTGGCCTCTATGTCCAAGTCAACAGCTCTCAGCCTTGATGCCTCCCTCCCACCCCTCCCCTCACTCCTCCATGCAACAAGGGCTGCCCCTACCAGGGGCTGGCATCTTCCATCTCCCCCCCACCCTAGACCCCAAATGTGCCTGCACCCATAGCTCTGGGGTCCCCACAGTGGCCACCTCACCTGGGGACCCTCTCAGCCTTCCCCTGCTCCTAGTGCAACACGCCCTTGACCTTCTCACATGTGTGCAGCTCCGCGCCGGGGCACGCACACAGTGGGTATGCAGGAAAGGCTTGGGGCAGTTCACTGGACCCAGCAGCTCTGGCTCTTTCCTGCACCTCTGTGGATTCACACCTGAGCAATGCACCCTCCCCAGGGTGCAAGAGGTAACACGTGCCCCCCTCCCCCACTCTTTACACTCTTCACTCCCCCCCTCTTGACAGTCTTCCTGTCTCGGCTGTCCTCCTTCCCATCCATCACTCCCTCTTTCCTGCGCCCTCCCCCCCCCCCCGGCTCCCTCTTCACTGGCCCCAGAGCCCGCAGTCTTCCTTCCAGGCAGTGCCTCAGTGGCAAGCTGCTGTGACAGTGACCGGACAGTGGTGTCTGCAGAGCCAGGGTGCGGTGGTGAACGGCCATGCCCACAGCACGGACCATCACCACCTCCTGTGACAGCCCCCCACCCCCACCTCCTGCCCTCGGGGCTGGCAGGGGCAGACTTTTCTTCTGGACTCCTCTGGGCTCCCCGTCTCCAGCGAGAACCCCACAGCAGCCTTGGGGAATGATGCTCAAAGTTATCCAGTGCTGCTGCCCATGTTCAGATCTTAAAAAAAGCAATCTTTAAAATTCTGCCATCTCTACCGTGATCCAAGCTACAAAAATATTAGAACCACCTCCTCCTTTAAAAAAACAAAGAGTAAGCAAAACTCCAAAGCCCGTGCGGTGTGAGAGCAGACAGGAAGAACGTCTATCATATTAAGCTATCATATCAATGTGGGTTGTCTTTGAGTGGTGGGACCCTGGATAAAATCTACATTTTTTTCTCCTCTCTTGTATTTTCCAAATATTTCTTAATGAAAATTTAGAAATCAATCCACTGTTTTCAGACGGGCTATGCTTATCCAGGCATCTATATGTGCACTCAACATACTGTGCACTGATTTCATGGTGCCATTTTGAAATTACCTTATTTTCACGTTTCTGCATTTTACTCAGTTTTCAAGTAGGCAATACATTTGCATGGTGTATAATTCAAAAGTTCCAGAAAAATGTATAAAAGGAAATTGCTGCGGCCCTCTCACCTCCCCCCCCCCATCCCCAGCACTTCGATACCTGTGTGTGTCGGGATTGAGGGAGAGGGGACACTTACACCTGCTCCTTGTATATCCTTCCAAAGACAGCCACACTTGGCTAATTCAGAGTCATCCATACACTTTCAGGAAAGGAGGCACTGGGAGGAGCTCTTTGGCATCCAGCAGCTTCCTCTCGACTTCAGAGGATTTCCATCCTGCACCAAAGGCTGGAATTTCCTCAGTGCTGGCAGGTGGTCTCTTTGGCTCACCTGCTGTCCAGCATTCCTCTTAGCCCTTCTGGCCTCTTAGGCTGGCCAAGACCCAAAGAATCTTCTTTGTTTCTTTTCAGAAATTCTATTCTGCCAGATTACAAAAGCAATGCCTACATCAAAACACAGAAATATGTGATAGAGAACATTCGCTGTTCTCTGAACCTCAACCATAATCAACACTTTTGGTTCATTTTTTCCCCAATTTTTTCTTTTACGATGAGTGCTGTAAGAAAGCGGGGCTGGACCCATCAGAGAGTGTGGCATTTTCCCAAATTTTCACTTAATTTATCTTTACTTAATGTATCCGTCCGTGTCAGTACAGAGGGAGCTACCTTGTTAAGAAGGCTCTTTTTTTTTTTTTTTTTTTTCCTACATGGGCAGGCACCAGGAATCGAACCCGGGTCCTCTGGCATGGCAGGCAAGCGTTCTTGCCTGCTGAGCCACTGTGGCCTGCCCAAGAGGGCCCACTTTTGAGAGGTGGTTTGAGGACAGAGGGAAACCCCTGGTGCTCGGGGGTGTGGGTGGGGAGGCCTAAGCAGGTGGTATCAGCCAAGCAGGGGACCCCGAGTAGCCGATGCCTCGCCTGTAGGGAAGGCGCGCACCCAAGTAGAAATGGTGTGGGGCTGCCGGGTTCAATCCAGCTCCAGGAGGGGCCTTGAGAAGACTGCGCGGCTCACCTTCCAGAACCTTCCATGGGCGCCTGGGCTACCAGAGCAGGCTGGGACCTAGGAAGTCTCCAGACGCAGGTGCCTCTGCAGCCAGGAGACCTGAGAGAGTCACGGTTTGGGGTGACCCATGACAAGGCCTTCTCCCACCCTGGGCCCTGGTTTCCCATCGGTAGAACGCGACAGTGGAGCGGATGTTAGCAGTAAGTGAGTGTGCCACAGATGCCGGTGCTGTGCCAAGTCCTTGACATTCGATGGTCTCATTTCCTTCCCACGACGACTCCACTAGGTAGGTACTGTATGATCCCCATTTTACAGAAGAGGAGACAAGACTCAGAGATGAGATGATTTTCCCAAATTCACCCAGCTAGTAATTGCAGAGACTAGGATTTGAACCCAGGGTTGTCTCAACTTCAGGGTTCAAGCTCTTGACCACTTCTCTTTAAGGATCCAGTGGTCTATGTCCCATGGATTAATGTCCTAAGCTGGTTTTTCCAGCAGGAGGAAAATCGACAGGATTGGTGCGTGTGTATGTGTGTGTGCGTGTGTGTGTGAGACTTGAATGCACTTGAGTTCGACTCTCTCTGCCTTTCTACTCTGTTGTTCTTTGTGTCCCTCTGTACCCTTGAGCTCCTGGAGGCCAGGATTTGGTTCTTTCGCATCCTTGTCTCTCTAGCATCTCATATACTGCCTTGTGCACAAAGGGACTCCAGAAAGGTTTACTGAATTGCTGTAAGTAGGATTCTTTCATCATGCATCTTTTTTTTTTTTTGTATAGGCGGGCATCAGGAATCGAACCCAGGTCTCTGGCACGGCAGGCGAGAACTCTGCCTGCTGAGCCACCGTGTCCCGCCCCATCATGTATCTTTTGAACTTCTGTTATATATTAGGCACTGTGCTAGGTACTATGGATAAACAGGTGAGTGATAACAGAGAGTGATAAGAGTATCACTTGCCACATGCTAGCTTCTTTGCTAAAAGCGTCATTGATATACATATACATGAACATATGTCCACTTGTTTAAGGTAAACCCAAAAGGACCCTATAGTCTCTCAAATTTTACCTGTGGAAAGAGCTCAGAGAAGCCATAAATAGTGGCACTGCAAATGGAAGTCCAACTCCAAAGTGGGCTTAGCTACTAAGCTATCTTCCTGCTCCACAGTCTCTGGCCCCAAGGTGCTCATGGCTAGTCCAGTGAATAGGACATGAGCACAAATAGCTAGAATCAAAAGTAGGAAGGGATGCCTTTGGAGAACTATGGAGAATGATTGACTGATACAGGTTGTGTGAGCTTACAAGATGGAAAGCGTATTTGTAGGGGACAAGAGAGGTTTGGTAAAGAACACACTGAGGATTGGATTGGTATCTGCAGAAACTGTAAGGAAGATGATCGAGGTGAGGTAAAGGTCCAGTAGTATGAAGGTGTAGAGCAGGTGTAAGGAACATAGGAAGTGAGTTTTCTCAGCACATAAGATGTAAAGGCAATGAAAGGAAGCTATGATGATTTCAATATAATGAATATAAATTTGTTTATTTAAATATTTTATCAGTTGCTTCTTTTGCATTTTGTAGGCAGTCAATCACGTCGCATATGAACAATGACATATTCATCTCTTCTCTTCCAAACTTTACGCATCTACTTTTTTTTTTCTTGTCTCATTGCATTGGTTAATGCATGTAGTCTGATGTTGAATGGGAGAGGTGTTCCTGGGTAACTTTATCTCAGTCCTGAATTTAATGGGAATGTTTTTACTGTTTCCCCAGTAAGTATGCTGCAGGCTGAGTTTATATCAGGAACGGGAGTGGGAAACAGTGGTACCTGACACTCTTGAAAGCCCCCTGTGACCCTCCTGGCCTTACCTGCTTCCTATTTATATTTGTTCAGCCTCAGCCACTGCAGCTGCATTCAGACTCCAGTTCTGCTGCCTGAGGCTGATCAGCTAGAAACCCAGAGCCTCTGGCTTCTCTTGTCACATCTGGACTTGAGAAATACCATGCCACAGGGCATGGTTTACCCAGCAGCTGCCAGAGGGCCTGTGTGAGGCAACGCAGAAATGCAGGGGTGTTCACTTCCCAGGGGGCACACTTACACCGGTGGGGAATAGAGGCAGGAAGGCAGCTGGGCTGATATGCTCCCCACTTCTTCCTTCCTCCAACGTACTGCTCAGAGGCTCCGCCCACTGGAGGGGCCCCTTGGGCTGGGCAGTTGCACCAGCAGGCAGTCCAGTAAAAAGTTCCCATCTCCCTCACTCTCACCGTCCCGGGTTGGCATCTTCCCAGGAGATTTGATCTTCCTGGAACCTGATGAGGACATTGTTTATATTTTAGTACCTATTGAGATCACCATGTAGTTTCCGCCTTCACTCTGCTAACATAGTGAATTGCACGGCTACTCTGTTCTGAATCATGTTTGTCTTCCTGGGCTAAGCCCTGCTTGGTGAGGGGGCCTCTGTGCAGGTGTGTGAATGCGGCTGCAGGTGCACACCTGGACACACCAGGTGACCCGGCCCCTGGCAGCAGGGCCCTGCAACACCTCCTCTCTCTGTTTCCGTCCCTTCTTCTCCTCTGCAGAGGGAGCCCGGCAGCCTGGCAGGTAGAGATGATGGAGGTGGCGCTGGTGGCTCCAAGGAGGGCAGGGAGGGGAGCGGGTGCAGAGAGGGAGGTAATTAGGGACCGGGCGCCATCACAAATCTCCCAGCCGCGCTGACACCCGGGGAGAGTGATCACACACTTGGAGTCAGCCCAGACAAGTGTGAAAGCCCTTCACTCCATCTCTAGGAAGAAAGAGAAAGGGGGAAGGCGCGGCCTCAGCAACCACACGACAGCCCCACCCCCAGCTCTCCCACCCAAACACCACGAGGTCACCCTCTCCCTCCCCTGCCCGGAGCCCATGGGCCCCAGGTCTGGAAGCTGTGACTCAGAGGTGCGCTGGGGCAGAGAAGAATCCTGCAAAGACAAAGCAAAGGTCCCGGGATGATGTGCCCTGGAGAAGGGGAGGTGAGGAGAGACTTCACCCTGCCATCCAATCAAGGCAAGGTGGGTCTTAGCAAATCTTCTGCAAACTCAAACTGCCCCTCATCAGAAGTGCCAAAGCCTGCTTCCGGAGGTTGGAAAATTAGTCCCCAAGGAAGGTAGAAACTAACAAGGGCTGAAACACCTCTGTGAGCCCGGGATGAGACATGTGCTATTTCTCAACAATCCTGCACTCTGATAGGTGAAGAAGTGGAGGCTCAGAGAGGCTGAGTGCTTGGTCCAGGGGCACACAGCTATTAAGTGGTAGAGGTGAGATCTGAATCTACATCTGTCTGACTTGGAGGCCCAAGCCCATCGCACCCCTCTCCCTTTCCCCTGGGAAGAAGGAAATGGGAGCTCTCTCCATAGGGCAGGTTCTTGGAGGTTGGTTGCACTTTGAGGGCTGTCCTTCCCCCACCCCAACTCCAGCTCTGGGGCAGGTGACCAGCGAGTGTCCCATGGAGATCTGGCAGGTGCAGGGGAGGGGGGTGGGGCAAGCAGGGCCAACAGGGCCAGGTCTGCAGTTTGGATGCGTGTGTGTTCCTCCATTTACATATTTGTACATGGGTGTGTATATGCACGTGTATATGAATATGAGGATGTACACGCGTGACTTGTGAGTGTGACTGACTACGTGTCTGTGTGGGACCCTGGGTCTGGGCATACGTGTGAGCGCACACGCACATTTTGCATGATGCATGAGTATGCATATGTCTGTGTTGCACCAGGCAAGGGTACATTTGTGTGTGTATGTGCAACTTTGCATATGTGATTGTGCACACGTGTGGTTCTGTACCTGGAAATATAAATGAATGGATGAGGGACGCACATGAGCACATATAAATGTATATCCTCACTCACACACGTGTGCCTCTGAACGTGGGCGTGTGTAAATATATTTGTGACTGTGCATATGTGCCTGCACTCTTTCCAAGGTGTGTCGGAGTCTCTCTCCTTCCCTCCCCCCTTTTCTTCCACTTCCCTCTATCTCCCCGCCTCCCACCTCCCACCTTCTCCTCCTCCTCTTTCTCCTTTTGCCCAGGTGGGCTGGCCCGAAGGGTGCCCGTCTCGGGTGGGCCCGTGTGCATCACGGCTTTGGGGATTTCCAGCAGGCTGGAGGCAAGGGCAGGTCAGGCTCTTGGCAGGTGGAAATCCAGCCCCAGCTCCCTGCTGAGCCCCAGAGGGAAAGGAATTCCCTGCAGGCTCTTTCCTAATCCCCCCCCATCCCTCCCCCACTCACCTCTCTTGGAACAAAGGACCCTTTTGCGTTCTTCTCCTGGGAGGAAAACGGGCCCTGGGGAGGTCACATTCCTAGCAGCTTGGCTCAGAATCTGGGGAGGGGGGCAGTGGTCTTGGGGGACAGTTGGGCGGCCTCTCTTGGCCTCAGTTTCCTCCCTCTGGGAAACAGGGGGAAACACACTGCAGAAGGGTCGGGGGTCAAAATGCCTTGCTCGTGTGGCTGGGCGCCCTCTGTCAGCTGCGGCAGCCCTTGTCCGTCACTCAGCCCTGTGTCTTATCTGCCTTCACGTCTTACCCCTGAGTTTTTTATTTTTTATTTTTATTTATTTTTTTATTAATTAAAAAAAATTAATGACAAACAAAACAAAATATCATTCCATTCTACATATATAATCAGTAATTCTTAATATCATCACATTGTTGCATATTCATCATTTCTTAGAACATTTGCATCGATTTAGAAAAAGAAATAAAAAGACAACAGAAAAAGAAATAAACAATAATAGAGAAAAAAAGTTATACACACCATACCCCTTACCCCTCGCTTTCATTTACCACTAGCATTTCAAACTAAATTTATTTTAACATTTGTTCCCCCTATTATTTATTTTTATTCCATATGTTCTACTCTTTTGTTGATATGGTAGATAAAAGGAGCATCAGACACAAGGTTTTCACATTCACAGAGTCTCATTGTGAAAGCTATATCATTGTTCAATCATCATCAAGAAACATGGCTACTGGAACACAGCACTACATTTTCAGGCAGTTCCCTCCAGCCTCTCCACTACATCTTGAACAACAAGGTGATATCTACTTAATGCATAAGAATAACCTCCAGGATAACCTCTCGACTCTGGAATCTCTCAGCCATTGACACTTTGTCTCATTTCACTCTTCCCCCTTTGGTCAAGAAGGTTCTCTCAATCCCTTGATGTTAATTCTCAGCTCATTCTAGGGTTTTTCTCAGTCCCTTGATGCTGAGTCTCAGCTCATTCCAGGATCTCTGTCCCACATTGCCAGGAAGGTCCACACCCCTGGGAGTCATGTCCCACGCAGAGAGGGGGAGGGTGGTGAGACTGCTCGTTGTGTTGGCTGGAGAGAGAGGCCACATCTGAGCAACAAAAGAGGCTCTCTTGGTTTACCCCTGAGTTTGCCTTCTATTGATATTTGATAAATTTCTTTTTTCCCTTTAAATAAAGTATCTTTCATTGGTCCCTTATTCCTTCCTTAAAAATTTCTTTCATGTGTTAAAAGCAGTGCGTGTTTACGACACACTTAACGAAACGGACAGGAACGTAAGCCCCTGCACTTCCCACCTCGGAAAGAGTGAGACACGTTCAACTAAGGTTCTTTGCGAAGCTGCTGATGCCAGGCTCCTTACAGAGGGTGAAAACCCCAAGATGAGCAAAAGCTGCCAGGTAGATTTTGCTAGAAAGGCCCAAGCTTTGCGAAATCCTGATAAGGGGTGTCAGAGGAGGCAAGTTAAATACCTGCTTGAATCCTAACTTTGTTTTAAATTCCAACCCTGAGTGCCTTCTTTGCATCACTTTTTCTCACCTCATATAAAATGATGCTTTCTTCCTCTGTTGAGTGTACTGACTTAAATTTCTTTAAATTCCTTTGTCTCGTGAGAAATACTTTTAAAATATTAGCTGAGGGAGATACTTTTTTGAGGGGATGGGAGAAAGACCCCCCCCCCCAATATATGAATCTCATAAAAATTCTCAAGCGTTCATACTCAGCTTCTTTTTCCAGAAAAGGTGACATAACAGAGGCCAGGTTTACTGCCCTGCCTTGAACTAGACTAGAAACCCAGATTAAATTAAAAACAAGCTACAGTTTTCAGACATTGGGTAACAGGCAGCCCGGGCCTGCGGTCTTTGGGAGAGGGAAAGCAGACAAGATGGGCCCTGTGAGTGCCCCAGCTTACTGCCTGCAGGGTTTCCAGGCCACAGCACAGGGAGGGGAGGCCCAGACAGCTCGATGGTTCCCTGAGATCCACTCGGAACACAGATCATTGTCTGGGGATTTCAAGCTGTCTAGGGTTTGTGGGACAAAGTGCCTGAGAGGGAGAAAACCCCAGAAAGCAACGGAGTGCCCTCCCTGTGTCTTTGGCTCTGTGCCCTTTGGTATGTTAGAGGGAACTGCTGGCAGTCAGTGAAAGAATCACTAAAAAAGAATAGGTAGAACAATTCCTACATTTCACATGGGGCTGGGAGTAGTTTCATTATCACCATCCAAAGTATAAGGGCATCATAATAGACAAGGCATCAGAGAGAATCTTCAGAAGGATATTGCCTAAGTAGTGGGGATGAAGTATCCCTAGACTAAAGGCGGCTTTGAATTTGTCCTAAAAAAAGAAGCTTAAAAACAAGACTTGAAAGAATCCAAGTAATGCCAAGTCACCTATCTGTGTACCAGAATATAACCAAAGATGATCCATAGAATTGCAATAAAATCGAGCCACCAGCGACGGAAATATTCAGCATTCAATCAAAAATCACTGTGTATGCAAAGAAGCAGAAAAATATGACCCAGAATCAAGAGAAAAACTAATCATTAGAAACAGACATCGAAGTGACAGAGATGATAGAATTAGCAGGCAAGGATGTTAATAGCTATTATGAATAACCCCCATTTGTTCAAGAAGGTAGAGGAAAATATGAGCGTGATAAAACAAGAAATGGAAAATATAAAAAAGACCCAAAGAGAGCTTCTAGAGATGAAAAATACAATGTCTGAAATGAAAAATATACTGGGTGAGAGTGACATCAGAATAGAGTCTGCAGAAGAAAAGATCAGTGAACTTGATGGTATAAAAATAGAAACTATCCAAAAACGAATCATAGAGAGAAAAAAAAAGAATTTAAAAAATGACCGATGAAAGCATCAGTGACTTGTGGGCTAATAATAAGCATTGTAATACATGAGTAATTACAGTCCTACTTGTATATCGTCAATTGATATTTGAAAATAATTCCAAGGCCAAAAAACAAAGAGAACCTCAACCCTTATCTCAAACAGTTTACAAAAAATAACCCAAAATTGTTCATGGGCCTAAATGTAAGAACTAAATTGAGAAAATTTCTAGTTAAAAACATAGGAGAAAATCTTCGTGACATAACTTAGGCAAATATTTCTTAGTTAGGATACAAAGCATAAAATAAAAATACTGATAAATTGGAATTTATCCAAATTAAGATTTGTTCTTCAAAAGAAAATTAGAAATGGTAGCCAGAGACTGGAGAAAATAGTTGCCAAAAAAATCAGAATACATAAGAAACTCTTATAACTCAATAATATGGTAACAACACTATAAAAGTGGGCAAGAGATCTATTTGGATAGACAGGTCACCGAAGAATGTGTACAGATGGCAAAGAAGTGCATGAAAAGCTGGCTAATACCATTAGTCATTAGGAAAGTACAAATTAAAACCACAATGATGCGCCACTACATATTCACCAGAATGGCTAAAATAAAATAGACTGACAATACCAATTTTGGGGAGAATGCAGAGCCACTGGATTCCCACACATCGTTGGTAGGCATGCCCCTTCGAAGAACAGTTTGCGGTTAAACTGTTTTCTTATAAAATTAAGCATGCACTTATTATATGATCCAGAAGGCCCACTCCTAGGTATTTACCCAGGAGAAACGGAAACTTATATTGACACAAAGATTCGCACTTGAATTTTTATGGCAGTTTTATTCATCATAGCTCTGAACTGGAAAGAACTCAAATGTCCATCCGTGGATAAATGGTTATCGAATTGTGGTACGTCTGTACAGTGGAAGAGCGGTATTTAATAATAAAAAGGAATGAATTACTGGTACATACAACATGAATGAATCTCAAAAGCATAATGCTTAGTGAAAGGAATCAGACACAAAAGATTACACACTGTATAATTTCATTGATATGGAATCCTAGAAATGGCCATCTGTAGTGACAGAAAGCAGAAGAGTGGTTCCCCGGGGTCAGAACACGAGTGTGGGGAAGACACTGACTCCAAAGGGGCACTTTTTTGGGTGATGGAAAAGCTCTATATCATGATTGCACTGATGGTGTGTAATTTGCCAAAATACTTCAACGTGCACACTTAGAATTGGTGAATTTTACTGTATGTAAATTATACCCTCATCAAGATGATTATTAAAAATGCTCATATCCTCTGGCCCCATAATTACACTTCTAGGGTGATAAATAAATATTCATAAGTGTGGATAAGGATTTATACTCGAGGATGGACTTCAAAGAATTGTTTATTGTGGTGAAAAATTATATACAGCCAACTTGGCCAATTGGAGGGGTGGGGTGAAATAAATGATGGCAAATGCATAGGATGGATTGCTGTGCAAGTTATTAAAATAACTTCAGGAAATGGGAAAATACTCGTGGGAAAATGCCAACTGAAAGACAAAGGGTGGGATGTGGGATCTGGAAGCCAGTTGTGTGGGAACTTTGGCTCGGCCACATAACAGCATGCGATGCTGGAGAATTACTTGGTCTTTCTAAGCCTCAGTTTCCTCATCTGTACCATGGACATGCCAATAACCCCTACTGTATAGGTTGATGTCGGAATTAAATAAAATGGCACAAGTAAAATTCTTAATATCTAGCACATGATAAGCACCCGATAAATATTAGCTAAGGATTTTCGCTATTGCCAAACTCAATGCACAGCAGAGCAGTTCTATTTAAAATTCTACACATAAAGGCAAGACAGAAATACACAAATATATTTATGGTGGTTATCTCTGGGTTATAGGAATGCAGTTCATATTAATTTTCTTTCTTATATTTTTCTTTATTTTCCAGTTGTCCTATAACAAACATGCATGACTTACAGAATCAGAGATAAGACAATCAACAGGGTAAAAGAGGCTTTCTTTTGCACCCCCGACATTCAACAAACACCTCATGAGTATCTTCTAGACATGGGGTATTTGATTAGGGGAAGGGCTGGTGGTGGGAGGAATAGAAAGATGGAAAAAAAGTGCATGATTTTTGCTTTCAGTTTACTTGGGAATATACCATGGTGAAACATAGGGACAAAAAATCCTTACGTGAAGCGTGGAGGACAAGAGATGAGATTCACAGAGGTATGAATAAATGAAACGCTGAAGAAGGAATTGCCACTGGGCACTGCTGGGTGGGCTTCCTGGAGGCCGAGCAGGCGTGTGCCCGGCTAGGGGGTGACCCGCGCTCAGCAAGGAGGGCATTGCTTCCGCAGCTGGGCGGACACGGGCCAGGAGTTTACAAGGCATCTTTAGTGAAGATGAGTTGACTGTTGAGGCTTGGTCGGGATGTGTGTGCTGGAGGCTGTTGGGAGAAAAGACTGGAAAGGTAGACTGAGGCCAGTTCGTGAAAGGTCTTCGTTTTTATGGTTTGGGAGCAGTTACTATGTGCCCAGCACCTTTCACATATGAACACACTTGAATCTCATGAATCCCTGTGGTAGACATGACACTTAGCCCCATTTCACAAGGAAGAAACCAAAGCATAGAATGTGAAAAGAGGGAACATTTCAAATGGAGCATTTAAAAAAGATTTCTTCACATCCTCTCCAGCACTCTTGGAGAAAGAGGCACACTTATCCACTGTTGGTGGGAATGTCAAACGGTGCAACCACTGTGGAAGGCAGTTTGGCGGTTCCTCAAAAAGCTGAATATAGAATTGCCATATGACCCAGCAATACCATTTCTAGGTATCTACTCAGAGGACATAAAGGCAAAGACACAAACGGACATTTGCACACCAATGTTTATAGCAGCATTATTTCCAATTGCAAGGAGATGGAAACAGCCAAAATGTCCATCAACAGAAGAGTGGCTAAACAAACTGTGGTATATACATACAATGGAATATTATGCAGCTCTAAAACAGAATAAACTTATGAAGTATGTAACAACATGGATGGACCTTGAAAACATTATGCTGAGTGAGACTAGCCAAAAACTAAAGGACAAATACTGTATGGTCTCATTGATATGAACTGACATTGGTGAATAAACTTGGAATATGTCGTTGGTAACAGAGACCATCAGGAGATAGAAATAGGGTAAGATATTGGGTAATTGGAGCTGAAGGGATACAGACTGTGCAACAGGAGGAATACAAAAACTCAGAAATGGACAGCACAATACTACCTAACTGTAATGTAATTGTGTTAAAACACTGAATGAAGCTGCATGTGAGAATGATAGAGGGAGGAGGGCTGGGGACATAAATGAAATCAGAAAGAAAGATAGATGGTAAAGATCAAGATGGTATAATCTAGGAATGCCTAGAGTGTATAATAATAGTGAAATGTACAATGTACAAACTTTAAAAATGTTTTTGCATGAGGAAGAACAAAGGAATGTCGTTATTGCAGGGTGCTGAAAATAGATGATAATTAATACTTTAAAATGTCACCTTATGTGTGAGACTAAAGCAAAAAAATGTTTATTTGTTACAAAATTTATATTTTGACTAGAGCATTTCCTAATATAACTCATGTAGATAGTTTGATTGAATGTCATAAGTACTTGGAATCTCAGGTAGCACATGAGATTTTGTTGGTTTGTCCAGAGTGATGCCCCGATGAATCCCAGAGTGATTTGATCAGTGACTGGAAAAGTATTTGCAAGCCCTCTTCGGGGAATGGTGAGAGTGGGGAGAAATTCAACTTCCCCAAGTTGAATTCTTGATATTCTCACAAGCAGTGTGGACAACCTCAACAGTCAACTCATCTTCACTAAAGATGCCTTGTAAACTCCTGGCCCGTGTCCGCCCAGCTGAGGAAGCAATGCCCTCCTTGCTGAGCGCGGGTCACCCCCTAGCCGGGCACACGCCTGCTCGGCCTCCAGGAAGCCCACCCAGTGTGGGGGCTATAGGCTGAGCCCCCAGTCTTGGGGTTTGTTCATATGAAACTTAACCCCACAAAGGATAGGTCAAATCTACTTAAAATTTAGGCCTAAGAGTCACCCCCAAGAGAGCCTCTTTTGTTGCTCAGATGTGGCCTCTCTCTCCAGCCAATATGATGAGCAGTCTCACCACCCTCCCCCTCTCTGCGTGGGACATGACTCCCAGGGGTGTGGACCTTCCTGGCAATGTGGGACAGAGATCCTGGAATGAGCTGAGACTCAGCATCAAGGGACTGAGAAAAACCCTAGAATGAGCTGAGACTCCGCATCAAGGGATTGAGAGAACCTTCTCCACCAAAGGGGGAAGAGTGAAATGAGACTAAGTGTCAATGGCTGAGAGATTCCAAACAGAGTCGAGAGGTTATTCTGGAGGTTATTCTTATGCATTAAGTAGATATCACCTTGTTGTTCAAGATGTAGTGGAGAGGCTGGAGGGAACTGCCTGAAAATGTAGTGCTGTGTTCCAGTAGCCATGTTTCTTGATGATGATTGAACAATGATATAGCTTTCACAATGAGACTCTGTGAATGTGAAAACCTTGTGTCTGATGCTCCTTTTAGCTACTATATCAACAGAAGAGTAGAACATATGGAATAAAAATAAATAATAGGGGGAACAAATGTTAAAATAAATTTAGTTTGAAATGCTAGTGGTAAATGAAAGCGAGGGGTAAGGGGTATGATATGTATAATCTTTTTTTTCTCTATTATCATTTTATTTTCTTTTTCTGTTGTCTTTTTATTTCTTTTTCTAAATGATGCAAATGTTCTAAGAAATGATGAATATGCAACTATGTGATGATATTAAGAATTACTGATTGTATATGTAGAATGGAATGATATTTTAATGTTTTGTTTGTTCATTTTTTTTATTAATAAAAAAAGTTAAAAAAAAAAAAAGATTTCACATTTTAAGGGGAGCTGGGATGCAAACACAGGCAGCCTGGCTGCAGCGCCCACATGCCTTGCCTCGATGTTGCATGTGAATGTCAAGCCAAAAAATTGGGTTATTTTCTCTTTGCTGTAGGAGGCCGTGGGTGGTTTCATAAAAGGACTGGGGAGTGACAGCAGCCAAGACGCAGCCGCATCTGTATGGGGGGATGATGGCTTTACCTTTCCTTCCTATCCCAGGAGATATTCAGGAAAAAGCCCCAAAGGGACTTAAAAAGCCAAGAGTCAGGAGACTTGGATTTGACCCTTCAACTCTGCTCTCCTGGAGGAAGAGGCAAGACGTTTCCTTTCCGTGCTGGGGATTTCTCGTCTTAAAGACAAGCTGTGATTGGAGATCTTTCTACCTGGGGACCCAAAACACCTGAAATCTTCTGTCAGCCTCGAGTGGAGTTCAGCTCTGCCCAAACGTCCGTATCACTGAGAACAATAACGACGGTGATTATTAGGTTTTATTTTTCAATCGCGGCAATTATTGTACATTAAATCATTAGCATTCATTATTCCTACAATGTGTAATTAGGACAATGGCAGATAGATTGCTCTTGACTGTAATGAAGTTTTTATAATTGTAATTTATTGGCATCAAATTACCTTTCTTAAAACAAATCGGAGCACCACACTCTGAATTCTGGGGAGGGGGGGTGGCAATTATTTTTAATTAATGTTTCTTGTTTACGCCACACAGGGGGAGCTGTCTGACCAATCCAATTTTCTGTGTCTGAGGAAGTTAAGCAAGTACATCAGAGGCATCCTTGAATTGGCCGTCTGTCACACACCGCTGTCCCCCTGTACACCACCCCACTCCCAGCCCCCCCACCTCCTCCCAAGCAGCGGCCACGGGGAAGGAAAAAAAATATGAACCATTTACCAACATGATTAGCTGAGGAGACAAGAGACAATGACAAAGATTATTTAAGCCCATCTGTCTCTAAGTGTGAGAAGAATATCTTCTTTCTCTTTCAAAAATGCTTGACTTGCCAGCCACAGTCATGGAGGACGCAGCTTTAATGTCACAGCGATGTTGGATATGGAGGGGCGAGTCCCTTCCCTCCAGCAGCCCCTACAAAGACCCGTTCTAACCCCCGCCCTGTGGATGTGACCCCATTTGTACATGTGGTCTTTGGAGATGTTATTAGATAAGGGGAGGCCACATGGAATCAGGGTGGATTTTAATCCGATGCAACTAGATACAGTCTTTGTAAGCCAAGGAAACTTGGAGAGGAGGAGATGCTTGGGGAAAGAGAGAGAGAGCGCTGGCCATGGCCATGTGACAAAGGCAGAGGATGAGGCACGATGGCCAGTGAGTACCGGGACACACTGCAGACTTCAGGGAAAGCGAGATCCTGCTGGCGTCCTGATGTGGAACTCTTAGCATCCCACACTGTGAGACGATAAATTCCTGTTGTTTAAGCAGAGCCCTCTGTGCTACTTGTTACAGCAGCCCTGGCAAACTAAGACTGGTGTTCTTTCCCAAAATACGAATCCACATCTTGTTACTAGAAAGTCTGAGTGAGGACTCTTAGGGTTTTCGCTTCTACTATTGCTATATGAAATTGCTGATATTTGAACATTTTGACCTACAAAAATGGCAATTTTATGGTTCAAATGAATCTATCCACTGGTACGGTCTTCAATGAAATGACTCACCCTGAAGATGTTGATGAGAACAAAGCGAAAGGCCATTATTTTTCAGGCTGTGCTGTGAGCAAGAAGGGTGCAAGGGGTCGGGGGAGAGGAGAAAGAGGGGACAGACGGCCCGCGACATGGAGAAGAAATGGCGTGGGGGACGGGACTACCTTCAACTCATTACTCGCCACGCACCAAGCGGAGGTCGGTCCTTTTCCATGTAGATGAACCTCAACTGCTGAAGCTGGGAAGTGGCATCACCCAGGGTCTCTCTGATTCCCAAACACCTACACTTCCCACTGCCCCATCCTGCCCAGACAGGAACTGTGCTACCAGCCACTCACATCTTGGGTGAGACACAAGACCAGCCTGTCCCCTCTCCTGAGATTTTGCCTCCGAAACTTGACTTTGGTTTCCCTGTAGAGGAACGCTGGACTTGTTTAGCTGGAAGGGAAGTATTTTAAGGTCCTGGAATCCTACTGTCCCTAAAATCAGACCGGAAAGGGAGATGCCTCGTTCATCAAGGCATGGGGACTCCATCACCCTTGTTTGAACTGGGAGATTTTTGCCTGGGGTAGGAGGGGTTTGATGCCATTTCTAGGCTGAGGTGTCGGGAGAACATACAACCTCTGGAACCCTCCACGTAGCAGGGGCTTGTGAAGTTACAGCTGCATGAAGATTATTAAGGGGAACTGAATTCAGGGCAGAGACCTCTGTGGTTGGTGGAGGCCAGGATAGAGCCTGGATCTGTGCTGCAGTCACAGGTCAGGACCTGCCAACTGACTGGCAAGTGACCAAAACCAGTACTTTGGGTACAAGCTAATTGGTTGGCAGGAGCTGTGGGTGAAAGTACTGGCTTCTAAGAGATACCCAGAGCCCCTGGCCCCCGCCAGGTCTGTTTTTGGGGTTTGGATGGGGCTTTGGATTCCTCAGCACCAAGAGCAGAGGCCAAGCTGGGCCCCCCGACCACATCAGGGGGGCTTCTCAGGTGGTCTACACCCAATCCTAGAGACTTTCTGGGGACCTCTGGGATCTCCTTGTCATATCAGCTGCCTCCGCAGGTGACTTTCCCTTCTCGTCTCCCAGGGTCACTGTCACTTGAGGATTGCCAACCCTGATCCTTTAACATCATCTGGGATCTTGTTCTCGCACTGCCATTGTCCAGCTGGAAAGTTTTGTAAAATAGGTCAGTAGTAGAGTTGTTTTGATGAGTTGTGAATCTGCTTGTAAAAGAGCTTGCACAAAATTTGACATCGTGGGTACTCCATAAGGAATAGTCACATTATTTTAGAGTCGTCATAATAATAATAGTAATAGCAACCCCATTTACTGAGTGTTAATCACGTGCGAGTCTTCTTCCTCAGTGCTGTAAACCCGCCATCTCACTCAAGGTCCACAGCCGCCCTGTTACAGATGAGACATCAAGGCACAGAAAGGCGAGAGAACTTGGCAAAGGTCACACAGCTGTGAGGCGGCGGAGCTGGGATTTGTGCACAGAGCTTCTGGCTGCAGAGCTCACATTTAGACCCTGTGGCCTCCACAGCTCAGCCACGAGCACGAGCTCTCAACAAATGGAGACTATTATTATTTTGAAAAATATCAGCGTTGTTTCCCTGTCACTATTATTAAGTTCTCTTCCTTCTCCCATCCCGTTCAAGAAAACAGGGTTTGATCAAGGAACAAATGGGCTAAAGAGGAAGGTGTCACAAGGGAAGGAAAGGAGAAAACACAAGACAGGGTGTGGGGAATCGGGTGTAAGTTCAGATACCCCCCACACCCACCCAGGAGCCCCCAGGCTAGTAGGGGAGGTAAACAGGTGCAAAAATAGCCAAAGCCCCAGGGGCCAAGTACCAACAGTAAAATGCAAAGTGCTTTGGGAAATCAGGGAAGAGAGCCTTTTCAGTTAGGCGATTACTTTATGGAGGTCTTCATGGAGGAAGGGGTCTCCGAAGCAGGCATTCATAGATAAGCAGGATTGGGACCACATGCCGGTGAAGAGAAGTTGGGAGTCGAGCAACCTGAGACTGGGCCGCTTATTTTCCTCTTTCCTCTTCTCTTTTTCTGCTTCCTCCTTCCTCTTTCCCCTTGTCCTCTTCTTTTCCTTCCTCCTTCTTTTCTTCCTTCTTTTCCCTCTTCCCCTCCCCAATTATTTCCTAGGAACTGATTGGCTGACGATACTAAGGACTCATTCGGAGACACAGAGTAGCGACCCCGGTGAGCCTTCCGCCAGGTTCTCTGCTTCAAACTTCAGGCTGAGTTGAAAGGGAAGCTGGATGGAGATTGGAGAAAATTCTGTTGCGGGAGAGGCCACACCTTTGCCAAGGAGGGGCAAAAGCCAAATGCTTACCCTCAGGAAAGGCCGTTTGAGAAACGACGCTTGTCCCCCCCGGCGTGGTTTGAAGCTCAGCTCTGTCCAGCCTGTGTCACCTCCAGTGCGGCTGCGCCTCTGTAAGACGAGGGTAAGCCGGCATTTCCACTCCCAAGGGCTGTCGTGATGGTTAAATGAAATAATCTATGTGAATGTATTTCACTTTGTTCGTGGCATATAGTAGATGCTAAAAAAAGTCCACTCCCCATCTCGATTAATTAATGAATGCCTGTATCTGAAGTGGGGTCCCGGCCTCTGAGCGGGAGGAAAGCGCGTCGGGATGCACCGTCAGCGGGCGCAGGAGAGGGGCCCGCGCTCCCGATGGGGCCAAGGTGGGCAGTGCAAATCTAATTTCTCGGCAAAAGCTGCAATTTGCCAGCCCTTTTAATTATTATTTTTTATTACGGATACAAATTAAAAATAAACTGCACGTCTCCATCACAGCAGGGATGGAAATAGTTCCCTAATTGTTATCTTTGAATCAATCTAGCTCCATTAGCAGTGCTTTCCGAGGTATAATTGAGGGGTGTGTGCGCGTCTCCTTGGTTTCCGAGGAAGGCACCTACTTCGGTTTGACGTACCTCGTTGTCTCTTACAAAATCCTAGTTTCCCTTGGCCCTCCTCTTTGCTAATGACCTCAGGGAACAGAAGAGTTGAGGGGGCTTGAGCATTAGATCCCAGGCCCGTGCCCACGATGCCTAAAATTTTCATTTAAAAAATCAATCTACTGTGTGCTATACGGACATTCCATTTTTTATGGGGTTGTGGGTGCTAAGATCAATTTCTTCCTAAGAAATTATCAGAATGTGATCTCCACGGGGGCAGGATATCTGTGCTCACCTGGTACCATGCCCGGTACATAGTAAGTGCTCAATAAATATTGATCGAGCTCAAGCATGTCATCACTAGAATATATGCTAAATGCACGCCACACAACTACATGGCACACACTATATAGACAGTGACAGCGTCAATAAAATCTAATCCCTATTCTTTTTAACACAGTTATCCAAGCTGGGGTGGACCACCCTGTGATGACTTTTTCCTTTTAGTTGCACTTTAACATTCAGTCCTACCAGTTGGCCTTTATCAAGCCCTCACTCCGCACTTGCTAATTCTCAGGCACGCTTACAAAGACTACTTGTACATAAGGAAACTGAGGCTGGGTGGGGGAGGATGAAATTACTTGCCCAAGATCACTCGGCTGGTAGGTGAGAGAGGTGGGATTTGAACTCAGGTCTGCAGATTCCGAATATCCATCAGCTGTTTTTGTCATTCCTTTTCTCTACCTTGTGGTCATTTATTTATTTCAAGGAAGCGAGGGCGGAATTATTGGCCCCAGGTTTGAGATGGAGAAAATGAGGTTCGGAGAGAGGTCTTATAGGAGGCCACAGGTCACACAACTAAGTAGACGTGCAAGGCCAGGCGAGGTCCTTTCCATTGGCTCCACCCACCTCCCCGCCTCAGACACCGAACCAGGCAGAAATTTTAAAACGAGGGCTTCGAAGCTAATAAATAAAGTCCCGTTCAGATGCGGAAACCAGAACGGCTGTGCCTGCTGCTAATGAAAAGCTTAGCCAGAGAGAGATTGTTCGGGGTTGAGTTGTGTCCCCTAAACAAACGTGTTCAAGCCCTAAGCCCTGTCTTGTGAATAAGACCTTATTTGGAAATGGGGCCTGTGAAGATGTGATTAGTTAAGATAACTGTTTCAGGTGGCCCTAATTTAATAGGATGGGTGTCCTTATAAGAAGAGGGATATCTGGACACAAGCACATCAGAAGGCCATGTGCAGATGGGCAGAGATTGAAGCGCCGCGGCTGCAAGCCAAGGAATGTGAGGATGGCTGGCAGACCACCAGAGGCTGGGACGAGGCCAGGACGGAGCCTCCCTATCGGCTGCAGAGGGGACGTGGCCCTGCGACACCTTGTTTCCAGTCCTCAGTTTTCCAGCCCTCTGTTTCCAGCCCTTGCTTTGTGGTTCTTTTTAAGGTGGCCCTAGGAATCCAAGGCAGGGGTAAAATAGCAGGCTGGGAAAGAACCGAGGACTTGTCCACTCGGGCTGTGCACAAATGTTTTTCAGCCTCCACTGTGTCAGGCTTGCATGAAGTTCTAGGGATATGGCAAAAGAACCAGCCTCTGTGCTCCGGGGTTTCCAGACTGGTCGGCGAGATAGACTTAATAAAATATTCCCATAATTATATAAGTGTGAACTGTGATACCACTTAGGAGCGGGGAGCACTGGCAGCGACGGGAGCTGGTGACAAGGAGCACGATGTCACAGGAAGGAGTCACTGGGACATGTCTGCACTGCCATTGGAAGGAGGACTTAGCCAGGTGACCAGGGTTCTGGGCAGAGGCTGCTGCAGGCAGGAAGGAACCCGGAAAGCTGGAGCGAGTGGAGCTTGGAGAGCAGGGGAGAGGGGAGCCCCTGAGTCTGGGGAGGAAAGTAGGCATCAGGGCCATGGGGCCTTGAGGCCATGGCGTGGTGGCAATAGGGAGCCATGACGGGGTCAGCTCAGGGATGGCTTGATTGCATTTGTGTTTACAAGATAGCTCTGGCTGCCGAGCGCCGAGGGGGCAGGGGCAGAGTGGAGGCGGGGGGACCAACGAGGGGCACGATGGTGGCTTGACCCAGGGTGGCGCGGAGAGGTGGGGAGAGGTGTAAGCACCATGGCAGAGGCGAGTCCAGTGGGTGTCCACTTGAGGGACGAGGAAGGGCTGAGCTTAGGGGAGAGGACCTGCATGAAAATGCCGCCGGAGAACATCACACACAGGATGCTGAGGGACAGAGGCCAGGTTCAAACGTGTCCACACTCAGCTCGTGCTAGCACGCGACTCAGAGCACCGCGGCGTCTACTGGGGTAGGTCTTGGGGTGAGGATACGGACAAGGAAGAGGCACTGGGGGGCCTTCTGGACCTGGCAGTTTCTTTATCTGGATCTGGGTGGTAGTTCCATGGGTGTGGGTGCTTGTCAGAGTTCACTGAGCTGGAAACTTAAGAGGGTGCATTTTGCTGGGTGTAAAGTTATTTAATAAATGTAAAACCATCATAAATGAGTAAAAGCATAGACAATATAAATGAATGAAATTTAATTTTTTATAATAACTAAGTGGAAATGAAGAGAAATAATAAAACAGTAAAAAGAGCCATTAAAGAAAATTTGGCTTGAATAATTAAAAATATGGACAAGCACAAGGAAATAAGATGTTTGAGAATTAAGAATTAAGGCCCGGGAAAAAGATTCACTCGGACCAGTTCTTTTGGGATTTTGCTGTCTCAGGGATCTGTTCTGGAATGAGAAAGAAGGATCCACTCCCGGCAGGGGGACTGAAAGAGGAGGACCACAGGCGAGGGGACAGCTCACCTGGCTCAGCTTCTGGGATGTCAGTGAATCTTTTGGAGGTCACTGCAGGAAGATTTCCGTTTATGCACCATCAAATTTCCATGTATGCTCTCCTCAGGTTTGAGAGCCCACTGTAACAGTCAATAGGCCTGCGCCCAAATAGTTGGTTCTCTGCCTTGCAGGCATGGGCAGGAATATGCCCTTTTTGACTACTTGAATGCCGTATGGTGGCATGACTTTCTTTAGCCAATGTCACCACTCTCCCCCTGATTTCTGGTCATGAAGTTACACAGTCACATCTAGGCTGAGACTCTAGGAGCATTTATCTTTGCAATCATGGGAGATTGGGTCTAACACGTGCCACCAACAAATTGTGACCCCAAGAACCTACTTGCTAAGCCCCCAATGGAGTGAGAATGAGTGAGAAATGGAGTGCTGGACTTGTTTGTTATGCAGCATAACCTAGCCCATGCTGACACATACAACAATTCTCTCATTGAAATGCGCTTAGCTACCAGGGGACTTTGTTTGGTAGTACGCTGCTGTGATGATGTCTAGGGATCTACCCCAAGGAGAGGATTTGAAATGCAGACCACACTGTATACAGAAAGATTTTCCACATAGAGCTCATTAGGATGGAATGTTATACAGCTTTTGAGATTAAAAGATACAAATCTTTACATATGGATTAAGGTTTTGTGAAAAAAAAAATCACATACACACATACAGGCAAAGGTCTGATGTGCAATATAATAAAATGCCACTAATGATTTACTCTAGTGAATGGGATCAGAAATAACTTTATTTTCTTCTTTGTACTTTTCTGGACTTTCTAAATTTTCTCTAAAGAGTATATACCCTTTTAGAATCAGTAAAAATATTACTCCAAACTTAAAAATATTGTTTATAAAGAGTTATAAAATAAGATAAAATCAGTTTTAAATAAGGATTCCTTTATGTTAAGTGAAGGAATTGTGCATACACAATAAGGTAAAGCTTGCATAGAAATAAAAGACTGGAAGGAAATACAGTAAGATGCTAATAGCTGTGTATTTTGGGTAGTGTGATTCAGAAAGCTACCTAGAATCTTCCTTATTTATTTAATTTCCATGTTTTCTACTACAAGCATGCATTTGTTTTCTAATAAGAAATGCAACAGTTTAAAAACCGGTGCCAGTACCAATATCTTGATAAATTGCAAAATGTCTCTTCTACCTCTCCTCTTATCTATTTTATTACCATCTAAATGTATTTTCATAAATTGAGCAGGTGTAAAATGGAATCCTAAGTTTCAGCGGCAATGTCTTGACTCAGTTATGAAAAAGCGGTGCCATCTTCCCCGAAAAATATTACTAGTAGGAACTGTATTGTTTTAACACCCGAAGACAGGTATAATGACAACACAGACCCACAAAACCAGTTAACACTAAGAACTGTCAGCAATACCAACACACACACACACACACACACACATTCCAGGAATTGCCAAAACCAATGACTATTTCTTAGGACCATTTCTTCCAAAGATGCCAAATCATTTTCAGAGGTGACCACAAGATTGGCCAGCCTCAGCTGGGAGAGAAAGCCTACGAGAACAGGCATCTCTGAGGGGAAACTCGGGGTGACCCCTGCCCCCTTCCCCCCTTCTTTGTCCTCATCCTTCCATGTGGGTGGGTGGCTCCAACCTCTCCTCTGCTCCCTGCAGGTGCGGCATCCATTCAGTCCTCAGGCCCTGGGACCTGCCTATTCCTTCACCTGAAGCAATCTTTCCTCCCGCGTTCCACGGGGCACATCCCTGCCCCTCTTCTGGGTCTCAGTCCCTGCTTCTCAGACTCAGCCACCCACCCCACCCCACCCCACCCCACCCCACCAGAGGCTTGCAGAAAACTCCAGAGCGCTCACCCTAGAAGCTTGTGCTTGGCTTTTGGCGTGCTTGTTTGTCTTCATCGATGTTACTGGTGCGCTTAGTTGCCTGTTCTCTGCCTGCTCGCTAGACTCCGAGCTCCAGGAGAGCAGGGATTTCTGTCTGTTTTGTCCCTTGCTGTGTCCCCTCAGTGGCTGGAACAGAGGTTGGCCCACCGGAGACACTCACTAAATGTCTGCTGAATGAATGAATGAATGAACCCCATGTGATGCTGGATTGCCCATCCAAACAGGGTGCAAAGGGGATGTCTGGTCCCTGGGCCTGGCCCGTTGGGCCTCCTGACCTGGGGTTCATCCTGACTTCCGTGGGCCACCTTCCTGCACTAGAAACCCAACTGTATGCCATGCCTGTGTTGGTGTGAAGACGCGGAGAAGAATGCAGGCGGTCCATTCTTAGATGTTCAGTACTATTACAGTCTTATGTTCCCTCTGATTTTAGAGTAAATGGACATTAAGAAACGTTCATGGGCCCCTAAATGTACTGTGAGCCCTAAGTCCAGTGCCTCCTGGGCCTAACAGGTAAGTAGCCCTGTTCTAATCCCACCCCTATTCATTCATTCATTTGTTCATTCATTCATTCCCTCATTCAGGAAGAATCTGTAGAACCGCTTCTCAATACCAAGCCCTGTGCCAGGCTCTGGGGATCCAATGGTGGCAGAAGCAGCCATTGTGTCTGCCCTTAAGGGGCTGACGTCCTAGCAGAGAGACAGACGTTGGACAAGTGCACGGAGAACCAGCTGTCTAATTTATTGACACATAATAATACAGATGTATTTATGATTTATGGATTATAGCATAATGCCTTACACATGCATTGTCATTTTTTAATTGCATCGCGATACCAGGGAACTTCCGGGTGACAGGGGCCTGGGAACGCCAAGAGGAAGTCTGATGAGGTCTTGGGGAGAGGAGGGTCAGCTAGGGAAGCCTTTCCCGGTGGGAGCTGGACGTTAACGCCTCCTGGCTGCAACCTGTGTCAGCAAAGGCCCTGAGGCAGGACCCAGCTTGTTGGAGCCCAGAGTATCGGGGACCCCCAAAGGCTCAGAGTGGGGTGGGGTGGGCAGCTTGAGCATCACTGGGAAGCCCCAGCTCTTCCTTAGGACCCCCTGTCGCCCGGTGTCCCCTGATCCTCCCTGTCCCACTGCACCCTAAACTGCCAGCCGCCGAGGCCCCTGGCTCTGGGCACAGAGCAGCCTGGAGAGAACCGGGGAGGGCTGATTCCATTAGATCACTGTCAGCCAGGGACGGGAGGTTAATTGCTATTCTCTTTGTAAATCTGGCTGCATGTGTGTGTGTGTGTGTGTGCGCGCGTGCGTGTGTGTGCGCGCGTGTGTAGGAAAGTTTGGCCTCGGCATGGGAGGGGCGGGTGGAGGCCAAAGGGGCAGGGGTGCTGGCAGGGTTTTGCATGAGGTTTCTCTGCAAGTTCTGAGCCTTGTCTTGTCTGGTGTGCAGCAAAGAGGAATGCTTAACAAGCATTAAGGGACACAAATAATTCCCCTTTTCTCCTCTCTGCCTATTCTTCCCTCTCTCTTTTCTTGTAAATCCCGCGTCTTGCATGTGAATAGCAGGATTGCTTCATCTCTCGGACCTTTAATCAGATCCCTGGTAGGCACTTGGAGGGCAAAGTGCCGGAGGGATTACCTTTTATTTTAGGGTTTTTCTCCCCTAGTTTTGCCATTCCCCTCTTCCCCTCCCCCGGCCGTGTTTTCCTCCCTGGATTTGTTCTCAGCAGAAGTAAGTAAGGAAGGCTTAAGGCGCGGGGGAGGGGGCTTACAAACTTAAGGGGATCGGGGCCTATTCAGCCCGGCTTGTCCGCAGACTTTCTCCTTTTGTTCTCCAGCCATTCTTCAGCTGATTTCTTCACTGCGGTAAAAGCACTTTAATTCCCTTTTAGATACGGAGGCTCCGTCCTTTTCCCCTCGCTGCCCCCCCCCGCCCTCTCCCCACCCCGCACACCCCATTTCACTTTCTCAGACCCTTTATGGCGCCTCCTCTTCCACCCCAACAAAGACCTCACATCCTCCCAAAGTATTTCTTTCACCGATCCAGTGAAGCTGCGGAGAATCAGGACCGAGAGGGAGGGGAGGGGAGAGAGAAGAGGAAGGGGGGAGCGGGTATCTTGGGGACTAGAATCCATCCCCCCAAACGCAGGCCCCGGGGGTCCCTTGGCTTCAGGCTGCACCCCCTTCAGTCCCGAGCTTGCCCTGGCTGGAAAGGAAAGGCGCGGATGGCACGTGTGTGGGGAAGGAGAGAGTGTGTGCGAGCGTGTGTGTCTGTGCGAGCGAGATGAGGGCAATAGAGACATCTGGGGCCTGGCGTGGGCTTTGTCAGCTTTTCTGGGAGGAGAGCTGGAGGGTCTGGGGGGGCTCGGGGCTGGGAGAGGCCGTTCCTGCGTCCGGGTTCCCCAGCCCTCCTGGGGCCTCGGCAGGTGAGCATTCGGCCTCCAAGAAAATGCTCGAGACCTGGAGGGAAACAGTCGGCTGCAAAACGTGAAAAGAAAACCACCAAATCAAAATGAATGCACGTGGAAGTAAAAGTCTACACCCCATATTTGATGCCCACCTCTCCAGTGGTTCAATCTGACATTCGTAAAGGCTTCACTGCGTACGAAAACGATTTGTGGGGCGGGTTTTCTCTTCCTTGCCAGGTGTGGGCTCTGTCTCTCCCGTCCCAATAATAGGAAACCCCCCTGTATGCTGGTGGGGCTCTGCAGAGAAGGTAGGGTTTAGCGAATGCGCATGATGGCTGAATCATTATATGCTATTTCTTTTTGTCTCCAATATCTTAGAGCAGCTAGGAGTCAAAACCTAAACTTGTGGAATTGTAACCCGTACCAAACTCTGAAATCGGTTCTACAACTGATTGTCGTGCTGTGCTTTGAAATTTATTGCTTTTTTGTATATATGTTGTTTTTCAGAAAAAAGAAAAAAAAAAGTCGATTGTGATGATAAATGCTCAGCTCTATGATGATATTGTGAGTCATTGATTGACGTCTTGGATGATGACATGGTATGTGAATATATAATATATATTAATAAACAAACGAACAAACCCAAAACACCTGTCACCCATCTTCCCACCTCAAGACCAGTAAGTACATTGCAGTAACTTATACCAACCTTGGGCTCTTCTCCCCATCCCAGCCCCCGCTTCTCCCTAAGAGGTGACCATCTCCTAAATTTTGTCTTTGACATCCACTTTCTCTTTTGAAAATAGTTTTATCACTTATTCATATTCCTGAACAACATCCCCTTTAATTCTAGCCCAGATTTTCTCACTCTGCAAGAACTCCCCGAGCACGCCTGGGGGAGGGCGGCGGTTCTAGCCAGCCACCAACTCCGTGAATTCCTTAGAACCAGATTTCAAAAGGAAAATGTGAAAAGTCCTTTCGAAATTGTCTGCAGCAAACCCAGTTCTGTGCTTTGGCCACGTGGTGCAATTAATCGGTTTGTTTGCGGCAGAGAGGCGCCTTTGATCGAGAGCATTTAGGCGCCCACCCATGTTTGAAAAGCTGTGCCTCGAATCCCGTGTCCATCGTGGGACTAAGGCATCTGTCTGGTCAGTTGCCGCCTCACTTTCCCCATCTATGAAATGGGAACAACAGACTCACGTGTTTTTTCACCGATTAAAAATAAAGCCGGGGGAAGGGGCAGGAGAGACCAGTGCTCTCACCGCTTCCCACCCTTGAAAGCTGCAGCAAGCTTTCCCGTCTTCTCCTCCTGTCTGAGACGTGAGAAAGATGAGTCCCTCTTCTTCAAAACGGCGACAGATCTCGAGGCAGGGCCATTTAAGAGAAAGTGGATCGGTGCCGTAATAGCCCAATTGGGAGAATGAGCGTCTCTCCGTGCCAGAGGCTGGGCAATTACCGCCAGGCATTTTTCGGGTAAAATACAAAGAAGGCAGAGAAATAGCAAGAAGGAGCCCCAATTATCGGGAGTCATTCTCCTGCTATAAACTGCAGCCTGCAAGGTGCCGGGCAGGTAGGGTGGCTCGGAGAAGACGGTAGAAATTCCGCAGGGATCTTGACCTTTCTTAACCCGAAGAAGGGGCTTGGGGAGGAGGAGAGAGGGGTGGGCGGCTGGGGAGGTTACATGGACCACTTCTCCCTGCTGTCTGCCATGAGGACTAAAAAAGATTGCATGTCTCCAGCCACCATCAGGGTTCAAGGCCACGGTGTGCTGGTAAATGGCTAACAACCAGTTCTCAAACAAAACAAAACAAAACAAAAAGTCTCTGATTTGTGGAGCTTGTCGATTTGCACGGTGTAAATATTTCCACCTGACATTGCTGAACATGGAGGTGGCCGGACGTGGACTTGGGAAGAGACTCTCAGCAGCACCCCTTAAACGGTAGTTCCACTGTGTGGATACAATAAGTGGGACACAACTTCAAGAGCATAAGAAAATAGTAAAATAATCAGGAAGCGCTGACTTTCGAGTCTTTATCACCTTTGTTTTTAATATGATTTATTTAATTATGAGTTTACATCAGTTGATTTTGAAGGCCGGCTGAGTTGCAGAATTCCGGCAAATCTGGCAGCGTCTGTCGTGGTCCAGCGCGGGTTGGCCGCAGGGCACGGCTGCTGGGAGGACGTCCTGGTTTGCGCACAGCCCATGCGCTCACGTTGGCTTGGCATTGCTACATGAAATAAAAGAAAAGCAATAGGCAGTTTCCCAATCCTCTCTCTGAAAAACGGGAGGAAGGCTTCCTGAAGGCTCTCAAGACAACCCTGAGAGATTGTGTTTTCAGATGGCTTCTAGAAGACCATGTCTGAAGCTTTTGGAATTTTTAAGTTGCAAGACATTGGTTTCGTCATACGTGTTCATTCAGTGGTAAACTCTGAGTCCTACTACGTGCCAGCCCCGTGGGAGAGGGGGATGGGATGGGCCCAGTTATGGGCACTCTTTTCTTTTCTTCCCCAAAACCCAGCCTGGGGAGGGGCCCACCAGGTCAGCCAGCATCTCGGGAGCAGAATTGGGGGGCTGCCCCCTCCTGGGCCAACATCCTGGTGTGTGCTGGTCTTCACACAGAGTTTGTGCTTTTCTGGGATTGGCTCCTCCGCCCTTTTCTCCCTGGTGGTGAGCAGCTTAGGGGTCCATTTGGAAGATGGGGTAAACGGAGGCCCCGAACAGGGTTCCCACTAAAAGGCCAAACCTCAGATGGCTGGACCAGTCCATTTCCTGGTCCAGGAATCCATTCTCCCCGCATCCTGCCCGCAGCCCCCTCGGGCCTTCCCTGTAACCCACAGCCCCGGGCGGGCTGGAAAGGGAAGGGTCCGTGGGCAGCACGGGTCATCCAAGGGGAAGGCAACGACCCTCTGCTCAGAATAACAACATGACAGCAATAGTCATAAACACAACACTGGCTTAAAAAAATGATAAAATTTAGCAAGCACTTACTATGAAACTGGCACCCTTCAAAGGGCTTTAAGATAGTAACTCATTTATCTCTCACCAAGATGTATAAGCTGTATGTTAGAGAATAGAATTGCAGCAATCATAGAGTTCCTGGGTTTGATAATTGTGCTGTGGCTGTTGGTTTTAGGAAGTACACACTGAGGCACTAAGTTGCAGGATGACTACAACTTACTTGCAAATGGTTGAGCAAAGAAAAGTAAGTAGACAGATAAAGGCGTTAGACAGGTAGCTAGCTAGAAAGACAGACAGACAGCGTGAGAAAGCAAATGGGACAATATACAACAATTGGGGAATATAAATGTCTTAGCTTGCTAATGCTGCTGTAACCAGTACCACCAACAGGATGGCTTAAGATAACAGATATCTACTGTCTCCCAGTCCTGGAGCCCAGTAGTTCCACCTCTTAGGGGAGAATCCTTCCTTTGCCCTTCCCAGCTTCTCCCGCTTTCCTAGCAATCCTCGGCTCCAATTCTTGCCTCTGTTGTCACATGGTGTCTTCTCTCTGACTCTGTCACTGTCCCCTCTCTCCTTCTAAGGACACCAGTCACACTGAACTAAGGGCCCTTGTACTCCAGCAGTATGATCTCCTCTTAACTTGCCTAATTCCATCTGTAACAACCTTATTCCCAAATCAGAACATGTTCGGAGGTTCTGGGCATTACGACTGCAACAGGTTTTTTCTGGGGAGACAATTCAGCCCCTAACAATAGCCTTGGGTATACAAGCATTCGCGCGTTAATTATTCTTGCAACACTTTCATGTTCAAGAAATCTCAAAATAAAATAGAAAAAGAAACTACGAGGGTGGCACTATAATCATCCCCCTTTAACAGATGGGGACACTGAGGCACAAAGAAGTTAGCACCTGGTGCAGGCGCTCTAGAAATTCTAGTTCTTTTATTATTTACATATGAGAAGGCTGACGCTCCATGATGGCAGGTAAAACTGTCCGCAATCAAGCAGCAAGGAAATTGATAGAGTTTGGCTTTGAAGAGCCCCCTCTGCCCCCACCGCCACACACACAAAGGCTCTGTTGGACCTTGGCCTGGTGTGGACAAGGCAGGGGTGAGAGAGTGGAGTCTCCCCTGTGGGCCTTTGAATTGGACACTCCAGGTCCTCCCGGCCCTGCCTGGCCCCGTCAGACGGACTGAGTCTTTGTGGAGTTCTCTACTCTCTCTTCCTCCCCACCCCTGTAGGAACCTCTCTGGGACCCCTTCCAGTCCCCCAGCTCAGTGCCCCCATCCTCTTTGCACCAGCAGCCCCGATGGGGGAAGCGTGGCGGGCTGCGGTATAATTGCCAGCAAATACGAGACGTATGCTAAGCCCTTGGCCTGCAGCTTGTCCCCACCCGGCAATGTTTGCTCAGCAAACACCACCGATTCCCCAGTCCCTCCGGCTGGGCTGGGGGCCCCAGAGCAAAGCTTGTCCTTCACCAGCTGTACTGACACCTCGTGTCCTTCCCATCACCAACGAGGCTGGCGGGGCAGAGCTCTGGGCCCTCCTGCCAGGCCCCAACGCCCACGAAGATGTGGGGGAGCCAGGCTGCTTCTCGGGTTTGCTGGGGGGGTGTGGCCTGGAGCAATGTCCCTGAGCAGAATTCCTCTAGAACGTTCCGGGGTGTGGGTGAGGGGCCTCGAGTCTATTTCTTGACCTGGAGTGAAGTTCGGGAGTTCTCTCTGTTGGTCTCTCCCAACCATCCTGCAAATCAAGGAAGTCAGTTCACTCCGGCTCTCATTCATTCATTCATGCAGTCATTCATTCAACAGGTTTTTTTTTTTTTTTTTTGCGCATCCACTGTGTGCCGGGCAGGGCAAGGTGCTGGGGCCACAGCCTTGCATCCAGCCAACCTGGTGGGCACAGTGCCTTGCCCTCCTGGGGCTGACATAATAAAGCAGTTAGCCGATCATTTCAGAAAGTGAAGAAAACGTAAGGGGCCCTGCTAATAAGGGGCGTCTAGGAAGGCCTCTTTGAGGAGACGACGTGAGCTCAGACCTGATGGAGGTGGAAGGGACAGACGGTCCTTATTACTGAGCTCTCCTTTGGCCCCAGGCTCAGTATGGCTCAGCACAACTGTTACCCAGCAGACCTTATGTTAAAATGTTGATATTTTGTTCATCACAAATTTTATTTTTATTTATTTATTTATTTGAGAAGTGGCGGGTTTACAGAACAATCATGCATAAAATACAGGTTCTCATATTTTACCCTATTATTAACACCTGGCATTGGCATGGAACATTTGTTACAGGTGACGAAAACACACTTTTATCACAGCACCATTAACTGCAGTCCATGGTTTAAGTTAGGGTTTCACTGTTGGAGTTGTGCAATTCCATGGATTTTTTGGAAAAGCTTTATTTCAGTAAGATACATATTTTGATCAGAATAAAATTGACATAACATAAAATTCAGCATTTGAACCAATTTGAAGTGTATAATTCCGCAGTTTTTAGTATATTCACAAAGCTGTACAAACATCACCACTATCTGGTTCCAGGATATTTCTTCACCCATAAAAGAAACCCCCGACCCATTAGCCATCACGCCCCATTCTCCACTCCCCCAGTTCCTGACAACTGTACTAACCTACTTTCTATCTCCATAAATTTGCCTATTCTGGGCATTTCATAAAAATGCAATCATCAGACACTGGCCTCATGTGTCTGCTTCTTTCAAGCAGCATAAGGCTTTCAAGATTCATTTGTGTATAGCATGTATCAGCACATCACTCCTTTTTTTTTTGGTTGAATGACATTCCATCGCATGGCCATACCACGATTTTAAAATTCATACATTTTTAATTTTATTGCTTTTCTAAAATATTGCATTTAAACATTACTTGAGTCCTGACGTTCTGGTGGTCCCCTGAGTTTTGGGGCCCTGGGAGGTCTCCGAGCTGTAGAGGAAGAGGGTTTTGGAGAGAAGGAAGAGAAGGGGACGGGTGGGTCTGAGATGGGAATGAGCTGGAGTGGGTGAGGAGTGGGAAGGGAGCTCTCGGTAGAGGGAACAGCACCGGCGAGCGCCCCGAGGCAGGAGCGTGTTTGGCTCATTAGTGGACCAGGAAGGCGCCAGTGGCTGGAGCAGAGTGAGCGAGAGGGACGGGCAGAGGGTGGCTCGGGCCGGCCCGCAGGAGAGGGGCACGGATTTTACCCCGCATGAGATGGAAGCCCGCCTTGGTTTTGAGTTGTTAAGTTTACACCAGCTGCTTTCAGCTTTGGAAGCCACTGGCTTCTGCGTGTGGGATGGAAAACCAGGGAGTGGGGCACCCCGAGGGGCCCGGGCAGGGGGCTCAGCTCGAGACCTGCACAGCGCTGCAGCCTAGACGTGTTAGAACAGACACCAGGCAGAGTTCGAACGCCTAGAGATAGGACCCATTCACACTTAGGCAACTATTAAGTACCCACTGTATACCAGGCTTTGCTAGGTATAGGGAATTCAGTGGGGACACAACGGGACTGGAACACACAGACATCGAATAAGGCAGTCCAGGCACGATCGGGTGTGACAGAAATGGGGGAAGCAGTCTGGTCTCTAGTGACGTGGCACCCATAGGTCAGAAGAAGATCTGCTCCATAATCGGGAGACACAACAAGGAAAGTCCTGCCCCTGGTGAAGCTGCGGACCAGGGAGAAGTCACCCGTGACGTCCGCAACATGGCCGCCCCCGGCAACAGGGCCGCCCCCCTTGGCGCAACATGGCCGCCCCCCCTTGGCGCAACATGGCCGCCCCCCCTTGGTGCAACATGGCCGCCCCCGGCAACATGGCTGCCCCCTGGCGCACCACGGCCTCCCACCCCTGCCACAAGTTGACCACTTTGAAAGGGGAAAGAGTCCGATGGGTGGTCGGATTCTGGGTTGTGCAAAGAAGGAAACCTGGCTCCCAGTGGCTGGTCTGTGGAGGAGATGATGAGGCCTGCAGGGAGTGCAGGGAGGGCCTGAAGAGGCCCATTAGCTCTCCCCAGCCGCCTTCCCTCAGCTCTCTCCGGCGGCGGCCGCCTCCCCCGTGACTGATGATGAGTCATGGCGGGGGGCTGATTTGGAAGAAACAAGGCCAGGAGACCCCTTTGCTCTCGCGCAGGAGACACCCCATTAATCTTTAACAAACATGAAGTTCCACGAGGCCAGGCCCTCAACTAATGAGGCCTGGTTTCCCGGGAGTCCCCGGGGAAGAGGAATTAGCCACGAGAGGCCCCGGGAGCAGAAGCCGACTCCCTGGAGCAGGGAGGCTGCTTCCAGCCCCGCGCGCCCGCTCTCCCCACGTCCGCCCACAAACACCGCTTTTCCTCCAGAACCCTCTTTACCCCCCTCATGTTTAGAAAAGGCTTCATAAAATAAACTGCACATATTTAAAGTGTAAAATTTGGCACGTGTTGAGATACGTCTACACCTGTGAATCCAATGGCCACAATCGAGCTAACGAACCTGCAAAGGCCCCCTAGCATTCCTTTACCCCTCCTTCCTTCCCTCTCCACTGCCTGGTCCCCAAGTAACTCTGGTTCTGCCTCCCGTCACTGGAGTCACTTGGCATTTTCTAAGGTTTAATGTGAATGGAATCTATAGTCTGGACGCCTTCTCGCCTGTCTTCTTTCACTAGCATGGTGATTTTGAGTTTCTCCATGTAGTTGCAAGTACCAAGAGTTTATTCCTTTTCGTTGCTGAATAATATTTCGTTGCATAGACATACCACTGTTTGTTTAACGAGTCGCTTGTTGACGGGCATTTGTAAATCCACTCTGCTTGTCCTAATACAATTTTTAACTTATAGTTTTACATAAAAATTAGGAAGATTGTCCCGAAATTTCCCATATACCCCAGATCCAGTTTTCCCCACTATCAAAATCCTTTATTAGTGCATAACCTATGTAAATTACACCAAAAAATGTAAAACAAAAACAATGCTAGTACACAACCGAGGCTTACGCCATGAAATGGGCAAGGACTGAACACAGAGGGTCATTGCCGCCCTGAGGTAGTCATTTCACACCAGGTCTGTGCCCTTGTGATGGATCCCAGACCTTGAGAAAGGCTCCTGGAAGCAGCCATCACGGACTCCACCAGGGAAGGTGGAGCTTGAGGCAGGAGTGGAAGGAGCTGTTGGGTGGAGATGGGCTAGAGAGTGAGGGACCACTTACCAAGGGTGACCCATGTGGCAGTTACTGCTGAAGACTCTCTATGCATTAACTCAGCATCCCCAAAACCCCATGACGTGGTGCTCCACTACCCTCCTTTGACACATTGGGAGACCGAGGCACCTGGAGGTCAGGTAACTTGCCCAACTTTTACAGCTGAGCCAAGGGGCTTCACACCTGGCCTATTTGGTGCCTATATTTAGCCTGCAATCCACCAAGCTGGGCTGTCTCTTTAGGAAGCAAAAAGGAGATGTCTGTGGTTTCCCAAGCAGAAGAGGATGAGGCTTCAGAGTCAGTGGGCTCCGTGGAGTCCTGGCCTGGCCAGTTGGTATCCGTGGGACTTGGGCAAGGCTATAAACTCAGTCTCCTGGTTGTCACAATGGTGAGCTGGTCACTTGCACCACTTGGGGTTTGGGGGGTGACACCCAGCACATCGCAAGAGCACAATGAATGGCAGCTAGAAAGCAAACCATCTCTGTTTCCCTAGCTGCGCTGGGATTACTTTTAGAATCATAGCTGGTGAAGATTATTTCTCATTTTGTAGATGTGGCACCAGAGGCTCTGAGAAGGGAAGGGGCTTTCCCAACCTCACCTGTCTAGAATGCATGTCCCCAGATTCTTAGGGCCGTGTTCACTGTGGTACACATCGAGGGACGCGTGGAAGGCAGCAGGAGGGAGACACGCAGGGTTTGCACATCACTAACATGGCCTCGGCGATTTCCCCAGAGGACGGCACATGGGAGAGCATCACCACAGAATGAGGAAGGAGCAAGAGGGCAAATGACTAGCAGGGGAAGGGGAGGGGCTCCGCTCACTCTTGTTCATTCATGGATTCATGTACATTGACTGGTGCCACTGTGCCCTGGGCCAAGGACGTAGCGTATCCCTGACCTCATGGGTTTTATGGTCTCAAGAAGGAAATGACTGAAAAATGTATACAATTAAATGTACAATCCCAGCTGTGGCGAATGGTGTAGAGGAGGGGGCCCATGATCCACGAACCCCGGCAGGAGGGTGTGACTTGGTCAGGGAGGTAAGGGACCGCTTCCTTGAGGAGGCAGTACTTGAGCGACAATCCCAAGGAAGCGTCAAATAGTGGAGTCATTCATAAACACCTGGTTCTTTCTCTTTGTCCAGGTGCAGGAGAGGGTCGCACTTCCCTCCTCCTCTGGGCCCAGGGGCGGCCGTCATCTTTGACAGCGGAATATGAATGGAAGTGATCATACCTCCCAAGCAGAAGATTTAAGAGTCAGTAGGCATTTCTCAATATTCTCTTCTTCTTCCATCGGGGTCACTAACAGTGTTCCTGATACTGTCTGCCCAGGGGCTTTGATCCCAGAAGGAAGATGGCAGTGAAAATGCAGAGTGCCTGCTAAGCCGCGGTCAATGTGCAATGTGGAAGAGAGAGAATCCTTGGTTGTGTTCAGCCATGGAGATTTGGGGTATGTTTGTTAACAGCAGCATAACCTGGCCTGTGCTGACAGATACAACTAGGGAAGACAGGAGAAGCGGCATCTCAGGTAGTTGAGCTCAGGCCTTGCTGTGGGAGAATGCATAATAAAAGTGAGGGAATGAAGAAGGCCAGTGTGGCTTGAGATGGGGATGGAAAGGTAGGCAGGAATCAGATTACCCAGGGTCTTAAAGTAAGGAATTTAAGTTTGTCCTAAAACCCATTAAAGGGTTTTAAGCAAGGGGATGGCGTGCCTGCAATTGCCATCCCATAAAGACTCCTTCAGCCAAGGTGCAGAGAACAGACTGTAGAACAGAAAGAACTGAGAGAGTAGAAGTTGGGAGACCAGTTAGAAGGTGTTGCAGTTGTGCAAAGAAGAATGATGGAACTTTTGTCTTGGGGGTGCGGTCAGCGCCGATGCAGAGGAGTGGTAAATTTGGGAATATTCAGGACGTAAAAGCCACAGGACTCAGAGTTGTTTGCCATTCATTGGGCAAATAGTTGGAGTGCCTATGAGGTCCCAGATAACTGGGTCTCGCTGAGACTCCTCCTGGCTGGGGTGGCCAAGGAAGAGTTGGGTATAGAGCCCGGGCTCTTGAGCAAGACACAGAATATTAATTGATTCAGAAGAAAGGGGCTGGAGAAGGCATTCCGGGTGGGGAAAACGGCGCTGGCGGAGGTGTGGATAGGTGAAAAGTGCTAGCTGGTTTGGGAGTTGGTGAGGAGCCCTGGTTAACAGGCGTGGGGGAAGAGGAGACGCTGAGGCCAGGAGGGTAAATGGGCAAGACTTAGATGCCAGACTAATAAATTGGTGACCTTTCATTGCTGAGGATAATGGGGAGCCACTGGTGGAGTTTGAGCTGAGAAGAGCCAGCGTGAAGCTGTACTTGAGGAATTGGCCTGGAAGCCACACCCAGTGAGGACAGGGCAGAGAACAGGACAGCTGCTGAGTGTGGGAGATGCCACGTTGGAAAAGTGTTTGGAAACTGAGCTGCATTATCAGCTGAGGATGGTCTCTCAGGAGGAGGGAAGCCTCAATGGGGGCTGTGTTCATCGACTTAAGACATTCAAAAGGCTCCAAGTTGGAAGCAGGCCACAGTGGCTCAGCAGGCAAGAATGCTTGCTTGCCATGCCAGAGGACCCAGGTTTGATTCCCAGTGTCTGCCCATGTAGAAAAAAAAAAAAAAAAGGCTCCAAGTCAGGGGGTGAGTGGGCAGAGGTTCTGGTGACCCAAGTGGGCAAAAGAAGGTTCAAAGAATAGTAGTGGCTGAGAGCCAGATTTTGTTCCAGGCAACAGAACTTCCCATCAATGATTGCAACGGTATCTGTTTTCTATTGCTGCCCTAACAAAGTGCCATAAACACAGTGGCTTAAAGAAACACAAATTTATTATCTCACAAGTTCTGTCGGTCAGAAGTTCAGATTCTCAACTGCGCCTCTGCTTAGGGTCTCCCAAGGCCTAAATGAAAATGTCATCAGAGCTGCACTCTGGACTGGAGACTCTGGGGAAGAGTCTGCTTAGAATCACTTTTTGTTGCTGCCATTGGCCAGATTCAGTTTCTTGTGATTATAAGACATCCTATTTCCTTCTGGATGTTCGCCGGGGACTGGACTGTGCTCCTGGAGGCTCCCCGTATTCCTTTCTGTGCTTTCCATGTGGCCCCTCCAGCAATGGTGGGCGGAATCCTTCTCGTGCCTCGAGTCTCTCAGACTTCTCTTTCGGCCGCATCTCTCTGACTCCAACCAGAGGATGCTTTGTGCTCTTATGGGTGTGGTCAGATTGGGTCCACTTGGACAATCCAGGATAATCTTCCTATTTTAAGGTCCACGCTTCAATGACATCGGCAAAGTCCCTTTTCCCAGGTAACATAAATGACTATAAGTTCCCGAATTAGGACATTATTCAGTCCACAGTGCAACTGATTTTTTTTTTTTGAGGCAGCAATGCAGCTACCTGCAATGATTGCCCTGACTCCCTTGCAGCTCTAAGAGCTCATGGGTCCCAGTTCTAGGCGATGAACCATGAGTAGCAGTCCTTGGGGGAAGATCCCTCCTAAAGAAAAAGGTCAGGCCCTAGAGGGAGGCTCTTTGCCTTTCTACCTTTTTTTCCTGCCTGGATCACAAATGTAATAGTTCTATTTGGATTTCTTGTTACCTTTGGAAAATAAACCCCTTGCTTGTTTAACTTGTCGCACTTGCATTTCTATTACATGCAGCCCAATACAATCCTGAGGGGCAGAACTGGGTTTCTGCATTTGCAACTGACAAGACCCTGGCTGATATACCAGCTCCAAGAGGTGCAAGGAATGTGGGAAAAAAGAAACTGGTAGGATTGAGGGAAATGGCTTTCACTTCTCTGCTTCCTCCAAGATAATCATCCACCTTGTTCTCTCATCTCTATAACCCAGCAAAGATCGCAATCCAGAGGGAACATGAATTGTAAGGAGATGGGGAAGGAAATTGGTCTTTAGCAAAGACTGGCTCCAGGCGAAGTTTTAAAATAGGAAAGGCAGAAAAGGCTCTAAAGAAATGTATCATCTCTCCGTCTGCACCACACCCAAAAGCTTACTGGCTACAAACTTTTCAGCACAATTTCACACTCCTGTGTCCCATTCTCTCAAGGAGCCATCACCTACCAAATGTTGCCCCATCATTCAATTAATCAGTGTCTCCATCCATCATTCAATTAATCAGTGCCTCCATGCCCGTGAGGGCTCATGGGTCCAGGAATGGCAGGCCTCCCTGCACTTAAGGAGCCCCTGATACCCTGGCACAAAGAGGATGGAGAAGCCAGCCTCTGAAGGGACCCTCTGGGGACTGATGGTCTGAAAGTACTATTCCAGGGACAGGTGCTGGAGTCTGGCCTGAATCTACACCTAGCTGGTCAGTCCCAGAAGAATCTGGGTCAGGGCTGGTTGCACTGGGACCAAATTCTGGGAAGGTGGCTTGGTGGCTTCAGCCTCCTCACAGACAGGTGCAGATTCCACAAGACACTTAGGCACAAATCTTAGAACCTTAGAGTGAAAGAATTTTAGAATATTAGCTTAAGAGAAACTTAGAACTATGTTATTTTAGCATCTTAGAAGACACGACAATGGTATCTTAGAAGTATAGAACTCTATAATCGAGGATCTAATGTTCTAGCTTTATAGGAACTTAGAACCACAGAATTTTAGAGTTAGAAAAATTTTAAAAAATGAAACTCAGAGTCATCTTATATAATTTTTATAGACTCAAAGCATCATAAGATTTTAGATTTAATGATTAAAATATTAGAATTACAAAATTCTAGAATATTAAGCTAATTAACTTTATCAATACTAGATTTAAGGGGTAATATCTTTAAAGTTTTAGAATTGTATATGAACACAGAACCACAGATTTTTAGAATAAACTAATAGAATGGTAGAATAAAATACAGAGTGTGAGAATTATTGATTTCAAATCTTAGATTTGCAGACTTTTAGAGCCCTAAGACACTGGAGTCACAAGGACATTAGAAAATGGATACTGAAAGGGGATCTGCAGCATCCGCCATAGCAATGCAACGGGACAGTCTTATGTAACCAAAAAAAAAAAAAAAAAAAAAATCCAGGTGTTTCAGGCTTAGGCACAGCTAGAGCTATAGGTTCAAATGACATCGTCAGATATTGTAATTTTCCTCCACTGCTGGTGGCAAAAGGGCTCCCAGCAGCCGCAAGCTGACATCCTGTCTTAACAATTCTAGGCCGGGAGAATACGTCTATCCTGAGAGGTCTAGCAAAAAAAACAAAAACAAAAACAAAAACAAAAAAACACCTCGGCTTGAGTCTATTGGTCTGGCTTGGATCACATGTCCACCCCCGGCCAATCCATTACTGCTATTGGTAGGGCTTGGTTGAAGGTAGACTCTGATTGGCTGGCCTTGGGTAGAGCTCCTCCCCTGGAGCCGCGGGGAGGGGCAGCCTCACCGAAACCACGTGGACTGAGGCTCCAGCAGGTAGGTTTCCTACGGAAAAATCCAAGTTCAGGTGCCATGAGCGGGCAGGGAAGTCAGGCAGGTGAAAGCTACCAGTTTCCGCTCTGGAGTGGGCACGTATTTTCTCCCTCCCATTCAGTGCCCACGGAATCAATGAAGTTGTTGAATCGTGGGTCATAAGTCACGAGATTTGGGTTCTGTTCATTCATTCACTCATCAAGTGTTCTTACTCTCCCTGTGTGACCTCAAGCTGGCCATGTCCCTTTTTAAGGGCCTCCGTATCCCCTTTGCGAAATGGCCAGACACCCATAATATCCCATAGTCGCTAAGAGGGTGGGCGCTGCAGTATTTGTATCACTCCAGTAACTGCACTTTTCAGCTCTGTGACTTTGGCCAAGTCACCTCCCCGTTTGGAACCTCAGTTTCCCCAGTTCCCGTAATCCCACTTAGAGGGCTGTTGGAGGGGGATGAACAGGGTCAGGCATGTAAGGCATGTCGGTTTAGGTGCTTGATCCATAATTCGCTACAAGGCGGCTATTGTCATCATCATCTTCTTCATTATTCCTGCCCCAGGAAGACCCCGGTAGAGTCACAAAGCATCGTGGCGTGTGAAAACATTATCCCGGACGCCAAAGCTCAGTTCTCCCTGCCTCCCCTTCTGCCAGCCCCTAACAACCAACTCCGATTTGATTCCCAGCTTTGGCTGGGGCTAAGAGAAGGGTCTCCCCCTCTTCTAACAGAAGCTTGGGGGACAGGACGCTGACCCCTTCTTTAAATTCATCTCCCTCAGTGTTCCAGGGCCATCTCTGTTGGAAAAAAATGACTCTCACAAAAGATCCCTCAGCAGCAATTATCTAAATGGGAGGTTGGGAGGGGGAGGGCCATTTAGAATCCACTTCATTGCGGGATTAGCTAATTAATTAACGGTTTCACTGACAACTCTTCGGAGAAGTGTGTGTTAAACAGGAGCGCAGTGGGGCGTGATTTATAGACTCTGACACCCCCTATCCTGGGCCTCTCCACCCGAGCTCCCTCCCTCCCACCCACCCGGCAGCCCCCAGCCTTCCGCTGGCCCCCAGTGCAGAGATACCCACCGTGACCCTCTCTCGAGCTCCCTCTGGAGTTCTGGGGCTGGGCTTCCTGCCGGCCAAGGGGGGCCACGTGGAGATGACAGAAGGGCAGCTGGGGAGGGAGATGGGCTGGGGCGACAGGGAGACAATGAAGAGATAACAAGGCAGCTGAGGCTCCAGGGGTGGCTGCATCTGCCCCTTTCCCCCAGCCCAGAGCCCCTCCATCTGTGCCCGTCCCGGCACGTGGGGCCCTGTGGGTACCTGCTGGGCGCGGCTGCTCCCTCCCTCTAAGAGTGCTGGGGTTTTTAGACCCCCACCCGGTCTGGGAGTGGAAAGGAGAGCACTGTCCAGGGAGTCTAGAGACCTTAACTTTGAGAAGCCAGGGCTTCTCACCACATGCCCCAGGGACCTCCCCATGTTAAAAACGCAAACGCTTGACCCAGAGTCCATGCCAACCCAATCACAAACTCTGGTATGGGGCCGGGTGCGTGTACTTTAACCAGTCCTCCACCACCATCTAATTTTTGAATCCAATGAGCCTGGACTTAGAAGCTTGCCAAAGGGGAACTCCAACTTTGGTCAACACCGTGAGCCCATGGCAAAGCCAGGCCCAGCTTTGGATTCTCTGTGCTGCTACCGTCCAGGTTCTAAGCCAGGCTTCAGGAGTGCCAGGGTGAATGCGGGAGGCCTCTGAGGTTGCAAGTAAATGCTCTGTTTGTAAACAAATGTTCACTTTTCTGGGGAGAGGGGCTGGAGCTGCCATCAGAATCTTAAAGGGCTGTGTGGCCCCACAGGAAGTTAAACATCTTCAAATTAGCATCTCTGAGCTTCTGGTTCCTCCTTCCTGTTTCTGGAAGAGTCACCCAGGCCCTCATGCCATGGGCAAATGTGAGCAAACACAGCAGCCGAGGTGGAAAATACTCTCCAGATGTAAGGCATGAAATTCCCTAAAGGGTTCCTTCCACTTTTTCCCTGCTTCCCCCTCTCCCACCAGCACTTCCACACTGAATTGCGGATCCAGTGTCCCAGCCCTTAGTGGTTGGTCAGCAGGAGGTAAGAGAAGAGGAGGAGGGAATCTGGGCTGAGTGGGTTCCTTTTTCAAGAAGGAATGTACCACCGGGCCCTGGATGGAAATCCCTTAGGAAGGCCCTGCGAGGGGCTTCCAAGGACCAAAGGGGTGGAAAGAGAAGAACTGGGTCCAGGCTTGGCATAGCCCAGCGTCAGGGTTCCTGGAAGGGAGGGAGGGAAATTGCACCACCCTGTGCAGTAGGGACCACTGTCCCATTTTATAGACAAGCAAACGAAGGCATGAAATTAAGTGACAAAGCTGATAACTGATGGAGTTCAGTATATATGCATATAAAGTAAATATCATAAAATTTGTATCAAAGTTAGACTAGTTCCTGGAACACAGGAAGAGCTAAATAAATGTTAGCATTACTTGCATGCATTACATATATATGTATATATGTAATAAGGATTTGACATACATTAATCCATTTAACCGTCACACTGGCTAAGGTAGGTATTAAAATGCTCCCTATTGCACAGGGGAGGATACTCAGCTACAGAACTAGGGTGAGTCGATGGCATACTAATGGTGGTAGAGCTGGGCTGGGAGTTTCCTACTGTGTGGAAGGACAGGCTGGGGTCTGAAAACCCAGAGACCTATAGCTTTGCTGCTAAGCTAGCTGTGACCTTGAGGTCTCCACACTCCGAGGCAGCCCTGAGTTTCAGCCTCCTAGAATGGGCCAGGTGGCTGAATCCACCCTCTTCTGTCTACAGGTGGGGACGTGAGGCTCAGAGAGGGACAGGGCCTTGCCCAAGGTCACACAGCATATCAGGGCAGAGCAGGAGGTGACCCTTGAGCGCCTCCCCCCTCCGCGCCCTCCCCAGCCCCTGTTGATTCCCCATCCCCTAACTCCGCACGCACCCCATCCCCGAGCTCAGAGTTCAAGGACATGGCGAGGAGGACAGGGGGTTAAGCCCAGGGCCAACAGAGGCAGTGCCCGCCGCGCGCTGCCCCCGCCCCGGCGCACACCTAGAAGGGAGCCGAGCGGGCGGCGCCCCCGGGCCGCGCTGGAACAGATTTCGCGTTTCACACGCGCACAATGGTCGCGCTCAAAGGCGCTCAAAGGCGCGCCGCGGGCATTGTTCGGCCCGGCGCCCGCGCGTCCTACCTCGGCGCGCGAATTAACCCCCGTCACCCCGCCATTGTCGCCGCGCACTTCGGGGCCGGCCACAAAGGCGCCGGAAAACCCTGCCGCGTTCGGGAGGTTGGGGCGAGGGAGCAGCCGGCAGAGGACCGGGCGCGGCGCGCAGACGGCACGGGGGCGGGGCCAGGCCGGCTGAACGGGGGTGGGGGCGACTTGGGGAGGGGGCTCAGGGTGGGGGGAGGTAGCGGCTGGCCCTGGCCTCACTGGCCTTTGGGTCCGATCAACCGTCTTTCTCTCTCTGTTCTCTCTCCCTCTGTCCGTGACTCGGCCCCTGCTTGCTCTTTGTCTCTCTCCATCTCCCTCTGTCCATCTCCGTGCCTGATGTCGCTTTATCTCTGGTTATTCCTCTGCCGCTCTCTGCTCTCTGATCACTGGTCTCCGGCTGTCCCTTTCTCCGACGGCCTCTATCTCCACCTATTTCTCATGCTCTCTATGTCCGTGTTTCTCTGCCTCCCTCCGCTTCTCTTATTGTCGCTTCCCTGCCCTGGCAGCTCATCGCCCCCTCTCTGGATCTGATCATCTGTGTCCTCCTCTGTCTCTATGTATGTGTGTCTCTGTCTCTGACCCTCTTTCCAGGATAAGGAATGACGCTGGGGTCCCAGCACTTGTGCCCCCACCCCCCACTTCCATCTTCCCACAGACAGCGTGGCCCCAACATCTCAAGGACTAAAAGGGGGGTAGAGGAGGCTTTGCAGAGCTGCTGGGCCCTTGGACCCCCCGGGCCCCCTCTTCACCTCCTGGCGAGGCTCCAGGATTGTGGCTTTCTCAGAGGCTGGGTGGCCTGTCCCCTATGCCCTTCTCATGGTGGACCACTTGCAGTCTGCGTGTGTGTGCATGTGCACGTTTGCACGTACATACACACACGTGTGCACACGCACACTATTTCTCTGGCTCCCCACGGCCCCAAGAAGGGGCAGGGATTGGGGTCCCATTATACAGAGGTGGAAGCTGAGGCTCTGAGGGGTGCAGCTTCCTGCCCAGGGCCACACTGGAACTGGTAGCCTCCTGACTCCCCCGCTTCTGCTCCCCTCTGTGGGAGGAGGATGGCAGCCTGCGCCAGTTATACGGTGCTTATCCGTGTCTGGTTATCCCTGTCTGCTTTACCATCACCCCAGCGCAGAGCTTCAACCGTGCCCACCACAACCTGGGACATTCTGCTTCCCCAGTTGAGCAGGTGCTCTGGGTCTCCTACACAGCCTTGGGGACACCATCCCCTGCTCAGCTGTTCATGCCTCCCTGGCTGCACAACTCCCCCATCCTCCAGGTCACCCAGCTGGAGGTGGGCCCTTCTCTAGGGCCGCCTGCTGCTCTGGGAGGACGAGGGAGCTGCACAGCTGCCTCCCCCTGGAGAGAGAAAGCCCCCAGCCAGGCCTGCTGCGGGTCAGATAAGGAGCACAAGCCACGCGGCTGGCCCTCTTTTTTGTGTCATCTCTTCCTCCACCACCATCACCCCCTCCTTGTACCAACTCCCCCACTTTTTTTTTTTTTTTTTAATATCATCTTTATGGTTTTGGAATTATCTGGGCTAACACTGCATTCATTTAGCCAAGGGCAGGTGGGGTCGCAGGCGACAACTTACTCATATGTGCATGTGTTCGCAGCGGGCAGAGAGGGAGGCAGGGACTTTAGGGGAAGAGAGAATAAGGAAACTGGCTAAGGGAGAGGTTGGGGCTCAAGTGACAATTGGTTCAGAGCAGAAAAAGGATTTTAGATGTCAAAAACCTGCTAGTGGCTAGTTCTTAGACAGCCAGGGTTGCTCTCCTCTCACCTCCTTTCAATTGGGGAGAGTAGCCTAAGGTCCAAGAAGAAGGTCCAACAAAGAAACTGAGTTTTATTTCTAAATCTTCCTCCCTCCCTCCCTCTCTTCATTAAGAAATAGATCTGGAGTTTCAGAACAGGGGTCTGTCTGCCCCCGGGTTTGACTCCTGACTTTTGCAGGCTGTGTGATATTGGGCAAGTGGCTTTACCTCCCTGAGCCTCAGTTTCCCCATCTGTAAAATGGGGATAGTGATAAAACCCACTTCATTTAATTATAATGAAGAATTAAATGAGAAATTAATGAAGTGCTCAGCACAGCACTTGGCACATAGGGCAGAATAATTGCTGCATATCCTTATTTTTGTTATTTACTGTGTGCTTCCTGGGTACCAGCGGGGTGCAGAGAGGGCACACATCCCCTGCCTCCAAAGGTGCTCGCTGACATGAAAGGACAGCCCTTATAAGCAAATCCCAAGTTATGCTTTTAGAAATCATAGTTTACTTCTGGACAGGGATACAGACCTGCTCAGGGTTTAAAAGAAAAATGATACCACACTTATGAAGCAGATAAACTAAGGGGATTATTCTCATCACAAAGGTGATTCAATGGAAAGGTCTCTGATACCGGAAGCTGGAGTCCTCTCTGCCCTTGCTCTTCCCTGGAGCAGTCAGTGGCAGTGAAATGAAACAGAGTCTGGCTGGGGACCGGAGTTCTGGGTTTGCACTTCACCACTGATTGGCTGGGTGGCCCAGCACTGGTGGCTTCCTTCTCTGGGTCTCAGTTTCCCCACCTGTAAGAGTGAACCTGATGGCTGTCTAATAGAACTCGCTGCCCCTCCACCAGAAGTCAAGCTCCCATCATCTGTGTCCTGCACAGAGGCCTCCTCAATGGCCAGTCTTTCTCTTCTGCACTGAACCCCCTTCTCACCTTGCAGCCAGTGGGATCTTTCAAAAACCCACTTTGGTCAGTGTCTGTATCTTCCCTGCTTGACCACCACCTCCCCTACCTCAACCCCCACCCCCAATGGTTTCTTACCTTCAGAACCAAGTCCAATGTCCTTGCCTTGACCTTTGAGGCTGTGCATGACCTGTCTCAGCTCATCTTATTTCCCACCCACGTCTCCCGCCAGGTGGAGCTCATTCCCACCTCAGGGCCTTTGCACATGCTATTCCTTGCCGGAACACTTTTCCCCATCCCTCCACCCCCAGCTGTTTTTTTTTTTTTTTTTTTTTTTTAACTACTCAGTTCCCCAGTTGAAATGTCATTGCCCCCAGTCACCCAATCTAATAGACCTCTAAGACTCCCTGTATCATCTTATCATCTTTATTATCTTAATTGTACTTAGCACTCTCTGATACTATCTTGTGTCTTTGCTTGTTTAGTGTCTGAACCGCACTGGAATGTCAGCCGAGGTCGGAGATGGGTTCTGTCTTATTCCCACTGGGTTCTCAGCATCCCACACAGGGCCTGATGCATGGGGGAGCTCAGCAAGTATTCATCAGATTAATCTTTGAGCCTTAATGCTTCAACCCACCTGTGTCTATCTAGGTGTGTTTCACGTGATTTGTAAGTGGGTGAGTGGGCGCTTACATTTTGAAAGACAAAATGCAGAGTGAATCCAATCCTGTCGGACGAACACGGCTCACCGGCTAGCAGCCAATGTGGTGTGCTGGGCAGGAGCTAAAGGGATGGACTCACAGCCAGCCTGAGGCCTAGGGGCCTCTGAGCCCTGCCCGTGCCACCACGGTGCAGGGACCCCTCTGCCGAGGCCCCACTGCGGGTGACTGGGATGAGGTCAGTGTGTTCTTTGCAGGGCTGTGTTAGGACGGGAAACCGGTCACCAGCAGCCAGCCTGGACCAACCCACCAGCCCTTTTGTGCTTGGTTTTATGCGTCATCCAAAGATTTAGAGACGCAGAACAGAATAAACGCTCTCAGAGAGGCTCATGGGAAATGCTGAGAGGACGTGAAAGGAGGGAGGGTTACTCTCATTGGAAAGATCTGGAAGAAAGCTGTAAGGAGCCACGCGGGAGACCCGGGTTCAAGTCCCAGTTCGTGCACTTCCTCCACGACGAACAAACAAGCAAAACGAACAAACAAAAAAAGCAAACAAAAAGTCAACACATGGTGCTGCAATAGCGAGATGCTCACACGGGAAAATAATGAAATTTGACCCCGCCATACAGCGTACCAAAAAAAAAAAAAAAAAAAAAAAAAGCTTTAAGGGGGCGGCTGGGGTGAAGTGGAATGGTGGAATGGCCCGCAGAGAGATTGGAAGTGTTGACGCCTTGCTTGGGGAGGAGGCTGGGTCTTTGCTTTCTGATTCCTCATTTTTTGTCTTGGTTCTGACACTCTGAGAAGGTGGCTGACCTGATTTCCTTGAGATTATCAGTACATGGCCAAAGGAGTACTTATGGGGGGCCTATTTTGTGCTGGGCCCACCTGACAGATTTTACCCATGTCATTTTGTTTGACCTTCACAACAGTGAATGCCGGCCAGGTGGTAGTATCCTCATTTTAGGGTCTAGGAACAGAGGCTCAGAGAGGTCAAGTGACTCTGCTAAGGACACACAGCTAATTGCTGGAGCTGGGATTTGAACCCAGCTGTCTGATTTCAGGGTCAAAGCTTGCTTTGTTCATTACATTGAGACATCTCTCAAACTCAGGGATGGAGAGAATGGGCATGTGGGGGGTGGGAGGGGTGATGCTGAGCAGTGCGGTAGCAGTGGTAAGATTTAGGGGCAGTAGGTACAGTGAGGGGGGTTGGGGGGGTAGTGATCACAGGCTGGGGGTGCCGAGAGGGGAAGGAAGAACACTGTGGCCCCTGAGAAGTCACCCTGCCTCCATGCTGCCCCCACCCCCTCTCCATCTAGCCCTCTCTGCCCCTGACCTGGAGCCTCCAGTGGGGGATGTAGGGAGGGGAACCAAGCATCATGAAATTGCCCTGGCTCTTCTGTGAAATTTGTTTCGGGACACATTAGTTCCAGTGAATTTAGCTGAACAGCGGGGAGCCCTGAGAAATGATTTGCAATTAGCCGCAGCCCCACGGCCCCCCGTTGGGACGCAAAGCTTGGGCGCCGAGTGGGAATGGCTGGGGGTGTGTGTGTTGGGGGGGAGCGGTTGGAGCCACACCACCGGGCGCTGGTGGAAACCCAAGCAGGGGTGGCTGGGCTTGACCACCTCAGACCTGACATGTGGCCAGCCGGGAATGACTTCTCCTTGGGCCTGGCAGGCCAAGACTTTACCAAGCCGGTAGGGATGTTAGGAACCCTCAAATCAAACCTCCCTGTGTGCAGAGGGGGCATTGGATGGAAACCCCCCACCCACCTAGATTGGCGCTCTGACCACTGCACGCCCCCCTACTTCCCTGGAACCTAACCTGGAACGCCTCCTTGCAGTCCCCACAACCCTCTGGGTACATGCCACTGTGTGCTGGATTCTTCCCCATGATAAAGTCTCCCCAGCAATCAGGGAGGCAGGAAAACGATCCTTGTTTTAAAGCTTAGAAATAGATGCTCAGAGAGACGCCTGGCTGTGTGACCTGGGGCATGCCACTTCTCTCTGGGCCTCAGTTTACTCATCTGAAAAATGGGGGTAATCCTACCCATGTCATGGTGTCGTTTCCAGCATCACGTGAAAATATGAAGTATGATGGCAGAGGAAAGGGCTCCGTAAGTGACAGCTGCCACACCTGTCCTTGCCCTTGCGCCCCATCAAGCTGGACTGGAGAGCAGAGGACCGTGGTCCAGGGTCTGTGTGTCCCAGTGGCCGGGCTGCCCACCTGCAAACACCCCGTCCCCAGCACACGCTTCTCCCTCAGCCCCTCTGCCCCCGGCCCCAGGCGCAGAGCAGGAGTGGAGATGACCAAGCCACAGTCTTGGCTGCACGCACGCGACCCGGGACTCATCCAGAGCAAATCGGGCAGTGGGAGCAGTACGGTGCACGGGGGTGGGGCAGGGGCAGTCAGGGCTTCTGAGAGGAGGTGGCCTGGATCCAGTAGGGTCACTGTTTCATTCGGGGTTCCACATCGCACAACTCCAGGGGGTGCCCTTTGCATTGTGTCCCAGATTGTGCAACACGGTGGCTCTGATTTTGATAAAATTGCAAATACTAGGTATGTGCCAGGCACTGTTCTAAGCTCTTTACAAATTTTAGCTCATTTGCTCCTCAAAATAATTGTACAAGGTGGGTCCCATTATAATCTTTTTCAATGAGGAGGTACATAACGGCACAGAAATACCTCCTTTCCCACTGGCCACACAGCAAAAGCTACAGCTGGGATTCGACCCAGGCCAGTTGGTTCTAGAACCCAAGGCCTTTCTCCCTTCCTTTCGCTGTTCACCATACTTTGTCCTCTCCATGAACAAAGCAGGTGGGACAAGCACGTGTAATCTAGCCTCCCTGCTGGAAACTGAGGGCCTTTGTCCAGTGTCCCATGGGCTGTGAGGGCCCTGGGATGGTGACTCGGGGGAGGCAGTGACCCCAGCCCAGAGTCTGCCCTGCTTCCTTCCAGGCGTAGCGGCTTGACTAGGCACTCAACTGAGGGGGTCCAGAGTCCTGAGGCTGCTCAGGGACTCCCAGGTGAAGAGGAGGAGGAGGGAGCAGAAAGGGCAGCTGTCTTGTGTCACTCCTCCCAATGCCTGGCACGGCACAGTGCCTACCACCTAGGAGGCCCTGGGTAAATATTTACCGAGCAGATCTGGGAATCTCTGGGCAACGCTGCTCACGTGCTGTGCATCCCTGACACTCACCCAGCCCCATGTAGCTGGGAGCAGGAATGTGGATTTCAGAACAAGGTGACGGAGAGGAAGTGGCTTCTCTTTAAGTGACTATTCTGTGTCACTCTGCTCGGGGAAGGAAAGAGCTGGGCTGAGGTTGCTGTGGCTTCCTCGGCGTGCAGGGCTCTGTGGGCCGGGCTGGTGGGGCAGGGCGCCTGCCAGGAGGTGCCCTCCATCCAGAACTGTCTGCTGTTACGATCTGGAGCTCCATGCTGCACAACTCCAGGGGCGTCCCCCTTCCTCCACCCGAGGCAGGGAAGTCCATCTTCTCTTTCTCAGTCCTCCAGGCAAGGCAGCTGGGCGCCGGGTCCCCCGAAGTCATGCAGCTGAAATGCAGGGTGACCAGCTTGCCTGGCGTAGCTATGGCTGTCTGGTTTTAGCCCCAACAGCCCAGAATTCCAGGGAGCCCCTCAATCCCTGGCAAAGTGGGACAGGGATGGGAACCCGGACCCGCTGCCCCCTCCCCCTGCCAGCCTTTCCCCTCTCAGCACCGTCCTGCTCTGCTCTTCTCCGTTCCTCCCCCCTCCTCTGAATTCGTCAGCTTTGTCCCGGGAGAACTGCCCCGTCCCACGCCTCCTGCAGATTTCCCCAAAGCCCAGGCCTGTGCTTTCTCTCCCTTCTGGCTCCTTATCTTGCCTTGTCTTCTTGCGGAAGAAGAGATAAAAGTAATTCTTATGGCCGCTTCTCCACTGGCGGCGCCAGCCCCGTCCCCTCCTGCCGCATTTCCCTGGCCCGGCCAGATAAAGGGTTAGGCCCAAGCACATGTCATTTTCTTTGTGTGAAATCAATATTCAGCAAAGTTTATCTGCCCGACATAGCAGGAAGTGCTAATTTCATCCGCGTCAATTATTTTGATGAATGTTCATAATGCCCAGGGTGTGAGAAGAAGATAAAAAGAATTAACTGGAATAACGCGCACGCACCGGCTCCCACACGCGCACGCCCGCGGGTTCACACCGGTGCGCGCGGGCCGCGTGGGGGCCGCTTGGACTGACAGCTGCCCTGGCTGCCAGCTCAGAAAGAGGGGGCCGGAGGGGTGGGGTGGGGCTGGGGGTGTCTACGCCAGGTGTTATCAGTCTTTGCTATTTAGGATGGAGCAGTGGTTTTCAGTGCGGGGGCGGGGGCAGCTTTTGCCCTCCACCTTCAGGGGTCAAAAAAACCTCTGGAAAAATTTTTTTTTTGGGGGGGGCAAGGGGATAGGGGGATGTGCCACTGTATTTAGTGGCTGGAGCCCAGGGGTGCTGCTAAATGCTCTCCAAGACTTAGGACTGTCCCCATGACAAAAAATCATCCTGCCCCCAAAATCAGTAATGTTGAGTTGCAATACAGTTGTTTATTTTGTGTCTCTCTGTTAATATATGCCTCCAATTTCTAGCAGTATTGGCAAAGATATATTTGTGTGTGTGTGTGTGTAATTATAGCAGTTCCAGGTTTGCAGAAAAATTGTGCAGAAAGTAGAGCGTTCCCATACCACCCTGCACCCCAAGCAGTTTTCCCTATTAACATGTTACATTAGTGTGGTAGCTTGCTTCCAACTGATGAAACAGTGTTATTATAATTACACTACTAGCTATAGGCTGTAGTTTACATCAGGGTTCTCTCTTTGTGTCGAGCAATTGTGTTTTGTTTTGTTTTATTTTTTAAAAATTCTGGTAACATATATTTATAACCTAAAATTTCCCTTTTTTTATCCACTTTCAAATAGACAGTTCAGCAGTGTTAATTATATTCATAAAGTTGTGCCTCCATTCCCACCACCCACTCCAAACAAAAACTCCCTACCAACTGTACACACACACACACACATATTATGTGCATATATATATATATTTAAATATATACCTATATATTTAAAGACAGCTTTAAGAAACAAGAAATCAGATGCTAAATACAAGAATAAAAATATTTACACAGATACTTCCACCTTCTGGCAACTCACTGCAAAGTCTAAAAATAAAGTGAAATAAAGATAAATCTGAGTTTTAAAAATACTGTCTGATAAAAATTCCCATGGCCTGTAAGTCTGCGGCAGAGCCACTGTCCATGGAGGGAAGGCGCAGACCCGCTGGGCCCCGGCTCCCGAGGTCGCCTTGCGGGAGAGAACCTTCTCCTTCCAGCGGCTGAATGCCAGCATCTCTCGGAAGACAGCGTTCCTTAAACCACCACATGCCCCACCGGATCAGCCGGGGAATCTTATTAAAACGCACAGTCGGATTTAGCAGGTCTGGGGTGGCGCCTGAGACTCTGCATTTCTAAGGGGAGCCAAGGCTCCTGGGAAAACCACACCTTGCCTGGTGACGTCAAAAGGTACGCTGTCCAGGGGGCCTAGTGCCTTGAGTCTTTTTTTGGTATATCTCTGGGCACAGTAAAATTGCAAGGGGGTAAATATTTCTAAATCATGCGTGGCTAGAAGATGACGCAGAAAAAAAAAAAAAAGAGTCCTTGTCTGCACGCAGGCCGAGGGCTTAGGCACGTTTTTCTGGAATCAGAGTGCTGGGGCTGGAGGCCCCGCGCTTGATTTGCTTTGGGTGTTACTAATACTTGGCACTGATTGTCGATTGCCTCTTTCTCCCTGGTAGAATATAATTTCCACCACAGCAGGGATCTTTGTTTTGTTCACTGCTGTATTGCCAGCTCCTCAGATATATGGGACCTTCATATCTTTTTTTTTAAATGACCACCTGTGCCTCAGTTTTCTTACCTGTAAAATGGGAATGATAATCACACCATCATTGAGTGGGTAGCTGCGTAAGGCTCTCAGTAGAGAGCCCAGCACCAGTAAAGCCCTAATACCATCTATCTCTCAACTTACCCTCTGGGAACACGTGTCCCAGTTACTACTGCACCCTAACAAGTTACCCCAATACAGAGTAGCTTAAAATAATTCTGGATTCTGTGGGTTGGGAATTGAGTCTTGGCACAGTCAAGGCTGAACTGTCTCTGCTCCATGATATCTGGGGCCTTAGCTGGGACATCGGGAGACTGGAGATGACTCACCACCCAGGGGCTGGAATCATCTGGAGGCACCTTACACACACGTCAGGACCTGGAGATTCGAAGGAAAGGACCGTCAACTGCACAGCCACATGTGGCCTCTCCATGTGGCTTGGGCTTCTTTGCAGCATGGCAGCCTGAGGGTGGCCCCTTCTTACATGGCGGCCAGCTGCGTGGCCTTCTACGACCCAGCCTCGGAGGCCACACGACCTCATTTTGGCCTCCCTTGATGGGCTGCAGCAGTTGCATGCTCCCCTAAATGAAGGGGTGGGTCAGAGACCCCATCTCTCAGCGGAGCGGTGTCAAAGAATTTTGAGGCCGTGAGTGTAAAACACCATACAAGGTAACCAAGATGTACCCATGGTTTCACTGTTTCATTTTCATGGGTGTTGAGCACACACAGCCAAACTTTGCTATCTGTCCAGGCTAAGCTGTGTGTCACGGACAAGCAGCCGAAGGCAGGGTTGTGCTAGAGTCCTTCTAACTTCATTCAGATCAGCCTCTGGGACCCATGGAAAACCCCACTTCCCAACAAAAGGCAGCAGCACTTTTTTTTTTTTAAACAAATATATCTGAAGAGGTTTCTAGGAGGAGATGCAGAATGTCAATCACATAATATATGGTGTTGTGAGCAGATGTCATGATATTATATGATAAAATATTATGAGCAGATGATATGCTATTTATTATGAGCAGGTGATATATGACGCCACGTTACGATTATAGATGATGATGTATTGTGTATTCTGGCATATGCAGGAGATGATGCATTCACACGCTCCGGCGCTGGGAATCTGATTTAAGAACTTCCTTCGACTCACCTACCTCGGGCTCTGCCAATCAAAGTCTCTTTTGCTGAGTGGGGCAGAGAATCAAAGCTCTTCAATTCTGGGACTAGGCCATGTGTGGATTTAGGATTTCTGGGGAATTTAGGCCTATAGGCCACAAATTCTGAACACATAGCAATGTGCCTGGGGATTTGGTTCTGGCCGAGCTGGTTCTTGGATCTGTTTGTAGCATGAGCAAATATCGAGAGTGAAATTGCCGTGGGCCAGTGGCCCATCCAAAGAATACAAAGGAAAAGCTGGGTTGCTCTTGCAACTAAATTATAAGGAGCAAAAATGGAATCAAGAGGGAATATCTGGGCAAGAAAGGAACACTTCAGAGTTCATTTCATCAAAGCCAACTTCAGGTGAAGGCTGATGCAAATACTCGGTAGATAAACAATCGTCCTCAATTTAGAGGGATGAAGGGTGCAAAGAAGAGTTCCAATGAGTAGCAGGTCTGAAAATTAAATATCCTCCAATCAATAAAAATCCACTTCCTTTATATCAAATTCTCTTTTACAGTCTTGCATTTCTAAATGCAGAGAGGAAATTCACCGAGGCAGAGGGGATAGTGTCTTGGCGTCCAGGCTCTGGAGGCAGCAGCCCAGGTTTAAATCAAGGCCACTCCCTGGCTGGGTGGTCAGTTTGCAGAACTGACCAGTTTGCAGAAGCACTCTGTGCCTCCAGTTCTGCACCGATAAAAGGAGCCTGTGGGTCCTCCCATCTCACAGGTGGTGATAAGCATTTAAGAGACCTAGAGTGCTTAGAGGAATGAGTGGCACAAAGGAAACACTAAACAAATGTTAATTTGTTTATTATTACCAATGAACCTATTTACGCAGCAGTTAAAATGCTCCCCTCCTCAAAGACAAGTACTCCTCTAACATAGTTGAAACACATCCCCTGGACTCTTGCTTCAATACCAAAAATGTGCCCAGTACACCTTTCTTCATTGTTCAAGCTGAGGTGGACCTCCGCTCGGTGGAAGTAACATTATCACAAATGATGGATAGCCTTCAGGGACTTTAGAGTAATTGACACTTAAAAGTTGTCAATTTTTTAATTAATTACATTCCCCATTCATGCAGTCTCTCTCTCTCTCTCTTTTTTTTTTTGATAACCCAAGAGCTAGACTCCTCAGCTCAAGTGAAAGAGCTCTAGCTGATTTTCACTAAAGTGGATGGGGCTACCTCACCCAGGGCATGGACCCCAAAGAGTGGTTGCCTTCCCGTCCTCGAGCTCTCCCTGTCCCCCAGCACTCAATCCCACAGGGACTTGTCCTCCATCTAATGTAGGGTTTATCAATCTCAGTACTATTGACATTGTGGGTCAGATAAGTGTGTGCTGGGGTCTGTCCTGTGCCTCGTAGGATGTTTCGCAGCATCCCTGGCCACCACCCGGTAGCATCATCCCCCTCTCCAGTTGTGAAAACCGAAAATGTCTCCAGACATTGTCAAATGGCCTCGGGGGTGGGTGGGTGGGGGCGCAAATTTGCCTGTGGTGGAAAACCACTGATCTAAACTTGCAACTAGGTCCTGAGAAGGCCCTGGCTGCCCGTTTTTATGGGGACTGAGGCATCAGCAGACTGGAGCCACTTTCCTGGTGCTGTTCAAAAGAACGGCAAGTCCAAAGGGTAGGCTAGCACCCAGACGACTGGAGTGGGGGGCTCTCGGCACAGCTGTCCCAGGCTCTGAAGGATCAATTACAGAAAAGAAGACATAGAGGATCTGAGTAAGGCAATTAGTAAAGGTAGAAGAGAGGCAGAGAGCATGGGGAAGAGAGGGTGGATTTTGGAGACACACCGAGTGAGCTCAACTCTGACTGCGCCAATCACTGGCCCTATAAACCTTGTTAATTAACCCCCCCAGATGTGGTTCCCAGTCCAGACAGTGGGGAAACTGCTGTCTGCCAAACGCTGTTCCGGAGAATAAATGAAATGCTGTTGGTAGGTTTATGCCACAGTGACTGACCCTTCTTAAGTGCTCAGTGTGATGATTTTATCTAGGCATATATAAACTTCTGGATCTTACAGATACTTGGAATCGTGCTATTTATACATTTTTACTTTATGCCTATCTCCCTGCTTGAACATAATCTCCTTGAGGACAGGAGGCACATCCAACTTATTCACTGCTATCTCCCCACTCTATGCACAGAATCTGGCACTTAGTAGCTGCCCTGTGGTTGTTGGACAATTGGAGAAACATTCAGGGATACCCTGAGTCCTAAGGAACTCAGATCCTGCAAGCAGTTGGGTTTCTTCTCCTGTGTCAGGGTGGTTATGTGCATACACCATGGTAATCCCATCAGCCACCCTTTTTGAATACCTTCTATGCGCTAGGCTCTGTGCTTAGTACTTGTATCAGTCATCTACTGCTGTGTAACAAGTTACCATACATTTAGAGGCGTAAATCAACAGACATGTGTCTTAGTTTGTGCCAGGCTGCTATCACACATACCATACAATGGACTGGTTTAGACCACAGACATCTATCAGTTCGTGGTTCAGAGGCTGCACATTCAAGATCCAGACATTTGCCAGTCCATGTTTTCTCCTTGAAATCTGGCTGGTGCTGGCTGCCGGCAACCCTTGGTGTTTCTTGGCTTGTATTTTTGCTCCCGCCACAAGGTGATGTCCTCTCCTTTCTCACTTCTGTGAATTCCTGATTTTCTTTAAAAGACCTCTAATAATCTGGATGAAGACCTACCCTCATTCAGTTGGGGGGGTTAATTAACAAGGTTTATAGGGCCAGTGATTGGCGCAGTCAGAGTTGAGCTCACTCGGTGTGTCTCCAAAATCCACCCTCTCTTCCCCATGCTCTCTGCCTCTCTTCTACCTTTACTAATTGCCTTACTTAGATCCTCTGTTTCTTTTCTGTAATTGATTTCTGCCTCTCTTCTGCCTTTACTAAGTGCCTTACTCAGATCCTCTATGTTTTCAATTCTGTAATTGACCTACCCTCATAAGTTTGGTTATACCTTAACCAAAAATAACATTTTGAAGAGATCCCATTTCCTATGGGTTCTCACCCAGAGGGATGTAGGTTAACCTTATGAGCATGTCTATATTGGGGTACATAATTCTATCTACCATGACATGCAGAGTCTCAGAGTTCTGGGGACAGCGGTCCAGGCAGGGTTTAGCTGGGTCAGGGACTTGCACAAGACTGCAAGAAAGTTGTTGGCCAGTGCTGAGATCTCACCTGGAGACTCAACTGGGGAAGGGTGCACTAACATGGTTGTGGGTAGGATTCAGTTTATCATAAGCAAGGGTTAAGGGCCTCTGCGGAGGCTGTCTTCACTTCCTTGCCATGTTGTTCTCCATGTTCTTTGAATGTCTACTTGGCAATTCATTCTAAATTTTAAATAGATCTTTACCAATGCGTAAATGATGATAAATGTTGCATGGAAGGATCATGAGTGAGGTTTTTTTCCGTTAACCTCCTCATATTTGTTCGTTTCAAAACAAAAAAAAAACACACAAAAATATTATTTCTGAAACAACACACAGAGATCAGAAGAGCAGAGGGCCAGGCTGGCCTTGGGTGATAACTCCTTCTGCAGGGGTATCAGGTGCAGGCATCAAGTCTCACCTGCCTGGCCTCTTTCCCCGCTGCATGTATTTTGAAAATATGTATTGAAATGACAGTGTCATAAAATGCTCTTCCAGCCTGGGTCTCTGAGTGATGTCAATGAGCAGAGGTGCATCAGTTGACTGGCCTTGGACAACTGGGATGAGCAAGAAATGAACCTTTGTTGTTTGAACAAAGGGTTCAACAAAACTTCCTAGGGTTTTGTTGTTTTTGCTTTAGAGGCCAGAATCACAGCCTTGCTTTCCAGACTGGAATGGCCAGAACCTGTCTTCAATTTCCCCATCCACTCAAGAGCATCAGGGGAGATCCAAAGACCAGGGCATTTTTCTATTTGTTTTTGTTGTTGGCATGCTCTATTTTTAACATAAGGGGGTGACAAATATCATAGAGATCACACAATTAGTACCGAATGTAGTTTTAGCCCCCAAACAACATTTGAAGCCGACAATAAAAGAAACTCAACTGTCTGCTGAAGAATAATTTCATTTAGCAGATAATTTAGAATTGCATAATTATTGTCTTAAAAAATGCTAATAGTATTTCAAGGATCTTATTGCTATTACTAACTAGGAAAGTTTTTGCAACGCAGCTCCCTGCAAGAGAAATGTGTCCCTTTTATTTGGAAAGAGGGAGATGAGTTCTCTGTGGTGCCTTGTGTGTGTTGATGTGAGTTTTGTAACGCGACACCCCTAATGTTTCTGAACTTGAGCCAAGTCCTGTAACCTTTGGCAGGTGTTTGTTGCAAGCAGGAGGGAGGAAATTTGGTGAATGCCTGGAATTCCTTCTGTAACTCTTGGTATTGGCTGGTGAGGTCTGAGTCTTAGTTTTCCGTCTGGGACACGTCTGGACAACGAGCAGAATCACTAGCTGGTGGGGGTTAAAGGTCAGGGGGCAGAGGAAGGTTAATGGCCTTGAGTGGGACCAGAGATGATCATTCCTTTAGCAGTGGTGTCAGGTGCAGGCATCGAATTAGGAGCAAGCCTAACTTCCACCTCTAATGTGCATCCTTTGGAAAGGGGCTAATGGATTGTATTAGTCAGGATAGGTCAGGTCATGATGTGGTAAGAAATACTCCCAAAATCTCGTGTTTTCAAACAACAAAGGTTCATTTCTTGCTCATCCCAGTTGTCCAAGGCCAGTCAACTGATGCACCTCTGCTCATTGAAATCACTCAGAGGCCCAGGCTGGAAGAGCATTTTATGACACTGTCATTTCAATACATATTTTCAAAATACATGCAGTGGGGGAAGAGGCCACTGGAAAGTCGAAAACCAGCAATTACTTTGTTTAGTAAGCAACGCAATGACTTTGGTTCATATTTAATTGGCCAGAACCAATCACACGACTATACCAAATTCAAGAGAAAGGGAACCTGTAGCTACCCTGACATGGAAGCAGAGAAGTGGCTATTGCTGGCCATTGATCACGTCTGACATGTGGATTCTGGAATGTTGGGGGGTGGCCAGAGATGTCAGGGGTTTGGGAAATCAGATACCAAGAGTGGCTTCCCCTCAGATATGAAACTGATCGCTCGTCATTAGTAGCAGCATTCCCTTCACCACCGTCATTGTTTTTGTACCTTTTTCTGTTCTAAGAGAGGGCATCCACAAATACTTCATTTAATCTTTTCAATAATCAGAAATATAACTGACTTTCCTCCGATTAACCATGCACCTAGCACCTTACGTGTATTGTCTCATCCAATTCCTCGTGGACCTTACTATGAATCCCCCTTTTACAGACAGAGCATCTAAGGTTCAGAGAGGTTAACTGACTTGCCCAAGGACACACAGCCCCTAAGTGGCTGAGTTAGGATTCGAGGTAATGAGTCATACTGCCAACTCGGACCAGTCCCGTCTATTATGGAGAAAGTGATCGAAACGGCTTTGGGTGAAACTGGACATTTAAGTTAAACCTCCAATGGGCATGATCATGTGGACTCAGTGACCGCCGTGGGCCAAATCTTCAGTTCCCAAGCCATTGGTGTCCTTCCCTTCCCACAGATGCCTCAGGGTCTGGACGTGCATCAAGCTCCAGAACAGATTGGGGCTGCTTTCCAGAGGCAGTGTGGTGAGCAGGGAAGAGGCCCTGAAGAGAAGCTGAGCAGCTTAACCTCAGGGTGGGGGTGGGTGGAAACCCAGCGAGAGGGTCTTTTCTCCAGGGATCCATAGGTGAGAGGGGGCGCTGGGCTGAGCTCAACAAGGGCAGAAGGGGTGCCCCATCTGCTCCTCAGAGCCTCACCCCATCTGTTTCCCTGACGTCTCCCGGGGCTGACGAGCTGACCCCTTTCACCAGCGCTTAGAGAAAGGAGGTTTGAAACCCGTTTGGGTGAGCTAGCCTCCAGAAACCCCAAAGCAGGGGGAAACACAGCAGAGCTGAGCTGACCCATAGAATTTTCTGCAAGGATGGAAATGTTTGTCTGTTCAACCCAATACATGGGGGCCAGGCACATGTGGCTGGTGAGCACCTGGAAGGCAGTGAGACCGAGGAACTGAATTGTTCCTGTTATTAAATTTAAATTAATTTAAATTTAAATAGCCACATGTGGCTGGGATTTCCATATTGGATAATAAGAGCTCTAGGATGGTGCTTCCTAAAGAATAGGACACATCCAGGACACATCCTCAAGTAGTTCACAGACACAGGCTTAGGTAACCTTGAATCAGATGGTGAGAAATTATTTCCCTTTCCCATTGTCTTCCTCCAACCTTGGGATCCCCACAAGGAGAAGGTCTCAGTTCGGACTGGCAGGTCTCCCCCACCTTCGCCTTTCTAAGATTGCCCACCTCCCTTTTTAACAAAGACAGAGCAGAACCAGCCCTGCAGCCTTCAGCAGGAAAAAGGATTTGGCTTCAATTTAATAGCATTGTTTTGTTGTCTTTACTTGTGCTTCTTTTTTATGGTAACCTTCCATTTGGGGCAAGAGAAACGGGTTTTTCATTTATGGTAGTGATAGAAAGTTTCATTTTCAAATAAAACTTTTAAAGTAAAAAAAAAAAAAAGGAGGAGTTCACTTGAAAAATACGAAGCCAATGAGAAAGTGAGCGCATGACATATAAATACGAATTGGATTATGATGATAGTATATCAATGGCCAAATTTCCTAAGCCAATTTAAAAAAATATATTTTATTGACAAATCTTCACACACATACAGTCCATACACCATACATGGTGGACAATCAATGGCTCACAATATCGTCACATAATTGTGTATCCATCACCATGATCATTTTTTTAGAACATTTACATCTCTCCAGAAAAAGAAACTAAAAGAAAAAAAGAAAAAACTCACACATGCCATGCCCCTTACTCCTCTGTCTCATTGACTACTGGTATTGCCATGTTCCTAATTTATTTTATCCCTTATCCCCCTATTATTTATTTATGTTTTATCCATATGTTTTACTCATCTGTCTATACCCTAGATAAAAGGAGCATCAGACACGAGGTTTTCTCAATCACACAGTCACATGGTAAAAGCTATATAGTTATAGAATCGTCTTCAAGAATCAAGGCTCCTGGAACACAGCTCTACAGTTTCTGGTACTTCCCTCCAGCCACTCCCAAATACTAAATAGGGAGATCTATACAATGCATAAGAATAACCTCCAGGATGGCCTCCCGGCTCACCCCAGGAGTTCTGGCTCACTTTATCAGGGAGATTCACACCCCTGGGAGTCATGTCCCACATAGCTAGGGCAATTTTTTTAAAGAAACTTTTTATTTTGGAGTAACTTCATCATTTACCAAAAAGTTGCAGAGATGGTAAAGAGAATTTCCATCACCCAGCTTCCCTGAACCTTAACATCTTACAAAACCACACGTGCTGAAATGGAAAACTTAACATTGGTTCATTATTATTAAGCTAGACTCCAGCCTTTATTTAGATTTTACCAGTTTTGCACTAATGTCCTTTTTCCATTCCAGAGTCCGGTGCAGGACGCAACGTTGGACTGAGCTAAGGCAATGCCTTCTAGGTTTTTGACTTCCAGGATGCTGGGCTGGTCTGTGGAGGAGATGCCAGAACCAACCCCGAAAACTTCCCAGAAAAGTCCTAAAGCCTCAACCTGAAGGCTGCCGCCTGGGTTTTCACTGTACGACTCAGTTTCATGGCCCTCAAACCTTCCCCTTGGTTTCTTCCCCCACAGGCTGCAGCGTGGGGCATATCCACCCCACTGTGACCTGCGCTATGGCTTGATTTACAGTCTTTCCTTTGGGAGCCATGAGTTTCGGGGGCCTCAGGAGCAAGACTCGGCATTTGCTCCTCCTACACTTGACTTCGGTAGACTCCGTGTGAATTCTACGGGGGACCCCAGAAGCTTCAGGGTTCAGTGAGGAGAGCTGCATGGGCAGGGGCAGCCAGGAAGCCTCCCGGGGCAGCAGTACCTGGAAGGTTGATGGGTTCTGGATTCTAGGAGAAGCTGAGAGGTTTCCCTGGGAGCCAGGGTGGGTCCTGAGGTGGAAGTCCCCCTGGGGGGGCAGCCTTCCCTCCCCACCAGCCGGTCACCACCAAATCTCTCTCCCAAGGCAACTCATCATCTTCGGACGGCTCTGAGTTGGATTGGCGGGGCCTCCCCTCTCTCCCCATGTCATTCGCTCACTGGCTGTCTGCCAATTGACAGCCTCTTCTATCTTTCGAGACCATAAGTTCTCTAAGAGCCTTTTCACTTCTAAGTAAGATATGGTTTTAAGGACCCTTGTCTCTTGGTTGCTCTTCCCACAACAGGCTCTATCCATTGCCTTTTCTCCTGAAGTTCACAATCCAGAAGGAAACACTGTATCTTGGATACAGGGTGACCAGTTCAGGGTAGAGCAGCTGTTCTCAATGAGGGGCAGCTTTGTCCCCAGGGGACACGCGGCAGTGCCTGGAGACCTTTATGGCTGTCACAACATGGGGGAAGGGGTGCTACGGGCATCCGGTGGGTGGAGACCAGGGGCGCTGCCAGCATCCTCCAGTGCTCAGGACAACCCCACCCCCCGAGTCACTTGACCCCAAATGTCAGTAATGCCAAGGATGAGAAACCCCACTACAGAGGCTTCCAGTCACTTCTTAAGACCTCTGTTAACACAGCTGAAGGTGGAAGTAGCTCTGCAGTGGGGCATACTGCTCCAGCGACTCGGGGCGAGCATATTTCTAACTAAAGGTCTGTGGTCTTTTCCTCCCTTAGGCCACTTGGGTATAGGCGATCCAAGGGAGGGGAGAGAGAGTCTTGCTCAAGGGCCCAAATGGTGTCTCAGTGTGTCATGGATCTGGGCGCCCTGCTCCATCCGAACCGTCATCCACCTTAACCCAGGCCACTGACATCTCTGGCGGGAACGATGAGAGTCGCGCTGATGGTAAAGAGCACGCAGCATGTAAGACCCGTGCTGGATGTCATTCTGGCCGTTTACATACATGGACTATTTTAAGCCTCCTGACAGCCCTTGGGTGGATAGTACTGTCACCAAGTCCCCATTTTATAGATGAGGAACCTGACTGCAGGCAGAGAAGCGGGCCTGTGCTCCAGGGCCAGTGCTCCTGACGCCACCTCACCTCCTGGACCTCTTCGGATCGTCTCTCTGCACCTCCACGGACCAGGTCTCCACCAGCACCCACTCGTCTTGCAAAATGCCAGCGGGATCCTGTTGATGTCACTTCGCTGCATAAAACCCTCTGCGCTGCCACTATTTAGGAAGGCGCCTCACCCCAGCTCCTGCGGTGCTCTCCCCTGCCCCCATATGGCTTCACACTGGTCCCCTCCCTGCTCCTCCAATACCCGGTTCCTTTCCCCATAGGGTCTTTGCACTTGCTGAGCCCTCTGCCTGGAGAGCTTCCCCACCCACTGCTCTGGGAAGAAGCCTGCCTCCTTCTAGGCCTCTAGTTTCACACCAGGGACACCTCCTCAGGGATGTCTGCTCTGATTACTCCATCCACGCAGGGCTTCCCCTGCCCCCGCCCCGCACGTTACCCTCAGTCTCTGCACCTTGTTTGTTTTCCTTATGGCTTTCTCACAATCTGCCATCCTTTTGTTATTGATTGATTTACCTCCCTATGGTCTGTCTTCCCCAATAAGTGTATAAACTCCAAGAGGGGAGGATGTTTGCTCACTGCTCTATTTCATCCCTTGTACCCAGCACGGGGCGTGGTCAGTGGCACGCATCAAAGAAAAAATGAAATGGCGATGAGTATTTCTGATTCCCATTTTACAGATGAGAAAATTGAGGTGGAGAGAGGTTGAGTCACTCCCCCCATCAGGCATCTATCTTTAGTAAATGCCTGTGTGCGTGTGTGTGCATGTGCGTGTGTGCCTGTGTGCCTGTGTGTGTGCACGCAGACGTCTTGCTGTGCAGCACCCAGGCAGTCTGAAACGAGCACTCATCTTCAACCCTCACATGCTCCCGCGTCTGTCAGAACACCCCGCCCGCACCTTCCATCCTGAAACCCATCAGAGAACCTGCAACTAGAGGGAGACGGGGGCCAAGCAAAGCCTGAAGATGGAAAGAAAGGAACAAGAGAGAATTAAGCAAGGACACAAGAAAAAGAGGCCGAATTTGGAGCGCGGAGAGAGGAGATTGTAGGAGGGAATGTGGAGGGGGAGAGATTTTTTTCCCATCAATTAACACAGGCTTCATAGAAACGGAAAGTATTCCTGGCAATCTTGCGCTCTTAATACATCATATCTCTAATCCCTGCTGCCCTCTGACCTTACCCATAATCCCTCCTCTTTTGTATCGCTGCCGAAACCCTTCCTACCCCGAATCAAGCATTACATCCCTGGTGAGGTCTGAGCCGAAGAAAGGAGGTGGCAGGGAGCGGGCCGGGGGTGGGGTGGGGGGGAGGTGGAAGAATACATTCTCCTAAGTGTTTGACCAACAAAATCTAGCTAAATTCCCCAGCCCGAGCAGTCAGCTGTTCTCCTGAAAGGCCCAGGAGCCTCACCCCGGCTCTTTGCCGCCTCCCCAGCCCCCCCTCCCCTCCCCTCCGTGCTCCCCCGCACCCCCACCCCCGCCGGAGTTGAGACACAAAGCTGGGCCCTGGATTATCTTAATTTCCATATGGAGAGCTGTGTAAGCCAGTTCAATGCATGGCCAGTCATTTTGTTCACAACTTTGCAGCAAGCAGGAGCAAAAGCCGCTGGGAAATTAGCCATTCATCCCATCTCACCTTGTGTGCGCATGCATAGATGAGTAAATACCGAGCCACGGGGAAATCGAGTCTCCTTTGTTAATTACTGCAACGGGCCCCCCCGCGCGCAGGGCCGCTCCCCCTGGAAATTCACCGCTACTCTCTCGTTTAAACATTTATAAATATATGTTTTTGCATTTGTTTTAAAGCAGCATGGGGGCGAGAGACTTATGCTCCTGTGGTTTTTTTTTGGAATCGAGCAGCCAGGAGGCACCTTAAAATCTCATCTCTGTTCCCTTTACACGCACACACACGCACATACACGGGGTTTGCCCCGTCTCACTCAGACACCACCCCCAGATTCACACACACAGAATCTGCCCTATTCCATCTTCTTACAAGTACTCACAGGCCATCACCATCCCACATGCTCACACTCTCACACGTCTGTGCACACATGTAAGTCCCTGTCCATCCCCTATACACGTGTACACAGAGTTTGTCCGCTGTGCCCCTCACACCCACGCCCCCTCCCGTCAGAGCCTCTGGAGTCAGTTAAAATTCGGGTTTGGGCAGTGCCCTCTGACAATGCCTTTGCCTCTCTCTCATGACCCAGTCAGGGCCTCCCCTCTTCCACACGTCTCCCCCACCCTGCCCCAAGCCCCAGGCGCTCCCCTCCCTGGCATTCTCCTAACTGGGCTGGAGGTTTCCCTGGTCCGCCAGCCCCCACTGCCTCCTGGCCGGCCCCGCAGCCCCCCCTGCTGTTTCCCAGGTTCTCTGCACTCCGCGGGCCCCTCCCGCCTCCAGAGCAGGAGGACCTCCCCACCCTCACCCCCAGGCAGCACCCCGAGCAGAGCTGCACCCTCCCAGGCAGCCCGGGTTGCTGCCCGTGCACCTTCTGCGCCCTGTCCTGCCTTCCCAGGGCCTCTGAGCAAATTCCTCTCCCCAGCTCCTGCCACCAAGCTCAGGGCCAGAGAGGGAGTGTGCCCAGGACAGGGAGAGATGAGAGAGCAGCAGGGGCCTGTGGGGAGAAGAGGAGAGAAAAGTGGAGACAGAGGAAGAAATAGCCAAGACAGAGCAGCACTGCTGAGAGCCATGGGGAAGGAAGTTCAGGGAGAAGAGGGGCACGAAGAAAGGAACAGTGAGCTCCTGGGGGCCTCGGGGCATGTGGGGATTCGGTTCCCGCAGGGCTCCTTCACCTGACAGCACGGCCGCGTGGGGAGCTCAGGGCTTGGGTGCAGACGCTGGAGGTGGGTTCCTGGCTCCACCTCGTCTGCTCGTCCTGTTGCCTCATCTGAGAAATGGGCTCTGAAGGGCCTTCCCTGAGCATCACATGAGCAACCCCACAGGGTTGCTCAGGAAGGACAGGCATCGACGGCAGCTGTTCCTGCGAAACTTAGCAAGCCGAGGCTCCATAAATGGTAACGATCAGAGTCAGTACTCCACACCCAGCATACAGCAGGTGCTTAAAAATGGATGACAATTACCATTGTGGTGGCTAATGTTATAATGACTAGCCTAACATGCCCGCTTACGACTACTGCTTCTGCTATATTGCACTGCCAGGAATATAGGAAGTGCTAAATAAATATTACAGAATTAATCAAGAAAGAAACTCAGGAGAATAATCCCAGCCCAGGTGCCTAAACACAAGGGGCAATGACTCAGGGTTGGCAGGTAAGGGAGGCTCAAAAAGCTTTCCAGGGGCCAGCACGAACCAGCTGGGGCCTGCAGGAGGAGTAGGAGCTGCTTGGCAAAGGGAGGCAGGAAGCATCGCCATGCGTGCGGCCAGGAGTCCAGGAATGGGTGAGCTGATGGGAGGGAGAGAGGAGCTTCTACTATAGGTGTGGAGGGAAGAGTCTGCCCCAGCTTCCCAGGGAAGCCAAGAGGCAGGGGGGAAGTCCTCTGCTGTTTGCAGTAGCTGACAGCATGGGCTCCAAAGCCTGGTGTCTGGCAAGTAACTTCACCTCTCTGACCCTCAGTTTCATCATCTATAAATGGGGGTGACAATAGGACCTCCCTTAATAGAGTTGGCAGGGAAAGGTTCAAAGAGGTGGTGCCTGTGAAGGGCACAGCAGGTACTCAGGGAAGACTGGGTATCAAATCTTTTTTATCTTGATGGATCCACCCATCTGAGAACTTGCCTACTTAATCATAAGAATTGGAACTTTCCCCTCCTAGTCACAGGCCTATCGCTGAGCTGGTTCGCAAACGCCCACCATTGCAGTGACCCGAATGCAGAACCAGCTCATTTCCCGCTCCCCATCTGTACCCACAATGCCATCCTCTCTCCACTCACAGCCTTTGTACATGCTGGTGGCTCTGCCTGGAGTACCATCCCCAAACCCCTCCTCTCTCTGTTTCGTCTTCCAGGTCTTGGTTGAAATGCCAGCTTCTTCTGGAAGCTGAGTCAGCCTCTGCTCAGGGGAGCCCCTGGATCTTGGGAGCTTCCCCATCCAGCACACGCCACCTGGTGTTATAACTGGTCTCCTGCCTGGCTGTGAGCAATACAGGGGCAGGGGACCTGCCCATTGCTGTTCCCACAGCACATAACAGGGGGTGGCGCACAGTAGGTGCTCACTATAAGATGTTTAAATGAGCATCTGAACCATCTCCCACAGAGCCCGTATCTCAAACTCAGGTGAATGGGCAGACAGTCTTGGTTCTCTTCTTCCCCTGAGTCCCATCCAGTCAAATCAAGTGCTCTGGAGTCTCCTGCCTAACTTAGGCTTCAGCTGCAGAAGTCCCGAGTCAGTCTCTCCTCCTCCAGGAAGCCTTCCCTGATACTCTTGGCAACAGGTGCTTGTGTTCTTCTCTGATATCCCAGAGCCTCACCACTGAGAAAAAAATTCTTCTCCACACTCTAGTAAGGGGTCTCCATCATGACCTTCACAGCTCACCTCCCCTGCTAGGTGATGAATTCAGGAAGGGCAAGTCATCTCAGGGTAGATGATTTTGTGTTTCTATTTCTGGAATCACACTGCCAGGACACAGTCCTATCCGTGCTGTTTTCAAGATTCTGTGGCCATCAACCAGTTGCTTAGCCTCCTGGTGCCTTGGTGTTCCCATCTGTAAAAAAACAGGGGAATAGCACCTACTGTCCTTGATTGCTGAGGGATTCACTGAATTTGTGCATTTAAATGCCTAGCACAGAGGAGAGCTCCCAATAAAGCTAACTGCTCCTGGAAAGCCTCCTTCTGTAGCCGTCACAGCACCTAGGACAAAGCCTTGCACACAGTAGGTGCTCAATGAATGCCTGGGGGAGAAGATGCTATTTTGCTAGCTGGGTGATCTCGGGCAAGGTTCTGAGCTTCAACCTCTGAGTCTGTAAAATGGGGGTAATGATCATCCCACCCTCACCTGGACATGCCGTGGGACATAAGCGATGTAATGTAGATAAAATATTGGGTCTTAAGTAGGACCAGAGTGAATAAAAGTTATATGATGCTTATTAAGTGCCTGGCCCTTTACTTACATGTTGACTCCTCCCAATAATCCAAGGAGAGAGGAACTACAATCATCAGAGATGAAAAAAAGGAGGCACAGAGAGGTGAAGCTACTTGGTCAAAGTCACACAGCTTGGGAGGCAAACTAGGTGTCTGCTTTCAGAGCCAGGGCTCTTAAGCACTACCCTTTCTTGCCTGCCACAATAAATATTACTTCCCATTCACTTGCTTTTTCCCATTGGATTGTCAACTCCTGGGTGGGGGTGGAAAAGATGCTGGTGCATGTTTTAAGATAACCCTCCCTGCTCAGTATCTAGAAGCTCGTCCCGCAGGCATGGGGCCACCACCCTGCATGCTGAATCCTCCCCGAGCCTGCACAAGCAAGGAAACAAGGAAACCGCAGACTTCGTGGCAGACAGGCCTGGGATCTAGGCCGGGCTGTGCCTCGACCGTGCTGTGTGATCTTGGGCAAGTGGCTTTCCCTCTCGGAGCCTCCATTTTACACCTGGAAAACGGGACAGAACGAGCCACCCACCCTGACAGGCTGGAGTGCTGATTAAATGAGCAAGAGTCTCGGGGTTCTAGGCACGTTTCGGGAGCCAGCCGGCCCAGGCCCTCCCAGCTGAAGAGAGGGGCAGCGTCCAGACGGGCCCACCCGGGTCCCAGCCGCGGAGGGGCTGGATGGAGATTCCGAGAGTGGCCCGGCGGGCTTCCCGGCTGCGGCCCGCGCCGTGGCAGGCGCTGTGATGGATGGGCTCGGACACACTCCACAATAGCTCGCAGACACTCTATTACCCGGTGATTGTCTGCCCGGCGGCCCCGCTTGGGCCGTGCTGCCACAGATAATGGCCAGAACAAAGATGGCAGCTGCTTTGTAGGGGAACAGATTTGTGGCAAGTTGAGATAAAATAAAGAGGAAGGAGAAAGGGGAGAGGAGATGGCGGCGGGGGACAGAAAACATAAAAGGAAGAAAGAGGGAGTGCGGCGGACAGCACGGAGGGACCACAGCCAGGCCGGGGTGGGGAGAAGGGTGGTGGGCCGCGGCTGGGGAGGGGAAGAGGAGCGGAGTGCCGGCTTTGTGCCATGAGAGGTGGGGCTAATGATAATGGCGAGGATTTGCTGCAAGCTCTTGGTGCTGTCCTTGGAAAAGGCCCCCGGGGGCTTAGGCCTGGGCTTACGTCTGCAACCCCACCCTGGCTTACAATTAATTACAGGGCCTCTGGCCACTTGCTTAGGGCCTCTGGGGGTGGGTGGGGGTCAGGGGCCTCTGGCCATGAGGCTCCACCCTAGGTTGGAGACACCATTCCAGATTCCCACCCTTGATTCAAGTTCAAAGAGGGTGGGAGAATGGGGAGGTGGGGAAGGCTGAGGGTGCATTCCTCCAGCTGGGGTAGCCTCTTCTAATGAGCTTTCCAGGACCCCTACTCAGCAACCCTGGCCAGCAAGAAAAGCCGGAAAAAGAGTTCTTTCAGCTGGTCCCATACGCTTTTCAGAATAAACTCTGGGTGTTAGCAAGGGAAGTGGGGGAAGGGCCGTGGGGTCGGGAATTAGCGGGCCCCGGCACAGCACTCAGCGGTGAGCATCCATCGAACATTTGCTAGTACCAGGGTCCAAAGTATTCTCTGTAGTGCCTCACTCAGCAGAGTCTGCACGACCACCCATTTTGCAGGTGGAGCAACTGACGCTCAGAGACTTGGAGAGACTGCCCCCCAGGCAGCACGCGAAGGGCAGAGGGAGCACTTGAACCCAGGACTGACACGCCAAAGCCCCTGCTCATGAACACACAGTCCAGATCTCAGCTGGATTTCTCTTCCTTCACCCAAAGGGCCTCTGAGTGAGGGCATCATCTCAATATTCGGGGCAGGAATAAGAAAACGGATTTTATGATTTAAGGAGGGGAAAAGGGTAAGAGCGTAAGAGAAAAACGTGGAGGAGGCACAGACTGAGGGCAAAGATGGTGACAACGGGGACAAGAATAGCCATCTGTCACTCTCATTTTCCTAACTGCTTCCTGGCCATTATCTCGGTTCAAGTTTGCAGATGCAAACCCTAGGGAGGGAGGCTGGGCAGCCCTGAGCCGCCGCGTTTAACAGGTGAGGAGAGGAACACAGATACCAAAAGGCTGAAAGAATAGATCCTCCCTCACCTTCTTGCACCTGCCCATGCCTAGAAGATTCTCCATGGGACGGTCTCCTCCTCATTTTTCAATGCTCAGGGAAGTGTCCCGTCCTCCAGGAAGCCCTTCCAGCTCCCCCCTGCTTCCTCGTGGGTCTGTTCATACCTGGGAGGGCAACAGTCCCCGAGAAGGGCTCGAGTGCCAAGGTGATGGGGATTGGGTCCCATTTCTGTGTCTCCCGTGCAAGGGCCCAGCAATGAGTAGGCAGGGGTGGAAGTGAGCCCCTGTGTTACTGTGACGTAGGGAGGCACGGTGGCTTCCCTGCCGAGCTGTGGCCTGGAGCCGGACTTCCTGGACACAAATCCCACCAGCTGGTGACCTCAGGCCAATGAAGTCACCTACGCCTCAGTTTCGCCAGCTGTAAACTGGGGGTTATCACTGTGCCTGCCTCGGAGGGCTGTTCTAAGGGCAAGAGGAGCATAGTAAGTGCCCATTAGATGTGACCTCTCTGAGTCTCCATCTCTGCTGCCACAAGGGGACAGAGCCGACCTCACCCTTCAGGGCAGCTGGATGGCTAAAGGGCCTCCGAGTAATGTGCCAAGAGCAGGGCCTGGCATGCCCGGGGTGCACTGAAGCCTCGAGAGTGAGGATATGGGGGTCAATTCAAGAGCCACCATGGAATGTCTCCCCATATCGGCACTTCTGCTAAACTTTGGCCCAAGCCAGCATGGACAAGCTGGAATCAATTCCGCCGATTTGCTGAACTCCCAACCAAACAATGGGACTCGCAAGTTATTTAAGCACCTACTGTGTACAAGATCCAGAGTCTACCGCACAGTTGTCCGGTAGAAATACATCGGGAGACGCATGTAATTTAAAATATTCTACTATCCACATTTCAAAAAAGTAAAGAGAAACAGGTGAAATCGATTTTAACTATATACTTTATCTAACCTAGCCAAAATCTTTTCATTTCAATCTGTAATCAACATAGAAATAGTAAACAATTTTATTTTATTTTTTGAAAATTTAAGTCTTCAAAACTCAGCACGTATTTTGCATTTCCAGCTCATTTCTATTTGGGCTCTTTAGATTCCCAGTGCTCAGAAGCTACACGTGGCTTCTGCACTGGGCAGCAGAGTTCCAAAACAGGAATGTTTTCTTCGCTGGGTCATGAACCAAATAGTTTAAATTTTTTTTTTTTTAAGAAAGCAAATATGCTCCATTCTGGAGCCAGGCTATACTGTCTTTTTTTTTTAAGCTGTTGAACCAGAACATTCTTTGAAGCGACCCTGAATTGTTGGGTGATTTCCTTGTTCAGAGCACCAGGCAGCTGGGCACATTCAAGAGAAATTGGGGCGTCCTTGTCCCCCTGGAGCTGAGCACGGTGGCCGCCTCCTCTCTGGAGAAGAAGATATATAACGCTGAACGCTGTGAAATTTGCTGCTGTGAGAACAGCTAATTTTTCACACCCAGACGAACCGGCTGGGTTTGTTAAAGCCCAAGATAATCAAATAATCATTATAACTCATCTTTGCCCCTCCTGTCTTTGGCTCTTTGTACCTTTAATGTCCCAGTGGGGAGCAGCTCTGGGTTAGCTCAGACCCAGCCTATTTAGATAACCTTCCGGTTGGTCTTAGGAGAGCACAACACCCCTCCTGGAGGATATTACAACAAATGAACCAATCCCCTCTAACCTCCTTATCGCCGTAGCCTCTGCTCCAGGTCTGCTTATCTCGCGGGCTTGCAAAAGAGGGAGAGGCAGATTTATACATATATATTTACGTTTTGGAGAAAAGTGTATCAGTGTATGTAGATGCGGGAAATAACAAAAAGGTGACGCCAAGCAGGCGGCCGCGCTCCTCTCGCTCTCGCCCGGCCCCTCGGCCTGTGCTGCCCACTCCACGCGTGGCCAGGGAGGCGGCAGGGAAGGTTCTAGTAGCCGGGTGCGCCGCTCCTGCTCCAGCCGCCAGGCTCAGGGAGGGCCGCGGCCGGCCGGTGGGTGGGGTGGGGTGGGGTGGGGTGGGGGGCCTGGCTTGGTCAGCGAGGGCCCTGCCTCCATCTGGCCCTCAATTCCCCACATTTAGGTGTCTTTCTCTCCTCTCTGATTTCCCCCCTTTTCATTGCTGTCTCTTTTTCTTCCTTTTTTCTCAGTTTTTTTTCCTTAAGGCTCTTTGTAGTTTTCTTTCCTCCCACTTTTCTCCCACTCTCTCCCTCTCCCGTCTCTCTCTGTGTCGCTCGTCTCTGCCTTTCCTGTCTCTCTGTCACTTTAACTCCCTGTTCTTTCCTTCTGTTTGTCTGTCTCTCTCTGCCTCTCTGTCTGTCGTTACCCCACTCTGTCTCTCCCTCTGCTTTCTTTGTGTCGCTTTTTCTCCCTCACTCTGCCTGGCCTCCCCCTCGTGCTCTTTTTTTCCTCCTTCCCCTTTCCCCCTAACCCGCGCCCCCATACACTTCACTCTCTCCCTCGCCTCTCCTCCAGGGCCCTCCGTGCCCCCCGTTCTCCTCCATGCCCCCACTTTCTCCTCCGTGCCCCCTTTCTTCTTTATGCCCCCCTTTCTCCTCCGTGCCCCCATTTTCTCCTCCATGCCCCCCTTTCTCCTCCATGCCCCTCCATTTCTCCTCCATCTCCCCCTTTCTCCTCCATGCCCCCTCTTTCTCTTGTGTCCCCCCTTTCTCCTCCGGGCCCCCCTTCTCCCCCACCCCGGCTCTCCCTTCCCAGGCACCTGTCCCCGCTGGCCTCCCCCTGTCACCTGCCCCAGCGCCTCCCCACACATCCTCTCCCTCACCTCCCTCCACGTACCCCCTTTTCTCACCGTCCCCCATCGCTCTCACCTCCCTTCCTCTCAGTCTTAATTTCTGATTAATATGTTCTTAGCCAAGGAATGGGAGGAAAAAAAAAAAAAGCGTGAGAGCGATGGGGGAGGGGAGGGGGAGGGGGGAGGAATCTTCTAAATAAATCATTTCGTCATGTGAAGAACTAATCTGCAAATGACGGTCGCTGTTTATCGAGTTTTTAGCAGTGCATGCTAAGTAGTGATATGGAGGCTACATTTAAAAAACCCCGTTGCGGGGCTGGGAGGGGTTTTTTTTTTTTTTTTAAACTTCATCGCCCAGAAAGAAAAATGGTGAAGGCGAAGATAAGCCCGTGGGGGAAGCTCTGGCCCCCGCCCGTGAGCGGGGCAGTGGCGCGGTCAGGGCTGAGGGGGCCGGGGCCCGCGGGGGGCAGGCTGGCCGCCCCCGCCCCACACCTGCGCCTCGTTCCGCCTCCATTCCCGGAGCCAGACGCCGACCCCCCGACACCCCACCTGACCCAGCCCCTCCCAGCACTCACTCCTCTTTCCTGGCTGGGCGGCAGGATCTGGGCACAGCTGGTGTCGGCGAGGTGTCTCACTGGGCAAGAAACATCACCTTGCACTGCTTCGGTTCCCCCACGTGGATGGCTCAAACGGGAGTGTTTGATGCCTGAAATGGGGGCGGGGTGGGGAGATCAGCTCTCATACATGAGAAGGGAACTTCGGATTCAAAATTGATCATAATGTCCAGAGCAAAATGACAAAATCCCTCCCAAATTACTTTTCACAGAAATTTTTCTTGGGATGTAGGTGCCTTTTCAGGTACTGGATGCGGGGTGGGGTGGGCTTTACAATGTATGTGCTCAGAGCCCTTGGAGTTCTCAAAATAGCCCGGATGCTGCCACTGCTGATAATAATAAAAATAATCAGGGTAATAACATTTGCATCACTTTTTTTTTTTTTGAGTGAGTGCCATGTGCTGGGGTCTCTTTCCCGTACTTTATATATGCTATTTTATGGGATTTAAGCTCATTTCCTGATCCTTCTGTCCCTTGTCCCGAGAGATTAGGAGTCTTTATTGCCTCAGAGGACAGAATAGGACTAAGGTGTGGAATTTATACGGGGAGAAACTGCAGCTCAGAATGAAGTTCACGATGGCTGGGCCTAGGTTGTGCTCCAGGTATTCCCAGCTGAGCACAACACGGGGGGTCCTGGACTTGGAATACTGGTGGGGTAGCAGGGAAAACACAGCTAGAGCTGTCCAGAGCTGGCAGGCTTTGTCAGGTGGGGAGCCTCCCATTGGCTGGGGGCAATCAAGCTCTGAGATCCTGAAAGGGATTCCTGCACTGAGCGTGAAGGTGGTTCCATTCAGGGGTCAGGCTGACCTGGATTTGAATCCTGGCTTTACTACTTTTGGGGGGAAGAAATTTAAGCCTGCTTATCTCTACCCTCAAATGGCTGCGGGGACCTCCTAGGTGGGTGGATGTGAGAGTTAGAGACAGCTTGTGCAAAAGGCTCTAGCAAATAGTTGCTCAATAAATGGCAGGAATCCTTTTTATTCCCCAGGCTTTCTCTTGCTTGCTGGCTTCCAAAGGGGTAATGGAGGCTCTGGTGGCTGAGGCTGACCCTGAGGGAAGCAGTTGATTAGGGTCTCTAACCCAGTTTCTGCCTCCCACTTGCCCTGTGAGCAGGTACCCACTGGGCCTCAGTTTCCTTCACCTGTAAAACCAGGATGATTAGAGCAGATGTTGAGTCTGTACTCATCTGATGGGAGGGTTATTATTGGAAATGTTAATAGCAGCCACGCCAGTTCGGCCTCTGGGCTCAAGTCCCAGCATCTCCACTTACCAGCTGTGTGTCCTTAATTAAGTTATTTCACCTCTCTGTGCCTCCTTTAAGTCGTCTGTAAAATGTACCAGCTTCATTGGATTGTTGGTTCATGTTTGAATCTGGGTTCCCTAACTAGAAGTTTCTGTTTCAAGGGGGCAGGGTCTGGGACTTGGGCTTCGGAGTTCCAGTTAGTAAATACAGTGTTTGTTGATTGACTCGTTTGTAAATATGCTAACAGCAACCGCAGCAAGAAGCCAGAGCAGATACTTCAAAGGCCGTCTAATACCACTTGGCCCAGAGAACAGTTCTCAAACATGCCAGTGGCACCCTCCTCCAGCACCTGTCTCTCTCTGCCTGAGGATTTCCTCTTGCCTCAGGTTTGAGCTCAGGGCAGGTCAGAAGTCCCAGGAAGTTAATGATCCCAGGATGCAACACTGAGTCAGTAACTGATGGAGTTGGTAGATAAATACCCAGCTCCTCCTCCCTTCACAGCATGCTCTGCACACTCTCCCACAGGTTCCCAGAGGGACTGAGCTCCAGTTGCCTGCAGGGTCACCTGCTCATTAATGTGCTCTGCGTTGGTGTCTTTTGTCCTCCCTGTCTCTCTCTCTTCTTTATGCTTCTGGGATCACCTTCCAAAGAGACTACTTGCCCCCAGTGCTTGTCTCGGGATCAGCTCTGCATAGGATTGTGTCCAGCATAGGTCACTTGCATTTCCTAGAGGTTCCTAAATTCACCCTGCAAAAAAAAATATTTTCTCAGATTTTTGCAAGTTATGATCTGTGCTATGGAGAACACAAACAAGGTGCTCTAGTGACGGAGAGTATCAAAGAAACAAATACACAAATGACTGCACAATATTATATATGCAGTGATGAATTTCAGGAAGAACAATAAAGCAGAATAAGGAGGCAGGGTGGGAGAGGTGACGGGTTTTCGATGAGGCTCTGTGAGCAGAGACTTAAGGCAGATGGAGGAGCCCACTATGCAAATATCAAGGCAACAGCAGCCAGGCAGTGCAAATAGCAGGTGCAAAGGTCCTGAGGCAGGAGTAACTTCTTCGGGGTACTGCAAAGAGGCCGGTGTGGCTGGGACACTGTAAACAAGGTGGGAGGGGGGTGATAGGAGTGGAGGTCAGAGAGATTCTGGGGATTCAGACCCCCAGGTCCTTGTGGGCCCGGTGAGCAGTTTGGCTTTTACTCTCGGTGATTTTGGAGTTAGGGGAGGAGTCAAAGCTGGGATGGATGACAGTATCTCATTAGTATTTAAGGATCATTGGGGCTGCTGTGTGGGGAATGACCCAAAAATGGTGGAGGTGGTGAGGCAATTGATGGCGCTGGACCCAGGGAAGCAGGGACCCCTGCTCCTCAGTGCCCAATCCCCAGGCCATGCCCGGCCAGAGAGTGATGGGCTGCAAATGAGTGGGCAGGCAAGCGCCTCTAATTTCCACATGTGTCGTGGGTAAAGGATGTGGCGACATGCAATTAAGTGCTGAGCTTTAAAAACGCAGTAATAACGGGATACAGGCCAAGGAGGCAGCCTGGCAATTTAAATGATATCCAGCTCGAATATGGAGTGTCTAAATGTTCTCTTCCGAGATTTATATCTGCATAGACCTGCCTCATTCATTTATTTAGTTAACTAGCTACTTATTGGCATGTCCTCCCAGCCACTCTCGGGTGGAGGAGACAGAGGCCACTGGGGGTGTCCCCATGGAGGGGCAGCCAGAGGGGAATAATAAGTGCAGTGACCATTGGCCTGTTTGAAGCCCTACTGCGTCCCTTGCATTCTGAGCATCTACTGTGAGAACTGGAAGTGAGGTGTGTACGAGTCAGAATGACTAGCCTCAGTGTACACATGGGGAAACTGAGGCACAGGGAGGAGAAAGGACTTGTTCAAGGTCACCTAGCTGGTAACTGGTGTGGCTGGGATTGAACCCAGGTGTTTGTGCACCAAAGCTGGGGCTTTGCCCATGCAATATTCCAGGGGTCCTGAACATCAGCAGTTTCTTGACTTTAATCCTGGCATCTATGTCTGTATTTCATCTAAGGTATTGTGCAGCCATAAGCATTTATCCTGAAGGTCTCAGAATTTACCCTGAGAATTTATCCCAGCACCCAATTCAGATTCTCTAACCTGGGTGGGACTTTATAAATCACATAGATCACAGTTCTCAAGCTCAGATGCCTCCAGGGGCCCGTATAGTGATGAAATGAGTCTAAAAGGGCCCTGTGCAAGAAAAATCAGCTGGCCTCTTGGCCTGTCTTTTGTTTCTCATTTTTCTTAGAGTTATGGATATAAAAAATATGTCACTTTCATGTTACATAAGAAAAATAGCAGTGAAAGTGTGATGGTAAATGGAATTAACATGTCCCTCCCCAAGTGTGGAAGAGCAATAGGGACTAGTGGGGACTGTGGCATCCAGGGAGGCACATGTCTCTTCTAATGGAAGCAGCTGTGACCCAGCTCCAGCCAACTGCTGCCTGCTGGAACGTCGGTCAGAGCTGCCCAAACCTCATGCTGTTGGAAGACAGCGGAGATCTAAAATGGTATCCAAGCCCTTCCTAGTCCTGACTGTGAGCTGAATTAAAAGACACTCCAAACAAAAATACATCTGCAGGGACCCCATTTTGCAGTGTCTAATCTAGCCCAATCTCTGTGTCTTACAGATGGGATGGCTGAGGGCCAGACAAATTGTGTGACAGTTCCAAAGTCACGCAGGACTAGAGAGGTGAAGCCTGAAACTAGAACCCAGGTCCCTCTCACCCTGTGTCAGGACCACCCGATGCCCCTGGAATCCACCTGCCAAGGTGCCTTTGCTCCAATCCCCTCTTGTATCCCTGGTTCTCACCCATCCCTCTACGTCCCATCTCTGCCAGGAGGCCACCTGAACCACAGCTTGCCCTAAACTACACCAGTGCTCCTCAAACCTCCTTCATCTGGGTAGCTCCTTCACGGCTTCTGCTCCCTCCTAGCACTACCTGTATGTGCTGGTTTGAAAGGAAGCATGCCCCCTAGAAAAGCCATGTTTTAATCAAAATATCATTTCGTAAAGGTAGAATAATCTCTATTTAATACTGTATGTTTGAAACTGTAATCAGATCATCTCCCTGGATGATGTGATTTAGTCAAGAGTGGTTGTTAAGCTGGATTAGGTGACAACATGTCTCCACCCATTTGGGTGGGTCTTGATTGGTTTATTGGAGTCCTATAAAAGAGGAAATATTTTGGAGAATGAGAGATTCAGAGAGAGCAACACTATGAAGCAGAGAGTCCATCAGCCAGGGACCTTGGGAGATGAAGAAGGAAAACGCCTCCCGGGGAGCTTCATGAAACTGGAAACCAGGAGAGAAAGCTAGCAGATGATGCCGTGCTCGCCATGTGCCCTTCCAGCCGAGAGAGAAGCCCTGACTGTGTTCGCCATGTGCCTTCTCACTTGAGAGAGAAACCCTGAACTTCATCGGCCTTCTTGAACCAAGGTATCTTTCCCTGGATACCTTAGATTGGACATTTCTATAGACTTGTTTTAACTGGGACATTTAATTGGGCCTTAGAACTGTAAAGTAGCAATTTATTAAATTCCCCTTTTTAAAAGCCATTCTGTTTCCAGTATATTGCATTGCAGCAGCTAGCAAACTAGAACACCGTACTTCTGTTTACTGAAATTTTTCTTTAAGTGAACTCTTTTTACATTTTTTATTTTTTTAGTTAACATTATTTAAAAATAAATCTTAGGATCAGTACTCTATACGGAGTATCACTTTGCCACAAAGAGAAGGTAACAGAAAGACTAAATATAATGAAAACAAACTGATGTTACTGCATTCTAAAAAGACACAGCTCGGCAAAGTCTCTTGGTTAAAAAAAAAAAAGGCACTCAGCAAATATAAGCTGCCCCTAGGACCAGCAATTCCGTTGCTTGGATATTACTTTACCAAAGTAAGTTTACGAAAAAGACATGAACGAGAATGGTCATAGCAAATTTATTCATAATAGCCCAAATCTGTAAAAAACCCAAATATCCGGCAAGAGGACAATGGGAATAGATGGTGGTGGTATGTTCATTCAATGGAATATTACACAGCAATGGAAAAGATTAAATGGCTAACACACCACAACACGGATGAATTTCACAGACAATATCGAGTGGAAGAAGTTGGCTCAAAAGAGCATGTGCTTGATCACCAACTGATGAATGGATCAACAAAATGTGGCAGATCGATGGGATGGGATGGGATGCTAATGAGTGATAAAAAGGAATGGAGTACTGATACCTGCTGTGACATGGATGAACCCTGAAAGCATTACGCTTTGTGAAAGAAGCCAGACACAAAAGGCTGCACATTCTATGATTCCATTTATATGAAGGGCCCAGAGGAGGAAAATTGTTTACAAAGACAGAGGGTAGATCAGTGGTTTCCTAGGGCTGAGGGAAAGAGTGAGATGGGATGGTGATGGCTAAGGAGTGTGGGTTTCTTTTTGGGGTGATGAAAATATTCCAAATTTGATTGTGGCAATGGTTGCCACATGGTTTAGTATATTCTGAGAATATACTAAAGTCCATCAAATTGAACAGATAAAATGGGTGAATTGTTTGGTATGTGAATTATATCTCAACCAAGCTGTTTTTAAAAAGGGAACATTCTGCCTGATTTCACTGAGCCGAAGCTCAAGAATGAGCTAAACTAATCTTGGGGGGATAGAATCCAGAAGGATGGGCACCCTTGGTGAGGGTATTAGGTCGGGGGGGGTCTCTGGGGGCTGGCCATGGGTGATGAATATTGCATTAGGCAGGGTTCTGCAGGAAAACAACTGAAGGGAAATACATACCTATTCATACATATGTAAATATTATGATATTAATTGTAGGAATTGGCTCGTGCGACTGTGGGGATTGGCAAATCTGAATTCCACAGGGCAGGCCACAAGTGGGGAACTCTAAAGAAGGTTTGGATGAATCCCCAGGAGAAGCTGGCTGGCTCAGGTAGAAATGGAAATTCGCTCTTCTGACTGCTGAAATCATCGTTCTTCCTTTAAGGACTTCATCTGATTGGACGTGACTTCTTTCACTGCTGAAAGTCATCTCCTTTGTTGATTGTAGATGCAATCAGCCATGGATAGAATCAATTGGCTAATGATTTAAACCCAGGAAAAACCCTCACAGTAACAATCAGGTCAGTGCTTGCTTGACCAAACACCTGGACACCATATCCTAGTCAAGCTGACACATAAACTTGGTCATCGTATGCATGTTAAATGTTATTGCACTGTACACTTTACTGAATTTAAGCTATACCTCAATTTTTAAAAAAATTATTTTATTTATTTTTTGCATGGGCAGGCACTGGTAAATGAACCTGGGTCTCTGGCATGGCAGGTGAGAACTTTGTCTGCTGAGCCATCGTGGCCCACCCTATACCTCAATTTTAAAAAAAGAAAACAAAAAAGATGGCACTAAGAAAGTACTAGAAGGTGTTAAAAATAAGACAGCACCAAACTTAGCCTTTCTCCTGGATGGCATCAGAAGGATCAAGGAGAATTGAAAAAGAAATAACTTTCTCAGTCTGTGGCTCAGTATTAGCTAATGCTCCTCTGTACCACCCCAAATCATTTTGGCTACTTCAGGAAGGCTCCCTGTGCCGTGCTCTTGAAACACAGTCCTATAAGAACAATACCCAACCTGGGCTGAGTGGAACATACACCCTTGAAGCAATTACCATTACTATCCCCATTTTACAGATGAAGAAACTGAGGCTCAGAGAGGTGAAATGACTTGCCCAGCGTCTCCTAGTAGACTGCCAGGAGCTGAGATGGACTGCCTGGAACCCTGAATGCCTTTGACATTCCTTCTCCACCTCTGAAACTCAAACACCCTACCAGAGTGCTATCCAGGCTATTTGAATAATCCCTAAGGAAGGAAGCTCACTACCATGCCAAATAATTTGTTCCACAGTTAAACACTCCATTCCTGCTGTAGTCACTCTGAGCCCTGGCACTTTCGTGACCCTCTTGATGATGTGTTCAGGGGTCATCAGCCCTTCCGGCTGAGCATAGCAAGACACCCCCTGCCACACACACACCTTAAACAGACCCTACTGGCCATGCCCCAGTCTCCACATCCAAAGTCCTCCCCCTGCCCCAGGATGCTGCTGCCCGAGGGCCAGGTGTCTCCACTCTGAGCAGGGCCCTATGGTGAGTTGAGTTTGACCTCCCTGTGGCATCCACCAAAGCCTCCGATCTTCGGGACTCCAGAGGAAGCAGAACCTGTCTTCTCCATGAAACCCACGATGTGTTTACAGCAGACCCTTTGGCTTGTAGGGAATCCCTTCCCCCTTCTGAGTCTCCGTTTCCTTTGTGGCAACTGAGGATTAGGGAGACAGCTTTTTCCGTTCCTTGTAGTGGGGGACAAAGGAGACGGTAGTGCAAAATCCCATCCAGTGTGAGTTCTGTTGATGACACTGTTGGGCTGTACCAGGAGAAAGGGAGTGTAATGCCAAGCTTCCAAGATGCCGAGTTGGCCAGGCCTGGCTCCGGGCCTAGATGGAACGTGGTGTGTTGTCGGTGAGCAGAGAGGATATGCTGAAAGGAGATCTGAGCCCTGCTCCACTGGGTGACTGTGGACAACTTACCCACCTCACTGAGCCTCAGTCCCTTTTCTGTCAAATGGGGAAAATAAGGGCACCTGAGGCTTAAATGTGTGTGTTAAATGCGTGTGTTAAAGCAACCCTGCTCAAACTCTGACATGCACAGGAATCACCTGGGGCAGGAATGGGGGGTACTTTAAAAAAAATGCAGATTCAATAGGTTTGGGGACCGAGTGGGTCTGAGATTCTGTATTTCTAATGACCTCCTGGGGGATGCTGATGCTGCAGGCCTGAGGCCCACCCTTGGAGTGGCAAGGCATTAAAATGCTTAGGACATAGCAAGTGCTCGATTAGTGGAAGTGAGTTTTAGAGGACAAAGACAGGAACTCAGCCTGAGATTTCTGTCTTTCAAGTCTCTTACTTTTGCTCAGCGCCCGACTTCTCTTCCTTGCTGAAGGGCCACAGGCCCCCTTCTCTCCCAGAGTCCAATGGCCTCCCTCCTGTCCCCAAGTGTTGGCTGGGCCCGTCTGCCCCTCCAGCCTCTGGGCCAGGCTCCTCCTGCCCAGAGATGCCCTGGCTGGGTCTGCAGGAACAGATGCCAGCAGCTGAGATATAATGACCGCCTGGAGGGTCGTTAAGAGATAATTAATATTTGCAGGGTAGAGCTGCGACTGCTAAGCTGCCCCTGCCCGCGCCCACAGAGCCGAGGTCTTCAGCCCTACTCTGGCCAAGAACCCCAGACCCTCAGGCAGCAGCAGTCTGGGGGTGGACCCCGGAGGTGGCGGCTGGGGTGCAGCCAGCAGGGTCTGTCTTGAAGGGGGTTTCCCTCCACCCCAGCTGAGAGATCGCCAGGCTGGCCACGCCATGGAGAGTGGTCACAGAGGGTGCTGGGGCTTCAAGTGGACACGGCCTCCTCGCACCTGACGCCAGGGGCCTTTGGTGGTTGCCATGGTGATGGCTGTCCCCAGCAGTAGCAGCTGTGTGAGGGTGTGCGAGAGAAAGACGGTCCGTACCTGCTCCCCTCTGGCTCTCCATCTGTGTGGGGCAGTTTCCGCTGCCACCCAAAGTCACCACCCTGGACGGTCACCTCAGACACAGCCTGGCTGGGGTCCCGGGCCCTGCTCTGCCACGGGGCATCTGGTTTGCACCCACTAAGGTCTCTGGAGCCCCCGTTTCTGGGTCTATACTCCGAGGGTTGTGGAGGGGATTGAAGGAGACAACGTGAGCAGAATGTTTAGTCCTCCCTGGGAATAGGGCCCCGGTGTCCCCAGACGGCAGCCCCAGAGGTTTAAAAGGCAAGGAACTTCTCCTGCGGTGTGGCCACACGTCAGTGAAGTGCTTGCTGGATGCTGGCACTCTGCTTCATGGTGATACACAACCCTTCACCCATGGCATCCTTCCAGAGGGGCAGTGGTCTCGCTCATTTCATTCCCGCACTGCGCAAGGAAAGCAGGACTCACCAGCCCCACTGACAGAGGAGGAAACAGGCTCGGAAAGGTCACACCGCGTACTTGCCCAAGGTCACACCGCGTACTTGCCCAAGGTCACACAATGAGGCCACCCCAGAGCTGGAGTAGAGGGCTCACTCCCGAGCCCACACTTTCCCTTCTACATCACCATTCTGAATTCCCTCCTGTTTGTCAGGCAGACCCGAGTTCAGACCCTGGTCCTCTGTGCCCTTGCGCGGGCTTGGCCTCTCCGACACCCGCCGTTGCTCCTGCAGCCCGGGGACGCCACAGCGCCTCCCTGGATGGCGGGGGATTGAACTGGTTGTGGGTTACGTGTTCGGTTGAAAGGAAGTATGCCCCCTAAAAAAGCCATGTTTTAATCAAAATGTCATTTCGTAAAGGTAGAATAATCTACCTTTAGATTAGTAATGTGTAAATGTAATAGTAAATGCCCACTAATGGCAGATAGTTTCTCCATCCGTGGGGGTCGGGCCCCACCGTCCCCAAGTTCCCAGCTTGAATCCACATCACCAGGCAGGGATGGAGCTCCCCTGGCCTTTAACATCTTGGGGTTTGGGTTGTCTCCTGTGGCTGGCGGAGGAGCCCTTTTGGGGAAGTTGATGGAGGGAGGGTCTGCCACCCCTAGACTCCCTCGCCTGCTTTCCCGTTGTCTGCCTGCTCCTGCCAGGGGCCACCGGGCTCGTGTGTGAACACAGAAGGGAAGGGGTGTGCCTTTCCCTGGGAGGATGCCTTCTGTCGCAAGACAAACACACCGCACCCATGCTCACTTGGAAATGGAGTGAGGTGTTACAGACAAGCGAACAGCAGAGGCCGTGGCAGAAGGCTGGTTTCCTGGGGCCTCCTCGGACTTAGGTGGCCGCAGCCGCCTGCAGCAGCTACCTGGGGAGCGGCTCACGTTCCCTGTGCCTGCTGCCTGCAGCCTGGCTGACCCAGCACTGCTCAGGACACACCAGGCAAGCTACGGTGTTTGCGTGGCAACTCCCATTGCCCAACTGGAGGGCAGCAAGGGGACCTCTGGGGGTCATAATGGTAGCCCCGCTGTTCCCAAGCGGCATTTCTAGATCGAGGCGTTTCCACCATCTCCCTTGTGCTGGGGACAGCCCCTCGAGTTCAGCTATAGCTCCTTTAGCACTTGAGGTATATCACAGGGGCCTTGGGAGAAACCCCAGCTAAGAGAGAGACTGGCTGGGGCCCACTTGGCCACTTGGATGCTGTGTGACCATGGGCAAATCACCTCACCTCTCTGGTCCTGCCAAACCACCCTCTATGTAGAATGGCAAGTATAGTAGTATATAGTCACTGGATGTTATGGGGATTAAAGAACATGTGTAAAGGGTTCTTAGCACGTAGGTGGGCTTGAGAAATAACAAGCTGTAGGTTGGCATTATTTACTTTGGCGTCTTGCCCATTTGACCTGAACCTTGCTTTCCAAATCTAGCCAATGAGGTTAACTACATACCCATCCAGAGGGCTGGTATAAGAGGAAAGGATGAGCCCGGGGCGCTCAACATGTTCTCATTTTATGTCCTCCCTGCCCTTGGCTAAGTACCTTGGCAACCACCATACCAATGGCAACAATGATGACGACGATATAACAGTAATAATAATGATAAAACAATAATAAATTAGACTTATTTAGGTCTGGGCTGTCCAACAGGTAGGTACTAGTCACACATAGATATTTAAAATAAAAAAAAAATTCAGTTCCCAATCACAGGAGCCACACTTCAAGCGCTCAGTGGCCACACACGGCCCCCGTGTTGGACAGTAGAGGCACAGCCTGTTTCAACCCTGCAGGAAATTCAGCCCTTTTCACACTCAATGCGCCCCTCGAGCCATGGGGGGATCAGCTTAACAAGCAGATTCTAGCTCAGGAGACGTGGGGTGGAGCACGAGGCTCTGCGTGTCTGACACTCTCCCACGGACTGTGTTTCACCCTGGGAGCGAGGGACTGGAGCCGGGCTCCCCAGGGCACTGGCTGCTCTAACCCCCTGGCCAGGGAGCACTTGAAGCAAGGCGACTCCTGAGACGTGCAGTGACTGCAGATGCAGAGCTGGACGGTTAAAGACATGGTATATTAAAAAAAAAAAAGATGTAAAATATCCCATTAATGCTTTTTAAAAATTGATTACACATTGAAATAATATTTTAGATATACTGGGTTAAATAAAATAAATTTTTAAAATTAATTTTACCTGTTTCTTTTTGCTCTTTTTCAACACAGCCATTAGAACATTTACAGTTACATATGTGGTGCACATATTTCTATTGGACAGGGCTATTCAAGGGCCCGGTCTGAGTATTATCCATGAACGATCTCACTTTGGCTGTATAGTCTTAACCGCTGCATCTTTGGCTTGCCCTTCCTGGGACTTCCTTCTTGCCCCCCAACTTACTTCCCAGGCATTTTTCACTCCAACCATAGGGCAAAATCCCTGAGAAGGCGCTGCGTCGGTCCATGCCCTTCCACCATCACAACACAGGATGTGGTCACCTTCACTTGTTGGAATCTGCCCACAAGCATTCACAAGCATCTTGACGTGCCCTTTTTGAACTCTCCCCTTCTCCACATTCAACCCACCTTGAACGGGTCTGACGGCCCCGCCAAGGGCTAAGGTTGGTCACGTGACCCAGGCCTGGCCAATGAGAGCACACCAGTTCCAGAGCTTTGATTGGGTCAGGCGCAGCCATGTGACCTGATCAGCCCAATGAGGCACAGTCCCTAATTTTCCTGGAACTTCCAGGAGATATTTATTGGACTCGAAACCTGGAGGATGCAAATCAAGAGGTACCTGGCCACTCTGCTGAGTGAGTCTGCCAGAGGATGAGGTCAGTACTGAGAAGAGAGCTGAGTGGAAAGAGCCCTGTTCTTGACAGTGTTTGAGCCCTGGCACCATCTGGCTCATCCGGCTTTTTCAGTTATGCAAGCTCACTAATATTCCTCTTTTTTTTTTATCATTGAAGAATGCTTGAGTTGTGTTTCTGCCATTTGCAACCAGGAATCTCAGAACTAGATACTAAGTCCAAGACCTTAGACATTGATGTCTTGGCAAGAAGGATGTGGGAGACAGATCAGGTCTTAAGTCCTGGCTGGAACCAATAAGATGATGAGACTCTCTGAAAATCTATTATTTATTTCAAAGGCTGGGAAGTAGCTCTGTGTATGTGGAACATCTGGAGGTGGAAGGGAGCTGAGATTTTAGACAACCAGCATCATTTCCCATCATGCTATCCTTCCTCCCTGAAACCAAAACAAGCCAAAGAGGAGAAATGGGTTGAACTGAACTTGGAATGTGATTTTTTTTTTTTTTTTTTTTTTTTAAAGGAAGGAAAGACAGAGAAGGAAGGAAGGGAGGAAGAAAGGGAAACATTTTTAAACATTTTCTTGTTTTATTATATTTTGTTTGTTTGTTTGTTTGTTACATGGGCTGGGGCCGGGAATCGAACCGGGGTCCTCCGGCACGGCAGGCAAGCACTCTTGCCCGCTGAGCCACTGCGGCCCGCCCTGGAATGTGATTTTTAAGAGTCAGAGAATCCTGCCCTCCCTGTGGGGTAGGCAAGGAGGGTTTGCAGCTGCCATCCGTGTCCCAGAGTGTCCAAGAAAGAAGTGTTTGTGTGTATGTGAGTAGGATTTTAGGGAGAGAGATTCAAGAGGTGAAATAAGTGAGAAAGATTCCTATTACTAACCAAATTCTGGCCCCCTAGACTGCAAAACCCTCAAACTTAACCTCTTCTGGAAACTTCTCTGATGGACACTTGGGCAGAATGAACTTTGCAAAGAATGGGCAGAGCTGAGCCCATTCTTTTTGAACCCACAGTCTCTCCAGAATCTTAGCACTCCCCCAGAGAGAAGTGGAGTCTACTTCCCTTCCTTTTTTAAACTTTTGTGATATTGCGACAACCTCAACAGTGGAATGAGGCAGACATGACACTGCATGATTTCCAAGGCTAAGTCATAAAAAGGCAGTGCAGCTTCCCTTCCTCTTTCTCTCACCAACACTAACCCTTGGAACCCATCCGCCATGTTGCAAGGAAGCCCAGGCCACACGGAGGTCCCAGCCAGCATCGAGTACCAGGCATACGAGTAAGCCACCCTTTCGATGGTTCCAGCACCTAGCCTTCAAGTTTTCTATCTAATGCTGATTGAAGCAGAGATGAGCTCTTCCTGCAGAGTCCTGCCCAAATTGCAGATTCATAAGCAAAATAAATGTTGTCATTGCTTCAAGCCACTGAGTTTTTGGATGGTTTGTTATGCAGTCCCCATGCTGACTGCAACTAAGTATTTGCTATTTTATTATCTTTTATGAGTAAATCAGAAGTGGAGGTTCCCTTGAATGGATTTTGTTTGCACTCCCTGCTACATACAGTATTTCTTGTGTTTTCGCTTATTTTTTGAGGTTCCTTCACATTTGAGCCACTGAATGACCCTGTGAACTGGTAAAGAGTGTGGCTAATTGTCTTCATTTAGCAGATGAGGAAACTGAGGCCCAGAGAGTTACCGAGCCCTGTCCAGGATAACACAGCTGGTAAGGGCGATGGTAGGGAAAGAAGTCAGGTCTTGGCCCTCTGAGCCAGACTGGAGGGGTATTGGAATAGTTATCGGTCTGTGGAGGGCAGGAAATTCTTAAACAGCCCAGTGACTACAGCCAGTGGGTATACTTGGTCAGAGGAGAAACAGAGAAAGTGTCAAACCCTTTATCTCATGATCTCATTCATTCATTCTTTCAACAAATATTTACTGAACTCTGTTTAACAGTAGATGCTGCGGGATACCAGAGACAGAAAAGTTTGCTGCCCTGGTTGAAATGATATTCTAGTTGCATGAAGAAACAGACAGTTTCAGAGTCATATCTGCTATGAGGAGAAGAGAGCAAGATTCTGTGTTGCAGCGGGAGGTCATGGAAGGTCTCTTTAGGAGGAGGTGACATTTAACCCCCAACCTGAAGTGTGAGAAGGAGGCAGCTGTGAAGATCTGTGGGGTGAGGCACGGTGGTGGTGGGAGAGAACCTTCTAGGTAGAGAGGATGGAGCAGGAACAACCAACCCAAGGCATCCTTGACTTTCCTTGGAAGGTTTACGTTCCACCCCTATTACTAATTTCCCCTGGGAGAGTCTCAGTTTCCTCATTTAGAAAGTGGACATACTATCCACAATCCACCCCATCTCCTTGGGCCAAGGATGGTGAGTGAGGGGAGTAGGTGAGTGAAGCAGTGGGCACACCGGAGCTTGGGGCTGTGTGTGAGTGTGGAGCCCAGGCCTGAAGCCGCCAGGCAGGGAAGCTGGGTGGACGCAGGCCAGGGTGCTGAGCAGGCCGGCCTGAGCCCTGACACCCAGCCGTGGGGCTCCACGGGTTCTTTTGTGAATTTGGGAGAAGGCCTCTGAGGCCGAGCTAGACCCCTGGGATTCCCCCACTCCCTGGCTTGCTTTGGGCATGAGGAGGTGACAACACGGCACCCTCTCTTCCCGGGGCCCCTCCATCTCAGGACTTCTTTCTTCCCAGGCCCCTGTGAGCCCTGCCTGGGCCCCCTTCTCTCGGAGGGGAGTTCACCCAGCTGAGTGCACAGACCGAACATGACCATGAGAATAACAGACATTCAAGAATCGCCGAGTACAGACGCCGGCCTGCGCACAGGACACTAATTCATTTAATCCTTACAGCCGTCCTGTGAGGTCGAGGCTATTAACTGCCCCATTTTAGAGACGATGAAGTTGAGTATTTCAGGATGGGGGTCCTTCAGTTTCTTAACCCAGGGCTCAGCAAATGTTTTCTTAAGGGCCAGATAGTATATATTTTAGGCTCTGTGGCCATGTGGTCTGTGTGGCAACCACTCACCGCTGTGGCTATAAGTGCCAAAGCAGCCAGGGAGGGTGCAGGAGTGGGTGGGATGGGCGTGGTGGGTTTCCCTTGTGGGTTGCAGTTTACAGACCCTTGTCTACACTATAGGACTGATTAATGGTGGGATTTTAGGTTCCAAAGTAGATATATTAGTGGGAGATGCATCATTCATTTAATCCTTGTCCTTCATTACATCCATATTTCCTGAACACCTACAATGTTTCTGGCTCTGTGACAGTGCTAGAGCTAAAACTATGGAGAGGAGAGACCCCGTTTCTGCTCTTGGGCTTATCGAACACACCAGGGCAGTACTGGGGTGCCATGGTTACCAGACAGAAGCAAGGGGCACGCTATCCCATCTTGCTATCCCAGGCAGGGAGGGCTTCCTGGAGGAAGTGACATCAAAGCTGGATAAGTGGGAAGGAGGCAGTTAGAGAAAGAACCCCAGGCAGTAGGAACAGCAGGTGCAAAGGCCTGGAAGGCAGACAGGGCTGTGGGAAGTACAGTCTGACTGGAGATTTGCGGTGAAGGCCAAGGAGAGGTTAAGTGGGTGGGTGAGCACTTCCCTGGCTTCTAAGAGCGACACTCTGTTTTCAATCTCCAGGTTCTGAACTTATCCCTTCCCAGCCCTGATCTCATCAGATTCCATTGAACTTGCCTTTTAGAGTTGCTGCCTGAGGGTGGGGACCTACCCCATTTTGCTCCTGGCTGCATCCCTGCAGGGAACACTCCCTGACACTTGGCACCATGCAAGCATTAACACAAGTTACTCAGCAGCTATTACTAATCATACGCATTTGTTGTCTATGAGCGCAGCACATACAAGAGTATCACCTCCGTGAAGGGAGGGACTTGGTTCTCCTTTCTTACCTTGCATCTCTGAGTGCCTAGCACAGTGCTGGGCACAGAGTAGGTGCTCAATCAATGTTTATCAAACCAGAGACTTTACATCCTTGGGTGAGTCCTGACAGACTATGAGGATGAGCTCCCTTGGCCTGTCCCTTTAAGGACCTGGCCTCCCCTTCCCACTCCTTGCCCCGAATGTTAATTAAGAGCTCTGCCTCCAGAGGATTAATCCTGTTATCGGCTGCTGGACACATGTCAGCTCTGTGTTTACCTGTTTATTACACTGGAGGTGGGTGTGTTGTTTAGAGTCTGCCCCTCCCCCATTCAGCTCCGTGAGCATGGGGCCTACCTGTCCCCTGGGTCCCTGGATCTCACAGAGCCTGGCACCATGTCCATTTGTGTGGACAACTTTACACCTCCCTTATCACACACCCACACACCAGGAGAGGCTCCCATCACCCGGTGTTTCCAGCCTGGGAAATGGTGCGATGGAAGGAAACTCTGGGATGGGGTTACCTGCCTGCGAGGGGGCGTGGGGGAGAATGGAGGGCCCCCTGCACCCCTCCAGAGCAGGGTTCTTGAATACAGACCTGCCGGAAGGCAGGGGGATTGATGGCCAGGCCTTTGGTGCTCCTTGCTTCCAGCCCAGGGCCCCACACGTGGGAGGCACTGTGCAGGGAGCCTCTCTCTCTGGCCTCCCCAGCCCGGCACCCCTGGAGCGTGTCTGGGTGGACACAGGCATCCTTGGCAAGCCGGGCTGTCTGCAGGGCAGGTGCCCGGACCTGGGAAGAAAAGAGGTCCACCAGGTCCCCTATTACTGCTGGAATGTCCCCTGAAGTGGGGCCCGGTGGGGGGTTTGGGCACCGAGCACCTGAGACCCTGGCTGACTAGGCTGGGGGTGGGCACGGCGACGTCCTCCATTTCCCTTCCCCACGGACACAGGTGGCCTGGCCCCTGGCCACCCATTCTGTCCTCGCAGCCCCCTCCCTGGTGCTCTCTTGTTTCCCTGCTTTCCCATGGCCTCATCTCAAAGGGCAGGTCACCCTCGCTGGCAAAGGGCTTTGTGACCCAGCTCCACCCGGCCCCAGGAAGCTCCCACGTGTTGTCTCCCACAAGTGAGGGTGGAGGGAGGGGGGGGAGGGGCGCACAGGGTCTCTGAGCAGCGGGCAGGCGTGCTTCTGAGCCAGGTACTGGGCCTCGAGACTCTCGGCAAGGGAAAGGGGGTTGTTACAGTCCCAGGCTCCTCGGGGTGTCTTGAGGGGGTGCTACACGTGGCTGGAGGCAGGGACCAGTTGCCTGTGACTTATCCAGAGGGCTCTCAGAAGAAACCCGAAGGGACAGGGCAGGAGAGGGGCCCAGCGAGGCCCTGATCTCATTCCATGGGGGGTCTCGGGGGCAGAAACCGTACCACCGAGTTATCCTGCCTTGAGGACGGGGGGGTCAGTCAGTGGCCACCCCCAGGGAGGGGTTGGGGGGTAGGCACCCCGGCGTCAGCTCCTGCTAGCCGGGGGCAATTCTCTGAGGAGAGGGGCAGCGCTGGGCTGCGGGCACCTAGTGTGCCCATGACATGGAGAAAATGAAGCACAGCCACAGTGCTGAAAAGCAGCCTGGGCACTTGGGCTGTTGTTTGTTGCGAGGGTGTGTTCTCACGGAAAGGGTTTTGCTTTCTGCCCAGGAAGACACCAGAGCCCAGAGGGTAAACCCTGCTTCCATCTCCTACCATGAGCACTGCCCCCCCCCCCCCAATGCCCATCTCCTCTGCTCCCCGAGATGTGCAGTTACCTGCCCTGGTCTGGGGGCTGAGTACAGGCCCTGTCCCCTCAGTCACCCTTCCACTAGTGCCTCCCAACTGTCCCTTTGTCCTAGCATTTGCAGCTCATCACAGCACCCCCACCCCCACCATGGAGTCTCCCTCTCCACCCCCCACAGCCACCTTCAGCTCTGGGCTGTGGCAAGTGTCCTGGAGCTGCCTTTATTTGGTGGAAATCTCCATAGGAAGTCTCCCAGTAATCAAGAGATAAGGACCTGACTGTGAGTTAAGGGATTTGAAGTAAACGTGATCCTGTGGGAAAATAAAATCCTTGCCTCCCCTTGTCTCTTTTCCTGGCCCCCTCACCCTTTAGGTGGGACTGCAGGTGAGTGGGGACATCCAGTCCTTTTCTCCTGAAGGTGAGTCTTTTGGGGCCTCAGTTTCCTTATCTGTGATATGGGGACACAGGTTCTCTGCCAGCAGCAGCTGGAAGGGGTCTGTGGTGAATAGTCAGAGTAAAACCCTGGCAAGGGTCATTAGAGCATGGGGCACACCTGGGGACAAGAAAGGTTAAAAGCTGAAGGCACTCTGGAGGGCAGCCAGATTTCTGGGTGGGGATGCTGTGACCAGAGGGGTCACACGGCTGGGGAGAGGCCCCAACCCCTCTGGGGGAAGAACCTGGGACTGGTAAGTAGGAAACCCGAGGTGCTGTCTCAGCTCTGACAGTAGAAGGTCAGGGAAGTTGATGGAACTTCTCTGGGCCTCAGTTTTCACACCTATCAAGTGGCACCAAATGGCAGAGCCACCACTGAGGTCTCTTTTGGCTGTGAAAGCCTCATTAGTTCATGGTTGCACAGTCTTCAAACCTAGAGAAACAGGTAGGAGAGCCCTCAGCCTCATGCTGTGCATGAGAACACTGAGGTTTAGAGATGTCTGGGGGGGGGGGGGGTGTTGCCATGGCTTTATGGTTATTAAGCTCTGGGGGTCCTGGGTTTGAGTCCTGGCCCTGCTCCTTGGCAGATCATTATTGATCCCCCTGCCGCTGCCATGTACTGGCCACACATATGAGTCCCCACCACAACCCTCTGAGGTAGGCATTGTCTCCATCTTCCAGGTGAAGAGATTGTTGCTCAGAGAGGTGGAGTGACTTTTTCAAAGTCACACAGCAAATGAACAGAGGAGCCAGCATTAGAAATGGGGTTTATTTGATGTGGAACCTGCTCTTTTAACTGCCTCACTGCTGCTCAGCCATAGCTGGCAATGCTAATGCAATTGCCTGGGATTGGATCAAGGGGAAATGGGAGGGGTGGGGCTGGGGGATAGGGGTGGTGGGTGCTGACGGTATCCTACCCAGATCCATGGGGCCTCTCTTACGATGTGGTGTGCCGACCCCCCAGCAGCAGCACGTGCTACTTCTAAGCATTCACTCCTGCCACCTTCCCTGGAGGATGGCCTGTGGGTGACTGGTGCCGTCTTTCTGGATGTGCCTTGGAATTATATCTGCCTCCCCCAAACCACACTGGGGTGGCCCATGGCCTGTGTCCAGCTGGTGTGGGGGTACGAAAGCCCCATTCCTTTGTAATTGGTGCTCCTACGCTCCCTGCGGGATCAGGCTGGGACCTGACTGCACTTGAAACCACATCCTTGCTTGGTTACTTCCCCAGCCCGTCCTTCTCCGGGTCCCTTGCGGCGTTTGCCTGAGCGCGGTCTCACAATTAATCACTGGCGCAAGAATCCCCATCCTGGGCTCTGCTGCTAGGGAGGCTGCCCAAGCTTCCCTAAGACTGGGACTTCAGAAACACTCTTGAAACTAACTGATTACTTAATCAGACACTGGGCCTAATTGCCCTGTTTTTTGGCAAAGCATCTCAATGCCCACTTCTCAAGAGGCCCTAAAAATGCCTCGGAGATTTGGAAGCAGCAGTTGGATGTGACTGACAATTGCTATTTGATCTAGGACAGAGCCTGGCATAAATGTTTGTAGAATAAAAGACCGAATGAGTAAACATTTCTGGTGCCGGGGAGGTGAGGGGTTTCTGGAAGGACAGTGGGTGAGAAACTGCCTTCCTGGGGCCGATCTCCCGAAAGCACCCAGGCTCCGAGGGCAAGCTGGGCATATTGAAATGCAGGGTCAGGTGCTCAGATAGTCATAGCTCCATCAGAGGCTTAGCCTAAGAGGCTGCAAATCCCAGAGGAGAGCACAGACCGGGGCGGGAGTCGTGATCACAGCAAAGATTACAAGAGCTTGTTAAACACAAATCCCTCCTGACAGATGGGCAGCTGGATTCCAGGGCCCAGATGTGGAAAGGAAAGGCCTTTCCCACTGGGAATCCCCAAAGCCTTGGAACCAGCGAAGGACACCACGTCTTCCCGAGTCACAAATAATAAAAGCGGTAACACTGAAGATGCCGCTTGACAGTGACAAAGTCCCTACCGAGTAGCTCTCTGCACGCGCAGAGTTATTTAGGTCTCATAGCGACCCCTGCGACGGAGGCACCACAGCTTCCACTTCACAGATGAGGAAGCTGAAGATCACAGAGCGGAAGCGATGGGCCCGAGCTACCCTGCCAGCAGGAGATGGAGCAGGAACTTGAACCCAAGCAGCGTGACAGCAAAGACTCTATTCCACTTCAGGTGCTGAACTGACAAGGGTAGTAAGGAGTGGGTTGGGGACTAAGGCATAAAAATGATCAGAATGTTGTAAAATCATAAGATGTCTCTGAATGGAGATGAAGGAGACTGGTAACAGTGGTTGCCACAGGTCAGTGGTGGCAGGGAGATTTTTACGGTGAACTTTTCATGCTTCTTGAATACCGAACCACAAGTGGTGGACCCCCCAGAATGGTCCCCCTTCTTTACCCCTCCCCACATCCATGCCCTTTGTCATGTGGCCTCGTGGTCTTTGCCTACTCTGACTCTGGGCTCGGCCATGTGACTTGCTTCGTCAAACGGGGTGACACCAGCAGAGGCTTGAAGGGCATGGGCACAATGGGGCTTGCTCTGACTCTGCCTTCTGCCACAGCCATGAGAACATGCCCCGGCTAGCCTGCTGCCGGTGAAAGACACATGGAGCAGGGCTCTGAGTTGCCCTAGTCTTCCCAGCTGAGGCCATCTTGGATCAGCCAGCAGCCAGTCAAGCTCTAGACACAGAAACAAGCCTGGTCAAGACCAGCAGAGCTGCCAAGCCAACCATCACCACCAAGGTTTTGTGATTGTTTGTTACACAGCATTACTGTGGCAATAGATAACTGGTCCGCATGGGACACAATGCCTTCTCCACGAAAAAATAAAAACACACCTTAAATTTTAACCTTTGAGGGTAGCTTCTGCTCTGCAGGAGGCCCTGAAATACAGGTCCTCACTCCCGCCCCCAACGATTAAAATTTGTCGTTTCTAGTCTGAATATGGTGCTTCCATTTTCATCAATTTTTTCAAAATCAAATTCACTCAGCAATTCCTCCAAGCCCCATCTTCTGCAGGAATCCTTTCTGATCTTCCCAGCTCCTGGCACGGCTGGCAGGCTGACTTTGCCAGAATGTACTATTATTACCAAGAGTAGCTACTGTTCGGTTGGTGCTGAGAACGTGCCGGGCACCACACTAAGCACTTGACATGCCCCGTCTCAGTCAGAGACCCCATGCAGTAGGTGCTCGCCCTGCTCTGCCCAGGGTGCACCTAGGAGAGGAGACCTGCAGGGTCAGTTTCCCAAAGTTACACAGCAAAAACAAATTCCAGAGTGACAATTCAAACACACGGCTGCCCTCCATGAATCTCATGCCCACCCTACTGGCTCTCTCAGCTCCAAGCTGGAGGAAACTTTCCTTCTGCTACATCTGCTTTGATGACAGGGAGCCTAGTCCTCCCAGCAGGTCAGCCTGGCCTTGGGTAGCACATTTTACCATGGTGTCTCCAGAAAAGCCCTCTGGTCCAAGCACCGAGAGAGGACAGGAACTTGGAGCCTTCCCAGTCTGGTCCAGGGCTCATCAATCACAAACCCAGTGAAGATGCTTATAGGTATAATACTTCCAGCCTCTAGGCTTTTTGCTCACCACCTCTTGTCTCCTAGCATACCCTTCCTTCCAGGGTGGAAAAGCAGAAATTTGAGGACAAACATTCCAGATGATCCTTCCTTCCTTTTTCCCTTCCTTCCTTTCTCTCTGTACCAGGTCCTCTGCTTGACGGTGAGCTGTAATGGGAATGAAATATCCAGGACCGTGCCTTGGTTTCCTGAAGTAGCAGGGAATTCAGGGACTTACCTAACCACACAAATAATTAACTCGTTACAGTTGGGGGCAGGTTAGCGAACGAATAGCAAGAAACATCCCAGATGTGGGCTGACATTTGAGTTTGGCCATTTAACGAGTTGGGTTGCCGCTAGGTCATTATTTAATGTTGCTGTGCCTCAGTTTCCCCCTTGGGCATTAATGTCCCTTTCAGGGTTGCTGTAAGAGAGAGTGAGATGCAGATCGGTTCTTAGTGCGGTACCGGGCACATGTGAGGCGCTCACGACAGTAGGTGCCTTTGGTACTGCTGGTGCTTTTTGTCATCATCATTGTTGCTGGCCCTTCACTGCCCCCGGACCAGGGAGTCCCCACCTGCGTGACTATCTCGTGTGCGTGGAGAGCTGGCTCCACTAATCTCTGCTCTAACCCTCTGAATTATAATCCCATCGTCAGTGCCCCTGGAGGCAGGGGCTTTGAGCTGGAACCAGCTCCGACCTCTCTTGCTGTCCACCCAGTGAGCCCTTGCCTTTCAAAGGTGTGACGAATCCGCCTAGGGACCTGACGCGATTGTCTCGCTTCTGCAACTCTCCTGGAAGCCTGCGCTCGGGGCTGCCGGCTGGGCTGGAGCCAGGGGGCAGCACAAGGGGCCGGGAAATCACTGGCCAAGGAGCCTAGCTCTACAGGAGCAGGGCGAGGTGGACGGACCCACCCCAGCTGGGTACCTAACATGTGCTTGGCAAGATTCCCTCTTTTGCATGTCTATTTACCTAAGTTGGATTGTATGATGTGCAAATAAAATTGTTTAAAGATGAACAGAGAGAAACAAGTGCTAGAGAAAATGCAGAGAAAGAGATGTTCCTATTCACTGTTGGAAGGTGAGAGCTGCAGCCCCTCGGGAGGGCAGTGTGGTGGCTGCACTGGAGGCTAGGGGTGGCGCTGCCATATGATCCTGCTGCTAGGTATATATTTGGAGGAACTGAGAGTGGGGACACCAATGGACATTTGCACACTGGTGCAAATGTTTGTGTGTTCTGGCAGCAGTGCTCATATTTTCATTGGATGGAAATGGCCTAAGGGCACAACAACTGAGGAATGGAAGGGGGAACTGGTGTATACGTACAATGGACTACTGAGCGGCTGCAAGAAGGAATGAAGTTGTGAGGCGTGCAACTAGGTGAATGAACCTTAAGGACAGTATGTTGAATAAAATGTTAGAAACAAAAAAGACACGTTATCACACCTCACTCACATGAATGAACGATATTCTATACAAACTCAGAGAACTGAAGTTAAGAGCGTGGGTTAACAGCTTGGGGCCTACTGTAATGGTTCCTAGATTGAGAGCTCTTATAGCAGTCACATACATTTAGGAGTTGAACTAGTTGTATATAACCTGGCCGTTCCCTGAAAATTCGGGTATTTATGTGACATCTGAGACTCAGAGTTAGAGCAGTGAAGCTATGAAAGTCAGCATGACCCCATTCAACAATTGTTAAAAAAGCTGAAAAAGTGATCAGACATCGTCTGAAGATATGAATGAAGCTGATCACCATAGGACTAATGTAAATCAGAATACTGGGTAAAGGATGATATGGCCCATATTTTCAAACTTCAACCTCTATGTGAGACCCAAGAGAGAAATGTTTATTTGTAAAAAAATTATATTTTGGTTAGCACACTATCTCATTTAACTTGTATGGTCAGTTTTCTTGAACACCATAAGTACATGGAATCCTGAAGAGGTGTGAGATTTTGTTGGTTTGCATAGGTTAGTGTGATTCCCCAATATATCCCAGACTGAGTTGGGCAAAGAATAAAAAAGTATCCACAAAGTCCCCTTGGGGGACCAGGGAGAAGGGAGGAAATATTCAACTTCCCTATTTGAGGAGTTCCTGATATTCAGGCAAGCAGTGGGGACAACCAATTCAATAGGCTGAGCCCTCAATCCCTTATGAAGCTTATTCCTGCAAAGGAGAACATCATTATGTCTGAGAGTCACCCCCAGAGAACCTCTTTTGTTACTCAGATGTGGCCTCTCTCTCTAAGTCAACTCGGCAGGTAAATTCACTGCCCTCCCCCTACATGGGACATGACTCCCAGGGGTGTAAACCTCTCTGGCAATGTGGGACCTGACTCCTGGGGATGAGGTGGGACCTGGCATCATGGGATTGAGATGCCTTGACCTTGACCAAAAGGGGGAAGAGAGAAATGAGACACACTAAAGTCTCAGTGGTTGAAAGATTTCCAACAGAGTCAAGAGGTTGTCCTGGAGGTTATTCTTACGCATTTATATAGCTATCCCTTTTTAGTCTATAGTATATTGGAGTGGCTAGAGGGAAGTATCTGAAACTGCTGAGCTGTGTTCCAGTAGCCTTGATTCTTGAAGAAGATTGTATAACTATATAGTTCTTACTGTGTGACTGTATGGTTGTGAAAACCTGTGTCTGATTTTATTCAGGGTATGGACATATGAGTAAAAAAAATAAAAAACAAATAAGGGCAAAAAATAAACAATGGGGGAGATAAAGGGTAAAAATTGAGTAGATTGAAATACTGTGGGTCAATGAGAGGGAGGGGTAAGTGGTATGGGATGTGTTAATTCTTTTTTTTATTATTTCTCTTTCTGGAGTGATACAAATGTTCTAAAAATGATCATGGTGAAGAATACACAACTATGTGATGATGTTGTAAGTCACTACATAATATGGCTGGATTATAACTGTGTCAATATCTCTCAATTAAAATATTAAAAAAAACAATGTAGGGCACATCGCAATTATTTAATAAATGTTAGCTATTATTAAAAATAAAAGATTCCCTCTTATGCCTGGCCCATGAAGAGACCCTTGCTCAGTGTCAATGGGGTCAGGTGGGCATGGGCGCCCCTGATGATAAGAACACAGGGAAGGAGTCCAATCCTACACAGACACAACAGAACCAACATACTCGAGGGCTCATCTTCCACATCTGTAAAATGTGCATCTCTATAATAACAGAGTTACGTGTGTTCAACGTGGAGGAGCTGGAGCTCTGGAGCCAGACTGCCTATTTAACGTCTGTGTAACCTTGGGCAAGTTGGTGAACCTCTCTGTGCTTCAGGCTCCAAAAAGACAAAATATGGACAGTGATAATACCTGGCTCCCTCCCTAGCAGCTGGGTGACCTTAAGCAAGTTGCAGCACCTCTCTGAGTCTCAGTTTCCTCATTTGTGATTCGGGGTCAATGAAAATGCCTATTTTCTAGGGGTGCTGTGAGGATTAAATAAGATGGTTTTATTTAACGTGCCTGGGACCACACCTGGCAAAGAGTGACAGTGTTGGGACCAAATGAGCTCCGCTGTTATCTTTTCCTCCTTCCATTCCTTCTTTCCTGCCTCCTTTCTTCCCTGGCTCTCTCTCTCCCTCCATAATCATATATTAGGCATCTGTCACAGGGGCTGGCCAACGGGCTAGGCTCTGCCCACCTCCAGAATTATTTTAGGACACAAATGAAGAGCCAAATAGGAAAGCGCTTTGGCAATACCCAGGCTGATCTGTCATAGGACAGAGGAAGAGGTCAATTTACACTGCAGATTCTGGTGATTTCTGTGCGTGTTCATTCTTGCCTACAGGCATTTGTTTAGAGCCTTGGCCAGGGTTTCTGTTATATGCTACATTAAACACTTAACTGTTAAATAAAACAAAAAGTTATTCACAGGCCACCCCAAAGCATCTCCATTTGTGACATAGCGGAAGAGTGGACTGCTCTATCAGGCATCACCCTCTTAGCATTCAGCCTCTGGAAAACCTCTTGATTCATTGCATCGTATTTATTAAGTGCTATCTCCTTTGTCCAAGTCGAGGGATTTCTGTCATATGTGGCTGTAATGGCATTAATTTGATAGTCACCAGCTTCAATTATTTCTGTATCATAATTACTACTTTCGCCATCACCCCCTACCCAATACAACTACACTTTACTCAATATTTTGTTTTTAATCACGTAAAAAAAAAAAACCAAACCTAAATTTAGCTTCAACCTAAGCAATCATGTCTATAAAATCATGGCATTGACGGGCTGGTTGTGGATTTCTTTCTAGCATGCATTAAAGTAAATACTTAGCTATTAAATAAAATAAAAGCATTTATCAACCACCTGAAAGCAGCCCCGTGCGTGCCATGTTCTAGCTGCGGGCTGGTGTTCCCAGCTTTGCCCTATACCTTGCAGCTGGTTAGAAAACTCAGCCACTGTTTCATGTTTGCCAAACACTAACCCTTTTGTCCAAGTCTTGAGGTCCCATAAAGGCACAGAGAGATAAAAGCCCTTGTCTGAGACAACACAGCAAAACCCAGAACCCAGGGGTCCCGGTCCTTGGTCCTTGAGACCATGAGCTGCCTGGCCTTCCTCTGACCCCTCTTCTTGCTTAACTAAAGCTGCTGGGTCTTGACCCAGCCCCTCTGCTTTCCCACCTTTCCCTCTCTCCTCTCCGGCACTCGAAGACACACAAAGGGTTAATATCCATCTCCCAGTCTTCCTGACACATCCCACCCTGGGTTCCCGTGGATAATCACCAGCTTCCCTTGAGCAGTGACCTTGCCCCCTGCCGTGGGGGCTATCAAGAGACAGATATAAACACCTCAAAGTTCCCAGTGAGTTCCCTTAATTGGCACCTTTCTGTTCTGCTTTAAATTAATCAAAGCCAGTCCGATATTAATACTGTAGGGGGAATTAAAATCATGCAACGCATTAAAGATGTAATTTAAAATTAATAACTCATAATTATTTATCATGGCGTATCAGTGGAGCTATGAATTTTCCCTTCTAACCCAGCGCACATTCTCCTGCCTTTGCTTTTAATAGCATCTGGACTATTACTGGGCCCAACCTTGGTTCCCGCAGACACCCAACCTGAGAGACGTAATTCACTTAATTTAATTTTGGGGGGCTTAATTGTGGTAAATCACTACTTAAGAAAAGACATCTATTTGAAAGGACAAATTGGGATAATTGAATAAAAGCTGGAGTGAGGAAGCCCAAGGACTTAATGATGAGCTGTGGGCTTTGATCACAGAAGCCCCCCCTACCCTTCAACTGGTTTATTGAGACACGCCAGGTTTGTTTTTCAAAGTCTTTATAAAACAATGGCAGCATTCAAAAGGTTGATCAAACGATGGAATCAACCCACAGGTCCATCACTATGGGCTGAGCAAACACTATGGTCCATCCACCAATGGAATAGTATGCAGTACTATAAAATAACCAGGATGGACTTTATGTATTGAAATGAAAAAAGAGTCTACCAAGATATAAGTAAAAAACAAACAACAACAACAAGGTGGAAACACAGCATGGTGTGTCATTATGTCAAAACAGTAAAATATATATTCATATTATTTACATACATATATAGTATCTCTGGAAACAAAAGAAACTGGTAAAATCGGTTACTTCTGCAGCAGGGACTGAGTAGTGGGGGGAGGGGGCACGGGGGGATGGAAGGTTTTGTAACTTGAATTTTGCATTACATGCAAGTACCACCAATTCAAAAAGATGAAAAACAAATTAGTAATAGGAAAGATTTGCCGACGCGGACCTCGCTGCACCTCACATACCCTAAGCCTGGTGGACTGAGCTGGGGAGCCCAGTCTGAAACTATTCCTGGCCACGGTGTGCTTTCCTGTGTGGGCCTGCTATCAAGTCAGGGCTCTTGAAGATCTTAATTTAGTGAAGATGTGACCCAAATGAATGAGGGGGTCTTAATATGGCTAACTGGAGTCTTTTAGAAGCAGAGGAAATCAGATACAGTAAGAGAAAGTCACAAGCACGAGCCAGAAGCTGGAAGTCAGTGGGAACCCAAAAGAGAAAGGAGGGACATCCCCACGTGATGGGAAAGCCAAGGAACCCCAAGGATTGCTAGCAGCCAGGACGTGACTGTCCCCAGGAGGAAGCAAGCCTTCCAGCCTCAAAACCGTGAGCCAATAAATGCCCAATGTTAAAGCCAACCTGTTGTGTGGTATTTGTCATAGCAGCCAAGGAAACTATGGCACTGACTCCTTCCCTGTGCTCCATGGATCCTTGTGAATTACTCTCTGTGATAGTAAGTGTCATGGTCAGGTTCATGTGTCAACTTGGCCAAGTGGTGGTGCCTGTTTGTCTGGTTGGGCAAGTGCTGGCCTGTCTGTTGCAATGAGGACATTTCATAGAATTAAATCATGATCATGTCAGCTGCATCCACAGCTGATTCCATTTGTAATCAGCCGAGGGGAGTGTCTTCTTTAACGAGTGATGCTTAATCTAATCATGGGAAGCCTTTTAAGGAGGACTCAGAAGAGACGGGCTCTCTTCCTGCTTCGGCTGGCGAGCCTCCCCTGTGGAGTTCGTCCAGACCCTCCATCGGAATCGTTCGCTTCACAGACTGCCCTGCGGATTTTGGACTCTGTGTTCTCATGGTTACGTGAGACACTTTTATCAGTTTTATATTTGTGAGTGTTCCCTGTTGATTCTGTTTCTCTAGAGAACCCTAGCTAATACAGTAATCGTACCACCTACAGTAATAACCACACGTGGACCATCCTATCTGGACCGGTCACTGTGCAGACCTCATGCCATTTGACCCCTGTATCAACCTCAGAAGGCAGATATCATTAACCTCATCCGCTCCAACATGTTGCTACAAAAATTTTCAAACAGAGAGAAGAAGAATTTTTCCCTGAACATCATATACACACTGCCTAGATTCTCCCATTAACATTTTACTAGACGTTATCACAGACTGATTCATTTATCCATCCCTCTATCCATCTATCAATCCATCTCACTTTTTTATGTGATTCAAAGAAAATTGCAGACATTTGTACCTTTCCCCCTAAATATTTTAGCATGGCTATTATTAATTGGAATGCAGTATTTGATTAGGGTCCCTTTCTTTCTCTCCCTCCCTCTCTCTCTCTCTTTCTTTTTTTTATTTTGGTAAAAAACTTGCACACAGGGTGGTGCAACAGTGGCTCAGCATGTAGAATGCTCACCCGCCATGCCAGAGACCTGGGTTCAATTCCCAGTGCCTGCCCATGCAAAAAAATAAAACTTACACACAGGGAAGAGCACAGATCTTAAGTGAACTGTTGCTGAGTTTTGACAAATGCCTATGCTCAAGTACCTCACACTCCTATAACAATGGAGCCCATTCCTATTGTCCCCCAATCAAACCCCACACCTTAAAGGCAACAACTTCTGATTTTTCCTTACCATTGTCAACTTTGTTTATTATTAAACTTCATATAAATGAAACCGCACAGTAGGTGCTCTTTCATGTGAGTCTTCTCTAACTCAGTATAAATTTTGGAGATTCATCCATGTGGTTGTGACGATTAGTACTTTGTTCCTTTTCATCGCTGAGCAGAATTCCATCATGGGGACTCACTGCATTTTTGTGTGTGTGGGCTGTGTGGCAGGGTTACATTTCATTATTTTTCCATGTGAGTATCCTGTTATTGCACCACCATTTGTTGAATTTTTTTGTCTTTTTTTTTTTTTTTTTTTTTGCATATTTGTTTGTTTTGTGGGGAAGTGCATGGACTGGGAATCAAACCCTGGTCTCCCCCCTGGCAGGCAAGAATTCTACCACTGACCTCCCCTTGCACTCTGTCATTGCACTTCTAATTTCTACTTTCCTTATGACTAATGATATCTAGTAATTTATGGCCGAGATAAGAATATGGTGCTTTGAGAGGTTAAGTAATTTGCTCCAGGCTGCACAGATTGGAGAGTTGAGGCTCAAACCCAGCGCTCTTGATGTTAAAACTATAGCTGACCTGTTGTCTTTTTATTTCTTTTTCTGAATTAATGCAAATGTTCTGGGAAATGATCATGATGATGAATATGCAACTATGTGATGATACTGTGAATTGCTGAGTGTATGTGTTGGGAATGTTTGTATTTCTTTCTTGTACTTTTTTAAAATTAATAAACAAACAAACAAATAAAAACTATAGCTGACAACCACAGAGCTGTGCTAGATTACACTTTCAGCAAATTCTTTATAATCTCCAGTCACTGGACAACTTTCCTGTGCTTTTCTGTCTTGTTTATGCTTATAGTTTAAATTCACAACCCCAATCTCTTTCCAAAAAAGTTTATAGATGCTTATAAAATTCTAATAAAGATAATAAATTAGGATCAGAAACAAGGTTTAAAAGGATCACACGGACATCCAGATCTGTGGGGTTTTTGAGGGTAAAACGTAGGCACTGAGCTTCCTGGCAGCCAGAATATCAGTCACAAAAAGGAACATGAAATGGGAAAGGAGGAAGGCATTCTGCAAGGAGCAGAAAGCTTGCATTTGAGGAAGTCATTCATTATCCCTACGGCATTTTTTTTTTTTATGTTGCATGGTAGGGGTCACAGTTCATTATTTTTCTATGTGAGATCCTGTTAGTGCCACACCATTTGTTGAATTTTTGTTTGTTTGGTTTTGTTTGTTTTGCTTGTTCGTTTTTTGGGAAGTGCATGAACTGGGACTCGAACCTGGGTGTCCAGTATGGCAGGCGAGAACTCTACCACTGAGCTCCCCTTGCACCCCAATTCATAGGGCATTTTACAGCAAATGTAAAAGTGGGTTTCCCTGCGGAAAGCTCAGTTGAGTAGAGACAGCCCTCCTTGATGTTGCTAAGGCATACACCCCGATGGTGAGTCTGCAGGATTTGGAGACTGTTTTTCAGCCTCACTTGGAGGTAGCAGGATGGGCCCAAAGACCCTTGATTCTCCTCGGTGGGGAAGGTGGGGTCTGGGTTTGTGGCTTGCAGGATTCAGGGCCTCTTCCCCTCCTGTGCATCCCCTGGTTACCTTTTTTTATGTTGTTTCCATCTGGTTCAGATTGGCAGGGTCCCATATGGCTTTGGGGCTGATGGCTGAGCACAGATTTTTGAAAGGTTTGTGTTTGCAAACATCTCTATCCACGCTGCGTAAGTGACCTTGCCCTTGGCCACGTTTTGTGGGCTCGGGGGTTCTGACTCAGGAAAATCACTGGTGCTAAAGCTAGGCAGGATAACCTTGAAGAAAATCGCAGTTTTGTTCATGGGCCTAATGACTTGGGATGTGTTGGTCTAGGCTATCTGAAAGTCTGGAATTTCATTAGTACAGGGCTCTGACAGGTCAAGTTTCAAAGCTCTGAGCAGCATCCCCGGAGTTCAAAGGGCTAGTCACCACTCACTGAATCCCTGGGCTGCATCCAGGCCAGCGACAAAGCATCCTCATATGCCTTTGTCAACCTCTGTTAGATCTTCTTGCTTGTGACCTTCTCACTGGCTATGAAACAGTAGGCGAGTGAATTTACTCTCTAAGGCACGGAATGTCAATTGCATACTCAATATTCTCTCTTCCCTGCGGCCCCGCCACTAGCAGAGGTGGCCTGGACTTGGCGCTCCCTCTTATCCAATGGCTCCCTGTCTATTCTTCTTTGGGGGAATCATCCCCCCACCCCTACCCTCAGCCCTCCTGGCTCAGACAGAGCCTGTGGCCTCCAGCCCAGCTCCCCTGATGGCCATGTGACCAGGCTTGGCCAATCACAGAACGTCACACCTCTGTCTGCAACAACTTGCAGGTTAAAGGAGGCACACAGGACTCAACAGTGAGGTTGTTCTGGTACTTTTGCTGTTAAATAGGTGGTCTCTTTCTCTTGGACTGCTAGGCTGGAAAGACGTCAGCTTGAAGCTGTTGGCGATTTTTGCAACCCCATGAAGAGATCCTGTTTGAGAATGAGGTCAGGCCTGGGAAAAGTAGCCAAAAGACGGCAAGAGACAGGTTCCAAATAGTAGCAGCTGGGCTCCTGGATCCAGCTGTGCATGAAGCCTGAACTTTGCAATTTTGTGATCCAATTAATTCCCTTATGTGCGTAAGTCAATTTGATGTGGGTTCTTGACACTGCAACTAAAAAAATACTGATGCATCAATCTAGGCGGTAAGAGGGCTGGGTTGGGAGGAAGCTGAAAGAGTCAGAAAACCTAGGCTCTATCTCTACAATCTCAGGGTAGGATGGGAGCCTAGAGGTCACTTCCGAGTCATCTGGTTCAACCAGCAGTCCCCTCTTGTCCTTTACCTCATCGCTGACAGGTGATCAGCTTCTGCTTGCATGCCTCTCTCTGGGTAGACTATTTTATTTCAGGACAACTCTCATGGTTAGAAAGTAAGGCAGAATGCCCGTCAATAAGGAAGTGGAATAAACAAAATGCAGTCTTGCCTCTTTCCTTTCCCTCCTTCAGTGTCTTTTCCACACAGTAGCCAGAATGCTCCACTTTAAGTCAGGTAGTGTTGCTTCCTGCTCAGAAACCTCCAGTGGCTCCCATCTCATGTGGGGGAAAAGTAAAGTCCTCCCCAGAGCTTAGAAGGCCTAAGCAGGATTTGACCTGCAACTTGTCTGACCCTATTGCCTACTTTCTCTGCCCCCCTCGCTCACTCTACCCAGGCACACTGGCCGCATTGCATTTTCTGGAACATGCCCAGCCTGATTCCATACCGAGGCCTTTGTATTTCCCATTGCCTGGCATAAACTCCCTTTCCCCAGGCTGCTTCCTCCAAGTCTTTATCAAGGTTACTGTACTGGGTTAGCGTCTCCCAAATCCATAGGGTCTCTGCAGATGTAATCAAGTTAGATGAGGTCATACTGGATTAGGCTGTACATCCAAATAACTGGTGTTCTTATAAGTAGAGGGAAATTTGGACCCAATGACACAGACATGCAGGGGGAAGGCCATGTGATGATGGAGGCAGAAATGAGAGTGACTCTTCTACAAGCCAAGGAACGCCAAGGTTTGCTGGCCACCAGCAGCAGTGAGAAGGGGCAAGGAAGGAGTCTTCTCTAGAGCCTTCGGAGGCAGCATGGCCCTTCTAATCTCTGGATTTTGGACTACTAGCTTATAAAACTGTAAGAGGATAAATTCCTGTTGTTTTAAGCCATCCGGTTTCTGGGATTTTGTAATAGTAGCCCTAGGAAACTAAGGCAATTAGCTTTGCTTCAAATGGCATCTTGATGCCCCACTTAATATTGTAAACCCCCCCGCCTCAGCATCTGCTGCCCCCTTTACTCTATGTTATTTTTCACCATCTGACACATTATGTAGTTTACTTATTTTTTTTCCTTGTCCCTCGTTCTTCAAGGTTAGGGAATTTTCATCTTGATTGCTCATTCCAGTCCCTAGGACAGTGCCTGACACACAGTAGGTGCTCATTATATACTGGCTGAATGGACTGACTGATGACTCGATCTTAGAACGGGGCCTGGCATACACTAAGCTCTCAGACAACACCTACTGTGTGAGTGACTAACCCAGCCTACTCCTGTGCCAGCACAAGGTGAGGAGGGGCCAGTTCTTCTTGCTTTGGAGCCACGGGGCTCCTGTGCCAGACAGACCAATGGAGGGGCCCATCCAAGACCTGGGCTTTGAAGCAAAATGGATATGTTCAACCTCTCCTAACACCCACTGACTGTGGCTGGAGGGAGAGGTGGAAGAGATCGATATGAAGATTGGCTTTGGAGGGAAGGAAAAGAAGAAAAGGACTTTGCTACTTTGTAGTAGAGGTAGCCACATGTGTCCCATGCACTAGCAGGTCATGCACCAGTGTCCCATGCACTAGCAGACCATGCACCAGTGTCCCATGCACTAGCAGGCCATGCACCAGTGTCCCATGCACTAGCAGACCATGCACCAGTGTCCCATGCACTAGCAGGCCATGCACCAGTGTCCCATGCACTAGCAGACCATGCACTAGCAGGCCATGCACTAGTGTCCCATGCACTAGCAGGCCATGCACTAGTGACCCATGCACTAGCAGACCATGCACTAACAGGCCATGCACCAATGTCACATGCATTAGCAGGCCATGTACCAGTGTTACATGCACTAGCAGGCCATGCACCAATGTCCCATGCACTAGCAGACCATGCACTAGCAGGCCAGTTTTTGCATCCCTGCTCCCTGTTCTTCCCCTTGAGCCACAGGTGTGGATTCCCACACTGAGGCCTTGTTTGCAGAGATGCCCAGCTCCTGACATCCTGGAAGTTTCTGCCAGACAATCTTTCACGTCTGGTGCCAACCATTACTTTAGGCGCTGGAGCTGTAACAGTGAAGCAGGCAGATGAAAAAACTTGCCCTCATGGAGCTAACATTCTAGGGCATGGGAAGAATAGTGAACAAGATAAATAAGTAAAATGGATAGTGTTTTTGATGGCTCTAAACGCTAAGGAAAAAAATAATTTAGAAAAGGGATAAGAGACATTAGTTATGGGATTGATATATATTGACATTTGGTGAAGGAGCAAGCCATATGGTTACATAGAAGAGGAGTGTGCCAAGAAAATGGAATAGCCAGTGCAAAGGCCCCGAGTTAGGAACATACTTGGAGATTCTGAAGAATAGCAGGGGGTCCAAGATCGTTGGATGAGTGAGGGAGGGGGGAGTTAGTGGGAGGTGAGGACAAAGAGAGAGAGGTGATGGGGGCAGGGAGTAGGAACTATTATGACAGTTGAAATCTTCTGAGTGAGATTGGAAGCTGCTGAAAGACCTTGAGCAAGGGAATTGCATGATGGCTTCCATGCTGTTGGGTGAAGAGATAGAAGGACAAAAACAGGGAGGCAAGTTAGGAGGCGGTGGTAGTCACCCAGGGCAGAGATGCCTGTGGTTTTGGATCAGGGTGGCAGTGGTGGGTGATGTGTGCACTCACTCATTAATTCTCCCCAAAGGTCTTTCATTCGGAAATCACTTGTTGAAAACCTATGTTTGCCAGGCACTGCTCTGGGTCCTGGGGATGGTGGCAGGCAAGACTTTGCTGCCAACAAGAAGCTTACCATCTAGTAAGCAGGGTACAGGGAAAGACTCAATTAGTAGGGTGGCCACCTTGTCCTGGTTTGCCTGGGTCTGTCTCAGTTCTAGCACTGAGAGCCACATGTCCCAGGAAGCGTCTCCATCCTGGGCAAACCAGAATGGCTGGCCACTCTAAATATGGAGGTGCTTGTTTCAGATAGCAAAGAGTTTGGTGAGAGATGGCCAAGCTCCAACCCACCCACCATCTTCCCTGATGGTCAACCTCCCGTTGTTTACAGATGGAGAGGCTGAGGTCAACATGAGAGGGCATGTGCCCAAGTTCATGAGACTAATTAGTGGCAAACTGGGAATAAAACTCAGGTCTCGGATTTTAGAGTCTGAGGAAATCAGAATCTGGAGGATGGGAAGCAGGAAAACTGATAAGCACCAACGAGAAGCAGAAGAAGTTTGCAGTGAGAAGCTGGAACAGAAGGGAGAGCCCAAAAGCAGGCCCAGTTTTGGTGGGTGACAGATGAGATATTGTAAATCAGCGGGACTCAAAGGACTATTCACTAAATGGAGAATTATTTATACATATGGGACAGAAAACAAATTCCTACCACATAGCATACACACAAATCAGATCTAGGTGGGTAAAGAAACTGAATGTGAAAAGGCAAGACTTTCATACAATGAGAAAACACAAATCAAGTTCTTCAAGTTTCAGATTGTTTCAAGTTTCAGAAAAAATACCTTCAATATAACAGTATTGGGCCACGGTGGCTCAGCAGGTAAGAGTGCTTGCCTGCCATGCTTGAGGACCCGGGTTCGATTTCCGGTGCCCGCCCATGTAAAAAAAAAAAAAAATATATATATATATATAAAACAGCATTTACATAAAATTTAAAAGCACACAGGGCGTACGGAAGATTTCCTAAACTAGCCACAATAAGCACAAACTGTAAAGGAAAAGACCAATACATGTGGCTACATTAAAACTACTTTTATACTTCTATGCAACCATAAACAAAGTGAAACAAAGTGAAAAGAAACTAGAGAGTAGAAAAAAATCTTTACAATGGATATAAAAACAACTGTTTCTGGATTAGTATACAGAATATATGAAGAACTACAAAACGGTATAAAAAGAAATACAAACTCAGCAGAGAAATGAGCAAAGAATATGAACTAGGAACTCTGAGAAGAATCCCCAATGCTCATTAACACTTAGAAGATGCCCAGTCACATCAGTAAGGCAGGTACTGCAGATTCAAATAAGGAGACACAATTTCTCCCCCATCAGATGGGCAAAAATGAAAACTCTGTCAATATCAAGTGTTGGTAAGATGTGGAGCTAGAGGAATATTTACTCTTCAGGTGGGAGCATGAATTGGTAGAATCCCTTTGGGGAATAATTTAGGGTATCAAGTAAGGTTGAAGAGGCACATGCCCTAAGACCCAGCAATTTTGCGGCTAGATTCCAAGAGAAACTCACACATATGAAATATTCAAGGTTGTAGACTGCAGCATTTATTGTTAAAGTGTGAAAACTAGGAACAACTTAAATGTCCATCAACAGGAATAATGTATGAACGAATTATAAAAAGTTGTACAGTAGCATACTATACCATACTCTCACTATGATAACAGCTAAAATTTAAAAGCACACAAAACATGGGCATAGAGACAAATATAGTAAAACATTACAAACCATTCATATACAATATAAACACCAAATTCAGGGTTCATGGACATCAAATTCAGGTGTTTCCCTTTCTGTGGGGAAGGAAGGGGAACATTATTGGGGAACGGTGCAGCTTCAAACATATTTGTAATGTTAAAAAATATATACGTGAAGCAAACATGGCGAAATGTTAAGGTTTGGCAAAGCAGGTGGGTTCACAGTTGTTTCCTTTATTATTCCCTGTGATTTTCAGGTTGCTTCACATAGCCTATTATAAACAATAAGCTTGTGGTTGGGAAATCCCCGGAGGGCAGAACCTCCTCTCCTACCTTCTTCTGCAGCCTTAAGCTCATGTTTGTTAGAATGTCCCGTTTTTCCACTTAAGCGTCCTTGTCCAGGTATTTATCCTGCTATTTCCTACTTGCTGCCGCAGTCTCACCTAGTGCTCGGGGCCACCTGCCCTGTTAGGATTTAGGGACTGGACAGGGTGGGAGCTTTCTCTTCCTTAGGAAGGCTGCATGATGTGGTGGCCAAGAACACATGCTCTGGGTTCCAGGGCCCACCCTGCCTCTTCCAGACTGTGTGTCCTCGGGCCAGCAGGGGACCTTCTCTGGTCCCTAAAGTCCTCCCCTGTAGAATGGGCATAATAAGAGTACACTCCTCCCAGAGAGGACATAGCTTTGGAGGGGTCAGAAGCTTATACAGTTTTGGAGGATCTCTTTAAGAAAAAATATTTTAAACTATGAATAAAAACTAAGTACAGACATGAATATTTATTCGAAAGGGATCAGTGCAAATAAAAAGCCCTGAAGCTTAAGCTTCAGAAGCTTTGTGGTAAATGCCTCCCCGCCCCTCTATGCCCACCTAATAGAGCTGTGATGTGGTGCTCTAAAAGCCTCAGACCCGGCAGCAGAGCAAGTGGACGGAAGGAAGTGGAGGCTGTTGGTGGCGATGATGACGACAGCAATAACAACTGTCAGCACAGACTCAGGTAGCTGCTAATTGTCTAAGGAGTAGAGCCCAGCTACAGATCCTTCGGGTGCAAATCCTAGCCCTGCCATCAGCAAATGTTGGAGGATTCAGAGAAGTCATTTATTTTCTCTGTGCCCGGATTAGTTTATCTTTGCAGAATGTGTGAGTAGCTTTCAAGAGAGACTGCAGGGGAGACTGTGGGAAGATGGCCAAGCAGGGACTGCAGGACCCAGTCCTTCCACCAAAACAACTATTCAACAGGCAGGAACTGTCTGAAACATATTTTGAAATTCCGGAGGCCAGAAGAACACTGAATAGCAGCATCTAGGGGAGAGCGGGAGGAAGAGAATGATAAAATATGGTAGAGAACAGTAAATTGCTCTCTCCCTGCAGCAGCTACCAGGTCCCCCACCCTCTTGCAGCTGGTTGCCATGGGGTCCATCCCCTGGCAAGTTTTCTGTGATAGAAAGGGGCATAAAAATCCTCTTCCTCAAGACCAGGGACAGGAACGGCCCATCACCGATCATGGCTTTTGACTAGCAGCTTTGGATTGCTGGGGTCCTGGCTCTGAGGGTAGCCATCGCTTCAACCCACCCTGGACAAGGTCAGTGGCAGCTATTGTTTCAAACTGCCTTGGAAGGGGTGGACGCAGTGGAGACTTAAAGATGCTGCTTCCTCAGGGCTGTGGAGGACAGTCAGCTGAAGGGCTGCATTTGCTTGGCAGGCCAGGAAAACTCAGTTTTGGGGAGCCATTGGAGAAGCTCTTGGCGTCCTTCCTGATCCCAATCCCAGGGCACTATGGAGTTGGTCTGCGCCCCTTTGTGGGGCCTGGCCCTGTGTGGGCTGGGAAAGACTGACCTGGGAAAGTCCTCTCCGCTGTGCCCCTCCTCCCAGAATCTACCCTCCAGGCAAAAGCAGTTTGAGATGATAAAACGGAAGGAATATAAAACCTATAAAGATGGACAGTCTCGGGCAAAGGCCTGCCATCTTCAAGCACCGAGGCGAGGCAGGTCTGTCTCCTGAGCTCCAAAACAACCAACAAGCAAAAGCACAACGAACAAGCACAAGACAGAGGCCCAGGAAGACAGGGAAAACCCTGAACGGTGCATTCGCCTTGGGTTGACCTTCCTGATAGGAGGGCTGGAGTTCAAGAAAATCTCTGTCTGACCACCAGCTGGTTACAAATCAAGAAACAGATTTCTCAAGGAATAAATCCCAGAGTAAATATTTATTTATTTAAATATTTAAAATATTAAAATGTACAGTATGCCACAAAAAATGACAAGACAAACAAACAGGAAATGATGGCCTGTCCAAAGGAGGAGGATAAAAACCCAGAAAACACCAATTAAGAAGACTAGAAGGTGGACACACCAAACAAAAACTTCAAAAAAGCTCATCATGCTGAAAGAAATGAGTGAAAATACAGAGAAATAACTAAAGGACATTAGGAAAACAATGAATGAACAATGTAAGAGTCTTAGTAAAGAGACAGAAATTTTAAAAAGAACAAAACAGAACTCCTGGCATTGAAAACCACAATAACTAAAATGACAAATGCCCAGGAGGGTTTCAAGCACAGATTGGAGCTGGCAGAAGAAAGAATCCATAAACTTGAAGAGAACACTTGAAATAAGTCAGGCTGAGGAGTAGAAAGAAAAAAGAATTATTAAAAGTGAAAACAGCCTAAACACCTCTGGGACATCACCAAGCTCACACACATATACATTATGGAGTCCCAAAAGGAGAATAAAGCGAGAAGGTGGCAGAACGGATATTCAAAGAAATAATGACAGAGAACTACCCAAATTTAGCCAAATACGTGAATATGCATATCTAAGAAGAGAAAAGCAACATGTTACATAAGGGAACCTCAATTAGATTGTGTGCTGATTCTTCATCAGAAACTATGCAGGCAAGAAGGCAATGGCTTGAAATACTTAAAGTGCTGAAGAAAAACAACTGCTAGCCAAGAATTTTATATCCATCAAGACTTTCTTTCAAAAACGAGGGATAGATTAAAACATTGTCAGATAAACAAAAGCAGAGGGAGTTCATGACCTCTAGACATGTCCTACAAGCAAAGCTAAAGGGAGTTCTTCAGACTGAAAGGAAAGGACACAACAAAGGGGCTCAAAGAAGCACAAAGAAATAAAGAGCTGTGGTAAAGTTAACCATTTGGGTAATTATACATGCCAGTATTATTTTAGAGCATTGTTCGGTATGTTATTCCACTTCTTACTTTCTACAGTGTTAAAATGTAAATGCATAAAAACTAATGATAAAGCTTAGGTTTTGGAATACAATGTACCAAAATACAAGTGATAAGAAGTACAAAAAAAAGGTGGGGAGGTAGATGGGTACAGAAAAACTACACTTACACACTATTGAAGTTAGGTTGATATAAAACCAAATATTACTGTTATATATTTAGGATGTTAAATTTTAATCCCATTTTAACTACAAGGAATATGGATAAAATTTTATCCAGATAGAAATGAGAAGACACTCAGCATGGTGCAACGCTTAAAATCAAATAAATATAAAAGTAGGCATTAACAGAAGTGAGGGACAAAAAGGTATAAGACTTACAAAGGTTAAAGAGCAAAATGGCAGAAGAAAATCCTGTATTATCAGTTGTGACTTTTTTTAAAAAAATATGCTTTTTATTTATTTATTTTTTCATTCATATGAAAAATTTTTTTAAATTTTTTTATTAATCAAAAAAAAGAAAAGAAATTAACACAACATTTAGAAATCATTCCATTCTACACATGCACTCAGTAATTAGTATCATCACATAGATGTATGATCATCATTTCTTAGTACATTTGCATCGATTTAGGAAAAGAACTAGCAAAACAGCAGAAAAAGATATAGAATGTTAATATAGAGAAGAGAATTAAAATAATAATACTAATAAAATATATATATATATATAAAAAGGAAAAAGAAAAAAAACAAAAACAAAAGATACAAACACACAAACAAACAAAAAACCATATTTCAGGTGCAGCTTCATTCAGTGTTCCAACCTAGTTACATTACCCTTAGGTATTATTGTGCTGTCCATTTTTGAGTTTTTGTATCTAGTCCTGTTGCACAGTCTGTATTCCTTCAGCTCCAATTACCCATTATCTTACCCTGTTTCTAACTCCTGCTGGTCTCTGTTACCAATGATATATTCCAAGCTGATTCTCGAATGTCGGTTCACATCAGCGGGACCATACAGTATTTGTCCTTTAGTTTTGGGCTAGACTCACTCAGCATAATGTTCTCTAGGTCCATCCATGTTATTACATGCTTCATAAGTTTAGTCTGTCTTAAAGCTGCATAATATTCCATCGTAGGTATACGCCACAGTTTGTTTAGCCACTCGTCTGTTGATGGACATTTTGGCTGTTTCCATCTCTTTGCAATTGTAGATAATGCTGCTATAAACACTGGTGTGCAAATGTCCGTCTGTGTCTTTGCCCTTAAGTCCTTTGAGTAGATACCTAGCAGTGGTATTGCTTGGTCGTAATCCATTCTGCCATTCTATGTCTTTTGATTGGGAAATTCAGTCCATTAACTTTTAGTGTTATTACTATTTGGATAATATTTTCCTCTACCATTTTGGCTTTTGTATTACATATATCATATCTGATTTTCCTTCTTTCTACACTTTACTCCATACCTCTCTCTTCTGTCTTTTCGTATCTGACTCTAGTGCTCCCTTTAGTATTTCTTGCAGAGCTGGTCTCTTGGTCACAAATTCTCTCAGTGACTTTTTGTCTATAAATGTTTTAATTTCTCCTTCATTTTTGAAGGACAATTTTGCTGGATATAGGAGTCTTGGTTGGCAGTTTTTCTCTTTTAGTAATTTAAATATATCATCCCACTGTCTTCTAGCTTCCATGGTTTCTGCTGAGAAATCTACACATAGTCTTATTGGGTTTCCCTTGTATGTGATAGATTGTTTTTCTCTTGCTGCTTTCAAGATCCTCTCTTTCTCTTTGACCTCTGACATTCTAACTAGTAAGTGTCTTGGAGAATGCCTATTTGGGTCTAATCTCTTTGGGGTGCGCTGCACTTCTTGGATCTGTAATTTTAGGTCTTTCATAAGAGTTGGGAAATTTTCAGTGATAATTTCTTCCATTAGTTTTTCTCCTCCTTTTCCCTTCTCTTCTCCTTCTGGGACACCCACAACACGTATATTTGTGTGCTTCATATTGTCATTCAGTTCCCTGATTCCCTGCTCAAGTTTTTCCATTCTTTTCCCTATAGTTTCTGTTTCTTTTTGGAATTCAGATGTTCCATCCTCCATTTCACTAATTGTAGCTTCTGTCTCTTTAGATCTACCATTGTAGGTATCCATTGTTTTTTCCATTTTTTCTTCTTTGTCCTTCACTCCCACATGTTCTGTGATTTGTTTTTTCAGATTTTCTATTTCTTCTTTTTGTTCAGCCCATGTCTTCTTCATGTCCTCCCTCAATTTATTGATTTGGTTTTTGAAGAGTTTTTCCATTTCTGTTCGTATATTCAGCATTAGTTGTCTCAGCTCCTGTATCTCATTTGAACTATTGGTTTGTTCCTTTGACTGGGCCATATCTTCAATTTTTCGAGCGTCATCCATTATTTTCTGCTGGTGTCTGGGCATTTGATCAGATTTCCCTGGGTGTGGGACCCAGCTGGTTGAAAGCTTTTTCTGTGGAATCTCTGGGCTCTGTTTTTCTTTTCCTGCCCAGTAGGTGGCGCTCGTGGCGGTCGTTTGTCTGCGGGGCGGTCAGCCCGGGAAACCGTGCATGGAGGCAGGGGTCGCTGGCCGCGGCTTGGGGGAGTGCCGGTCCAAATTGCCCAGCTGGCCCGAGACGCCAAGCGTGACGGGAGGGCCCCGTTATCCAATGTTCCCAGTCAGACCGGGGAGCCACATGCGTGGAGGGGACCCCAGTCGCCAGCCGCCCCGGCCAGGAAAACGTGCGCCCCTCGGGTATCTCACCGCAGCAGATTCTCCCTGCCCGTTCAGCTGTTCCAGAATGGGGTACGCTGTCTTTTTGGTCTCTGTCGTGACTCCGGGAGCTGTTTCGTGCTGTTTCTGTTTCTTTAGTTGCTTTTCTGGAGGAGGAACTAAGACCCGCGCGTCTTACTAAGCCGCCATCTTTTCCGGAAGTCCATCAGTTGTGACTTTAAATGTAAATGGATTAAACTCTAAATGTAAAAGGCAGAAACTGGTCAGATGGATTAAAAAAGCATGACCCAAGTATATGCTGTCTTCAATTCACCTTAAAGTCAAAGATACAAGTAGGCTGAAGGTAAAAGAATGGAAGAAAATATTTACCACGCAAGCAGGAACAAAAAAAACGAGCTGAGGTGGCTAAACTAATACAGGATTTAAAAGACTTTAAGTTTGAAGAAGCTGAAGCTGTTAAACTTATCTTGGGGAAAACCCCTCAAAACTGGTTTATTTGGTATTGTGGAACCTCTTATTGCTTTCAACACACAATTAGTAATCAGCTGTTTTGTATACATGTTTTCAGTTTTTATTTCAACAAACAAGCACTGTAATTATAGCTATTAGAATAAAATCTCAATTATTTTTAAAAAAGACTTTAAGTGAAAAGCAGTTATAAGGGACAAAGATGGCCATTACATATTGATAAAAGGGCAATTCAACAGGAAGACATAACAATTATAAATATATATGTACCTAATAGTGCCATAATATATGAAACAAATACTGACAGGTTTGAAGGGAGATATGGATGATTCCACATTAATAGTGGGAGAATGTAACACACCACTTTCAACAATGAATAAAAATATCTAGTCAGAAGGTCCATAAGGAAGTACAAATCTTGAATGATATTCTAAACCAACTAAATTTAACAGAAACATATAGAACACTTCACCCAACAAAAACAGAACACACCTTCTTCAAGTGAACGTGGATCATTCTCCAGCACAGACCAAATGCTGGGTCACAAAACAAGTATCAATAAATTTAAAAATATTGAAATCACATTTCAGTGTACATTTTCTGATCACAATATAATGACGGCAGAAATCAATAATGGAGGGAGAAATGGAAATTCACAACTAAGTGGAAATTAACATACTCTTACACAACCAATCAATGGGTTGAAGAGGAAATCAGAAACCAAATTAGGAAATATTTGGAGGTGAGTGAAAATGAAAGTACAATATATCAAAACTTACAGGAGGCAGCCAAGGAAGTGCTGTGGGGTAATTTATAGCTCTAAATGTTTATATTAGGAAAGAAGAAAGACTTCAAATCGGAGACCACATGTTAAAACTTGAAAAACTAGAAAAAGAAGAGCAAAGTAAACTCCAACAGAGCAGAAGAAACGAAATAACAATTAGAGATAAATAGGGAAAAAAAAGTGGAGAGAATCAACAAAATCAAAAGCTGGTTCTTTGAAAAGATCAATAAAATTGACAAATCTTTAGCTAGACTGATCAAAAAGAGAAAGGCTACAAATAAAGAAAATGAAAAATGAAAAGAAGGACATTACTACTTCCTCCACTGAAATAAAAAGGACTATAAGAGGACACTAAGAAGAACTTTTATGCCAATAAATGAGATAACAGATGAAATGGGCAAAAGCTTAGAAACACACAAACTACCTACATATTGACTCAAGAAGAAATGGAAGCTCTCAACAAACGCATTACAGTAAATAGATCGAATCAGTAATCAAAAATTCCCCAATAAAGAAAAGTCCAGGACCAGATGGCTTCATAAGGGAATTCTACCAAACACTTCAAGAAGACTTAACTTCCACTCTGCTCAAACTTTTCCAAAAAAAGCTAAGAGGAGGGAACATTCATTCTACAAGGCCAACATCATGCTCATATAAAAGCCAGATAAAGATAACACGAGAAAAACAACAACTATAGACCAGTATTCTTATGAATACAGATGCAAAAATCCTCACAAAATACAATAGCATATTAGAGGAATTTTATACCACGATCAAGTGGGATTTATCCTTGGGGTGCAAGGTTGGTTCAACATAAGAAAATCAATAAACGTACTACACCACATTAACACTATGAAGGAAAAAAAAAAACACATGACCATCTCAATTGATGCAATGGCATTTGACAAAATCCAATACCTCTTCTTGATAAATACACTTAGAAAACTTGGAATAGAAGGAAACTTCCTCAGCATGATGAAGGCATACATGAAAAGCCCACAGCTGATATCATACTCAATGGGGAAAGACTGAAAGCTTTCTCTTTCACATCAGGAACAAGGATGCCCACTGTCACCACTGTGATTCACCTTTGTTTTGGAAGTTTAGCCAGAGCAATTAGGGAAGAAAGAGAAAGAAAAGGCATCCAAATTGGGGGTGCACAGGTGGTTCCGTGGTACAATGCTGACCTTCCATGTGGGAGACCTGGGTTTGATTCCCGGACAATGAACCAAATTGGAAAGGAAAAAGTAAAACTTTCCTTATTTTCAGATAGCATGATATTTTCTCTATTTAATCCTGAAAAATCCACAACAAAGCTACGTGAGCTAACAAATGAATTCAGCAAAGTTGTGGGGTACAAGAGCAATATGCAAAAAATCAGTGGTATTTATATAAACTAGCAATAGACAATCTTAAGGGGAAATCAAGAAAAAGTTTCATTTATGACAGCAACAAAAAGAATACATCCTTGTTAAATTTACTCCTAATTTATAAAACATTCCTAAAAGTAATCAAAGAAGATCCAAATAAATAGAAGGACACGGTGTTCATGGACTGGAAGACTAAATATCATTCTGATGACAACCCACACAAAGAAATTTTATAGATTCAATGCAACCCCAATCAAAATCCCACCACCTTCTTTGAAAAAATGGAACAGCCAATCATCAAATTTTTATGGAAGGGTATGGGGCTCCAAATAGCTAAAGCTATCCTGAAAAAGAATGAAGTTGGAAGATTCACACTTCCTGACTAAATTTATTTCCTCTTTGCAAAGCTACAGTAATCAAACCACCATGGTACTGGCACAAGGATAGACATACAGACCAAAGAAATTTAATTGAGAGCTTAGAAATAAACCCTCACATTTATGGCCAACTGATTTTTTAAAAATATTTTTATTGAGAAATCTTCACACACATACAGTCCATTCACAGTGTACAATCTACGGCTCCAATATCATCCCACAGTTGTGGACCATCACCATGATCATTTTAGAACACCTGCATCACTCCAGAAAAAGAAATAAAAAAGAAAAGCTCAAACATCCCATACCCCTTTACCGCTCCCTCTTATTGACCACTAGCATTTCAATCCAACCCAATTTTTTACCCATTATCCCCCTCCACTATTATCTATATTTTATCCTTATTTTTTTACTCATCTGGATAAAAGGAGTATCAGACACAGGTTTTCACAACCACATGGGCACACTGTAAAAGCTATATAGTTATACAAGCATCTTCAAGAATCAAGGCTACTGGAACCCAGCTCAACAGTTTCAGGTACTTACCCCCAGCCATACCAATACACCATAAAACTAAGAAGGGATATCTATATAATGTATAAGAATAACTCCAGGATGACTACTCGACTTTGTTTGAAATCTCTCAGACACTGAAACTTTGTCTTATTTCTCTCTTCTACCTTTTGGTCAAGAAGGCTTTCTCAGTCCCATGGTGATGGGTCTTTCGTGCTTTGAAATTTATTGCTTTTTTTGTACATATGTTATTTTTCACAAAAAGGTTTTTAAAAAGTTGATTGTGATAATAGAAAAATATTTATTCCTTCCAGCCTCCAATGTTCTGAAGCAGCTGGAAGGAAAAATCTGAGATGATGGAATGGTAGCCCATGACAAACTCTGGGATCTGTCCTGTAACCACTTGTTGAAAAGTCTTTGAAAACTACTGATTTTTTCTTTCTTTGCTTTGTATATATATACATATTACACAATAAAAATGAAAAAAAATCCCTAAAAAAATAAAAATGGCTAGAAAGTACATGAAAAGATATACTAGCCATATATTAGCCATCAGGGAAATGCAAATCAAAACCACAGTGAGGGGCACTGTGATGGTGGCTCAGTGGCAGAGTTCCCACCTGCCATGCTGGAGACCTGGGTTCGATTCCCGGTGCCTGCCCATGCAAAACAAAACAAAACAAAACAAAAAACCCACATTGAGATATCATTTCATATCCATTAGAATGGCTGCTATTAAAACAAAACAGAAAGTAAGTGTTGGAGAGGATGTGGAGAAACAGGAAAATTCATTCATTGCTAGTGGCAATGTAGGATTGTGCAGCCCCATGTGGAAGACGGTTTGGTGGTTCCTCAAGAGAGCTAAGTATAGAACAGTCACATGACCCAGCAATTCCACCACTAGGAATATACCCTAAAGTTTGAAAGCAATGGCTTGAACAGGTATTTACACACCAATGTTCACAGCAGCATTACTCTCAATTGCCCAAAGATAGAAGAAACCCAAGGGTCCATCAACCGATGAATAGATAAATAAAATGTGGCACATACTTACGATAGACTATTATTCAGCTATAAAAGGGAATGAAGCCCTGATACATGCGATAACATGGATGAACCTTGAAGACATCATGTTGAGTAAAAAAATAAGCCAGACACAAAATGACAAACATTGGTTGATCTCACTGATTTGAAACAATTTGAATAAGCAAATTCTTAAGGGTTAGAACCTTGAATACAGATTTACCAGGGGACTGGTGGGGAAAGGAAATGGGAAGCTACAGCTTAAAATGTTCAGGGTTCCTATTTGGAATGATAGAACTGCTTTGGTAATGGATGGTGGTGATAGTAGCACAACACTGTGAATGCACTCAACAGCACTGAAATATATATATCCGAGTATGATTTAAAGGAGGAAATGTGAGATTGTATATACGGTAACGTTAAAAAAAAACAAAAAACCTGAAACTGCTCTACAGAACCAGCGAACCCTAAGTTAAACCCTATACTTCACAGCAATTATAAAAATGTGCTATCATGCTATCATCAGTTATAATAAATGTTCCACAATTGTTCTGAACACCCACAATGTCTCTAATAGAGAGAAAAATCAAAAAAGAAAAAAAAAAAAGAAAGACTGGAGGAGGCAAAGAAATCCTTGCCTTCCCTGGACCTTTTCTCCCCTGCTTTTATGGGACAGTTAGCAATTTTGGTTCCCTCCTGAATTTCCACGTGGCAGTTAAGGACAAAGGTGAATGTTCTCAGTGGCCCTCTAAGTGTCCCAAATAAAGAAAGTGATGCTTCAACTGCACATCACAGGTGTTCAGTGGGAAAAACACGAGGCTTTGCCCATCAGTATAACAGGGCCCGAGGCGGAACTCTGACATTCTGTTTTACCATGCATTCATGCATCTGAGAAACCATTATTGAGCACCTACTGTGTGCCTGGCCCTGTGTTAGGAACAGGAGCACGGGAATAGTCATCACCATATTTATACTTTGCTGACTGCTTATGATGTGCAGCCAGGGCTGAGGGCTGTAGAGGAGTTTTCTGACTTCTTTTTTTTATGAAAACCCGACAACACAGGTACTTTCACGAGCTTCTTTCTTTGACAAAGAAACGGGGGAAGTAAGTGATGGTGGCAAGATTTTGCCCAAGGTCAGTCTGACATAGCAGACTGTATTTTCGGAGATGATGCCAGAATATTTCCCATCCCACATGCTCTTCTTACAACATGATATTAACACTCCTCCCCCGGGGTGATAGGAGCTGTGCTGCCTCCCTTTGAACTTGGGCAGGTCTTTGTGACTGACTTGACCTATAGAACACAATGAATTTGAAATGCATGAGTTCAGAGGCCAGGCCATATGGGAGGTTGAAACAGTACCCCAATATAATGACCCGTTCTTAAGCTTAATCCGCGTTCCTGTGTGTATGAACCTGTTTGCAAATAAGACCTTTGAAGATGTATTATGGGTTAAGGTGTGGACTCATTTGTGAATGGATGGATCTTCTAAAATCCGACTTAGGTGTGACCCAATGAATGAGGGCGGTTCTTAACTCATATGCCTTGAGGCCTTATTAAGAGAGGAAGTTCAGACCAGTCCAAGAAGGCTATGCGAAGAAGCCAGAAGTCACTGGAAACACAAGGAGAGAGGGATGGCCCTGTAATGGAGGCAGAGATGCCAGCCCAGGAACCCCAAGGGTTGCTGGCCAGCCAGGACCAGAGTGCTATAGACTTAGCCTCTGAAACTGGGGGACCTGTGAAAATTCCTACTGTGCAGCCAACCAGTGGGTGACATTTGTCATAGCAGCCCTGGCACACTGAGGCAGCCATAACAGGGTGACCCTCTTCTGCTTTGTTTTCTTGGGACGCTGTGATGCACCCAAGTGAGCCCCTGCAGTGAGCCCATGTGGAAAAGCCCCAGCAGAGGCCGGACTTAACTGGCAGGGATGTGAGTGAGGCCTCTGAGCTGACCCCAGTCCCAGCCACTCTTGGCTTATGGCTGTATGAGAGACCACGCACACAAACGCTGCCCAGCTGAGCACGGCCAGCTCCTGAAACCGAAAAAGATGATAACAGAATGACTGCTGTTGTTTCAAGGCATTAGGGTTTGGGATAATCGCAAACAGGTATATCAAGAGATAACCAGAATGCTGTCTCCAAATGCTGTGCCCTTAACCACTCCACTCCCTCCATCTCCCACCAGAGTGGGCAGCCTGGGGAGGAGGGACAGCATTCACAATACAGCTGTACCGTTAGCTTGGGGCAGGCTCAGGCAGTCTGTATTTCCAGCTCCATCCTGGGTCTGTACCCATGGAATGCTGGAGAGTTCCAGAAGGTTTCCCAGAGGAGGGGACACCTTCTCAGTCTGAGGAATTCCTGAAGCATCCCAGGCAGAGGGAATGTCAGAGACCTGGTACCTTTGGGAGCTGTCCCAAGGCCAGCCAGGTGGAGGCTTCCCTTGCTAGGGACCCGGGGAGGGATTAGGTGTGATAGGGCTGGTGGCACCCAGAAGGGGAGGGCCTGGGCTATCCCTCTTGGGAGGCAGAGGGGGTGATGGAGAGAATGCTGCTAGCTCTGTGGGCAACCCCCTCGGTTTGAATCACAGCTCAGGCAGCCTTGGGGAAGTCACTTCACCTCATCAAGCTCCATCCAGGATAAAGCAGAAGGCAATTCTCTCGTCACCACTTTCTGTTATTCTTCTGAGGTGCAGGATGTGGCCTCCAGATCTGAGTCTCCCCTTCTCCCCGTGGGACCCCAAGCATGTCCCTTGATCTCTCGGGACCTCATCTTCCTCTCCTGGGCAAATGGAGATAACGACTCCGGTCTCCGCCCTCATGATGTGCAGCGAGGCTCCGAGTCCCGACATTCGAGGGGCAGCACAAACTACACAAGAGAGGCAAGTCAGCACAAACTACGCAAGAGAGGCAAGTTGGCAAAGGGTCCCTTTTTTTTTTTATGCATAAACAAATGCGGCCATGGATGGGAGTGAAGTGCGGTGGGATGAGGTACCCGTATGCAAATGTGGTGCTCAGTGCTGCTGGTCAAATAGATGGGGGGAGGGGTGGGGCTTGATGCTGGAGGGAGGAAGGAAGCCCCCAGCTCGGACCCGGGGTTCATCACAGCTCCTTTTCCCTTGAATCCCACCCAAATCTAAAGGTAGGGGTAGGGGGCGGGAGACACAGATTGCTTTGCAAGGAGCTTCTGCAGGTTGCTAGAGGTGGCTCTCTAGATGAAGACAGAGATGCTGGGGGACATACATTTGGCCTGTTCACCACCCACTAGACACCAATCACACTGCACTGGGGCCCACCCTGATTCAGTTTGGCCTCATCTTACCTAATAACACAAAGATCCTGTGTACTAGTAAATTTACTTTCACAGGACTGGGGGTTAGGACTTAAATATGTCTTTCGGGGGTTCACAAGTCAGTCTATAACCTCTGATGAGTTCCTCTGCTACCTTGGCTAGGCCCGTCACAGCAGATGGGACCATCGATGCCCTGTCCCAAGGCTGTAAGCTCCAGCAAAGACCTGACCCTGGAGCTTGCCTTCTCCTATCCTCACACCCATCCCAGCCAAGAGGACACAGAAGGGGGAGGGGACTGAAGGACTGGGGTGTTGGGGGAACCCCCAGAGCACTGATCTCCCATCTGCCCTGGGGTTGGGTGTCACCCTTGCCCATCCCCAAGGCTGGCTGACTGGGCAGATGGGGAATGATGACATTTGCTGACACTGCTCCTGACACTGGTCTAAGCATTTCCCATGATTCTCTTATTCAACCAAAGGCCCAGAGATGTCAAGGTGCTTGCCCAAGGTCACACAGCTGGGAGGTGGCAGAGAGTGGATTTGAATGCAATCAGCTTTGTTCTGAAAGTGAGCCCTTAATTACTGTGGTTCCTGAGGCCGAATCTTTATTCTGGCCCACTGCATGGCAAGGGTTGACTGACTGATTCAACAAATAGGGGTAGGGGGTAGGGGGACAGGGTATGCATAGGTGAATAAGACAAAGGCCAGGCTGATCGGTGGGGCTTGGAGTCCAATGTACAGACAGAGCAAACTAATAATTACACTAAGGGCTAAGGAAGGACAGACACAGAGAAGCTCCAAGTGGAGAAGGGAGAGGGTTGAACAGAGGCCTATTCTGGATGGGAGTGGGATGGGAGGGGCAGTCAGGGAAGGTTTCCCAGAGGAAAGGCCTTTTCACAGAGACTAGAAAGATGAGAGGAATTTCTAGCATATTGGAAGGGGCGATGTCCAGGCAGAGGGAACTGCAAGGACAAACGCTGGGAGGCTGGCAAGAGCAATTTGAGAAACTGAGTGGGGAGGGAGGAGGCCAGGGAGGGTGCAGGGGCCTTTATGCTGAGCCTCGGAGGGTCTCTGGAAGGACTTTGAACACTTAAGACCTGCTAAGCACTTTATGTGATTTTAATCATAACAGTGCCCTATGAGGCAGTTCCAATTTGTTACACATTTTGCAGGTGATATGAGGCTCAGAGAGGTGCAGTCGCTTGACTAAGGTCACACAGTGAGCAGGTAGCAGACCCAGGCTGCCTGTGACTTTTGGCCCTTTGCCCTTAACCCTCTTCCACTCTAGCACTTTCAGAAGGAGGAGCAGGGAGATGTGGAGGCTGAGCTTCAGCGTTGGGGGGGCGCGGGGGGGGAAGCGGAGAGGAGCCCCAGTTGTGCTCACAGGTTGGTCAGAGGCAGCAGATTCATAGCTGTCTAGGAAGTTCTTTGCCAGGGAAAAGAGTGCCCTTCATGGGGCCAGGCCCAGATGCCAGACACGCCTCCCGCAGACTGCACACGTCCTGTTGGGGAGGGGAGGTGGCAGGCCTGCTGCCTGGGCAGCGATGGGGCCAGAGCTAAGGGGAGGCGCAGGAGGCAGGGAGGAGATGGAGGAGAGGGGGGAAGGGAAAAGGATGAGGAAGAGAGGGAAGGGGAAAAGGAGGGGCAGGAAGAGGAGGGGGGAGGAGGGAGAAGAAGGGCAAGAGAAGGAAGAAGGGGAGGGAAGGAGGGGGGACACAGAGAAGAGGGGAGAGGAGGCATTTTGGGTTTGATGGAAAAAGCCTGTCAGTGGCAAATGTCTGATTTCCAAAGTTGACCCATCTCCAGGAATGACAGACAATGTGTAATTTACATTGTCTGGGTAAACAGAGACATACTGAAGTCAAGAAAAATCTTCTCAAAAGGGGGAAAATTAAACTTTCCCAAGTGGAGAATTCTTGATATTCTTATAAGCAGTGGGGACAACCAAAGCTATAGGCTGAGCCCCCAATCTTGGGGTTTGTTCATATGAAACTTAACCCCACAAAGGATAGGTGAAGCCTACTTAAAATTAGGCCTAAGAGTCACTCCCAAGAGAACCTCTTTCGTTGCTCAGAGTGGCCTCTCTCTCCAGCCAACACAGCAAGCAGACTCACCACCCTTCCCCTGTCTATGTGGGACATGACTCCCAGGGGTGTGGACCTTCTTGGCAACGTGGGACAGAAATCCTAGAATGAGCTGAGACTCAGCATCAAGGGATTGAGAAAACCTTCTCGACCAAAAGGGAGCAGAGTGAAATGAGACAAAGTGTCAATGGCTGAGAGATTCCAAACAGAGTTGAGAGGTTATCCTGGAGGTTATTCTTATGCATTAAATAGATATCACCTTGTTATCCAAGATATAATGGAGAGGCTGGAGGGAACTGCCTGAAAATGTAAAGCTGTGTTCCAGTAAACCATGTTTCTTGAGGATGATTGTATAATGATATAGCTTTCACAATGTGACTGTGTGATTGTGAAAACCTTGTGTCTGATGCTCCTTTTATCTACCTTGTCAACAGACGAGTAAAACATATGGAATAAAGATGAATAATAGGGGGAAAAATGTTAAAATAAATTTAGTGAAATGCTGGTGATCGGTTAGGGGGAGGGGTGGAGGATATGGTATATATGAATTTTTTGTTTTCTTTTTATTTCTTTTTCTGAATAGATGCAAATGTTCCAAGAAATGATCATGATGATGAATATGCAACTATGCAATGATATTGTGAGCTACTGATTATATATGTAGAACGGAATGATAAAAAATTACGAATGTTTGCGTTTGGTGTTTTTTGGCATTTAAAAAAATTTTTTTAAATTAATTTAAAAAAACCCAACTTCTCAAGGACCCCCACAATCACCTTGTGGCTCAGCAACACCAGGCTAGAAACCACAGATGAAGCCTCTGGCATCAATTTACAGATGAGTAGCCCGGGGACCAAAAGAGGGCAGAGGCAACACCAGTAACTTTATGGTGTATCTCCAGCCAGGGTTAATTGAGCACTTACTATATGCTCAGTGCAAACACACTGAACTTGGCATTTGATTAAAAACAAAAAAGACCTCCTTGCATTTATTTACGTATTATCCTAGCATTTATTTCTTTATATCCCCTTGTGTTCCTCATATAAAAATCTAAGCAGTGTGCATCTGCCTGGTCCTTTATCTGCTGGGGAAGCTCAAGCTGGAACGTGTGCTGGCCAGGGTAGGATGTTTAATATCTTAAACATTTCGTTTAACATTAAAAATGTTTAATATCTTAAACATTTCATCTCATTTAATCCCAGCAATGACCCCAGAGTACTAATTAACACCTGCCTGGCCTTGTAGTAAGTACTTTCAAACGACTGACTTCATCTACTTGTTATGAGGACTCTGTGAGCTATCAGAGTCTTGCTGTACCCATCTTGCAGATGAAGAAACTGAGACTCACAGATGAATTGACTTAGCCCAGGCCACTCAGCCAGCAAGTGGCAGAGCCAGAGCTGCCAACAGTCCAGTGCCCCAAGTAAGATCCAGAATGTTAAGAGGCCACCTTGTTTAGGTGTGGGAGGGCTGTTGTGGAAGTTCCTGCTAACAGCAAGGAGAAGTGGGCTGCAATTACAGCCTAGACTGGACTTTGTAGGCTTGCATCCCTCCCTTTGCCCCTGGGCAGAGTCCTGCCTGGCTGTCTCTCGGGGTGAGGGCTTTCTTCCTAACCCCAGGTCCAGGCTTCCTCCTCCCTGTGGCCCTCCCTGAGGGCCATCCTTTTCTGTGTCCACCCATGCCAGCATGGGCCACTGGCCCTCTCCTAGGACAGTGTCCCTAGGGCCTTCACGGGGGATGCTGCCCTGCCTGCAAACCTTGATTTTAGACTTTGAAACTGCAGAACCGAGAGAGTGAATTTCTGTTGTTCTAAGCCTCTCAGTTTGTGGTCATTTGTTGTGGCTGTTGCAGGAAACACACAGAAGGGAAAGAACGCTCCAAGCGAGGGGCCTGCCGGTGCCAAGGCCCTGGGGCGGGAGCGTGCCCGGTGCAATCCTGGAACAGTGTGGTCGAGTGGAGGGAGGGACAGTTTGAGGAGAGGGAGGGGATGCCACGAGGGGCCCGTGGCAGATGACCCACAGCTTCGCAGGCCACGGGGAGACGTTAGCTGCTTCTCTGAGTGAGATGGGAGCCACGGGAGGGGTCAGAGCAGAAGGGGACATGATCTGCCCTGAGGACTGTGGGGAGAAGGGCCTGCAGGGCGCTGGGGGGAAGCAGGAGGCCACGGAGGAGGCCACTGCAACATGCCAGGCAGGAGACGCTGGAGGCGAGGACGCCGATGGAAGCAGGGGAGGTGGGGAGAAGCGAGCAGGTTTGGGGTCTGTTCTGGAGTTTTCACCCACTCATTCATTCATTCCATTATTCATCCAATCAATAGAAATCTATGGAGAGTCTCCTCTGTGCCAGACACCGGGGACACTAACCACAAGGCAGAGCAGACGGAGTCCTGTGCCCAAGTGCAGTGGAAGTTCAGCGGAAGACAGATATTAGTCCAGTAAGCGTGGGATAAATACAAACCATAAGTACCACGAAGGAGAAGGAACAGGTGGCAATGGGAGAGTCACGGCCACGTGCCCCAGCCTGGGGATCTTCTGGGGCAAGTCCCTCATTATACACTTGAAGAAACTGAGGCACAAAGAGGGAATGTCACTGGTTCAAGGTCATGCAGCCCGTTGCTAGGCTGGCTAGGGAGAGACCGTGCCCCTCCTCCTGGGTCTCCCAGAAGGCGGCTGTCAGCCCCCCTTGCCTGGGCCTCCCGGGCTGCAGCCACCCGTGGTTTATGACCCCCGGAAGCCCCTCCGAAGTGTCTCGTCAGCGAAGCCCTGGGCCACAGGAGATGGGCTTGTCCCCCCGCGCAGGCCCGGGCGGCGGCAGATCGATAGCGAGTGTGCCGCCCTGCTACTCCATCTCATTAGGCCTTCGTTTTCATCTCCCGGCTTCCTGGCAGCCTTCAAATTATCCCATAAAATTTATTTACTATTTCATGAATACATAAGCAGCAGGCAGGCACAAGCTTTTTATATATTTACACTGTATATATTTCACGGGAGACTTATAGCTGTCTCTAAGGCAGAGAGGGGGAGAGGAGAGAGAGCGAGCAGACGGAGCCAGCAGCTGGTGGCAGAGGGAAGGAGGCGGCAGGGAGGCGCCGATGATGGGTGGAGATGAGGGCCCGCGGTGCCCTCAGCCGCGTGGGACCCGGGATGGCCCGAGGATGCCGGGCAAGGGAGGGAGGGCTAAGGGTCCTGGGGCCTGAGGCTGGGGCTGGAGTTGATGTTCAGGTCAGTGGTTCCGGGCTGTGAGACTCTGGCACTGGACGGTAAGTAACTGGGTACTGGTAAGTGGGTACTGTAGGGTCTCAGGGGCACTGTGACCCTGACCAAGGGCTGGATCCTCATCCTGGCCCCAGAGTGAGCCCCGACTTCTGTTGCAGCCTGAGCCCCAACCCTGACACAGGACGCAGACTGAGCCCTGACTGCATCACAGTCTGATCCCAGAGCTCAGGGACAATCTGAGCCCTGAGCCCAGTCACATGCTGAGCCTTGAGCCCAGTCTCATCCTGAGCCCTGTCACATCCTGAGCCCTGAGCCCAGTAACAACCTGAGTCCTCAACTTAGTGACAACCTGAGCCCTGAGCCCAGTCACATGCTGAGCCCTGAGCCCAGTCACACTCTGAGCCCTGAGCCCACCAGTAACAACCCGAGTCCTCAACTCAGTCACATCCTGAGCCCACCAGTAACAACCTGAGTCCTCAACTCAGTCACATCCTGAGCCCTGAGCCCACCAGTAACAACCCGAGTCCTCAAGTCAGTAACCACCTAAGCCCTGAGTCCTGTCACTGCCTGAGTTTTGACCCCTGGTCACAAACTGAACCCTGATCCTAATCCCAGACCAAACCCCAACTCTGGTCATAGATTAAGCCCTAAGAACCCCAGTCTCAGGCTGAGCTTTGACCCTCTTCACAGTCGCAGACTGAGTCCCGACTCTGGTCACAGACTGAGCCCTCACTCTGGTCCCAAAATGAACCCTGATCCCCACCCAACGCTGAGCCCTAACCCGAGCCTAGGATGCCTAACCCGTCAGCCATCTCACAAAGATTCACATGCATGCACAAGCGGCAGATGACAGGTACACAGCCCAGCCACAGGCCCCTCCTGCTCCTGGGGGTCTGAATGCTGACACTGATGTACTTCACTGACAGCCTGATTCTCTCTTCCCTCTGGGAACACGGTAGGATCTGCCCGCCCCGCTCCCTGGACGGAAGGTTCACACTGAAATGCGGGCAGGAGTGAAGCACATGCTTGCTTAAAATGTCTTAAAAAGCCAGTGTGTGATTTTTCCTCTTCCCCTCCCCCTGCCAGGTAACCAGTGACGCCCTAATGGGGGCACCTGCAACAGCCTAGGATCTTGAGCAATGACCATGCGGAATACAGCCCACCAACCCATGCTGGACATGCGGCATAAGTGGGATATGGACCTTTGTGGTTGTAAGGCATCGAGGTTTGGGGGCTGCTTGTTATTGCAGCATAACTTGCCCGGTATAACCTGAAACCACTCCTCCTCTGAGGGTGCCCACTCTGAATTCTTTCCATCCCTACTCACCAAGACCTTGCCCTACAGAAGGGCCCCCGGGTCCTGAAGCCAGGAGGGAGGGTCGACTGAATGTCAATCAACATGTCAGGAAACCCCTTGCACAAGGCCAGACACACTGTAAGCACTCAACAAATGCATGCTGAATTGAACAGGTGATTTCCTCGCTACGTCTGACTCAGTTCTTTAGGAAAGTCTTGCTATCCTGACATAGTGAGATGCCAGGTCAGGACCCACAAAGACAGTGGCTATGCCCAAGAAAGCTTTCTGGAATTGAATCCTATCTCCAATAGTAGCCGTGTGACCTTAGAAGAGTCGCTTCACCCTTGGTGCCTCAACTTACCCCACCTGTTGAATGGGGAGAGAATTCACCCATTTTTCTCACTTCCTAGATTCCTGAGAGATCTGGCTGGTCAAATTCTCCACCTGTTCACCCCGTAGTCCCCACTCACTATTATTCGCGCATTTGTTCATTCGCTCATTTTATCTTCACTGCCATCATTGTCATAGATGTTTATTGAGCACATACTATGTACTGAGTCCTATGCCTTTATTCCTTTTAATCTTCATAGTAACTATGTGAGGTGAGTTCTCACTCTCTCATCTCTTCATTACTTCATTTATTAGTTCTTTATCCATGTAATAATCTCTCCCACCCTTCCTGTCTTCAGGAATTCATTTGAGAGGCAGGAGAGTTAACAGCAGGACCCAGACTGGCTGGCTCAAATTCCTCCTAACCCCCCCCCCCCCCCATCTCCTCCTAACCAGATGACTTTGGAGAAGCCAATTACTCCCTCTAACCTGGATTCTGCATCTGTTAAATGGGCATAATAGTCCTTATCATCAGGAATTGGTGCAAAGACAAATTGAGCTAAGAGAGGCAAAAATGATTAGGACAGTGCCTGGCCCAGCATGAGCAGGTGGTAAATGCTGGCTATGGTTATTCATCGTCCCACTGATTTAACCCACATATGCTGAGCCTCTTCTCTATGCTGCCACTAGGGTTTCAGTGACGAACAAGATGCACGGAAGTATATAACAAACATTGGGACATTCACCTTGTATGAGGCACCTTACACTCATTTCAATCCTCTCAACAGCCCATCTGATCAATACCATTGTTATTGCATTTTACAAATGAGTGAACTGAGACCCAGGGAGGTTAAGTGACTTGTCCAAGGACACACAGCTCATAGGTGGTGAAGCCTGGCTTGGAACCCAGGCAGTCTGGCTGGCAGTCCTGTGTGCCTAACCACTAGCACACACTGCCACCTTGCTGTCACACATATGCAGTGGGAGTAGTGCTTTCCTAGGGGCTGTGCAAAGGATAAGGAATGGGGACGGAACAATGAGCTCTGCCCAGGCTCGGGTGGGAGAGGGGATCAACTCAGCTGGGCTAACAAAGAGAATCTTCTGGGGTTGCCCTATAAACAACCAACCCCCAGGGATGTCCCCTGACTTCCATCTAACCCTAGAAAGCACTGCTTTTCCTGGGAGATCCCTCCTCCCGGGAGCCCCAGGAACAGAGGCTGTGAGAACACCCCACCCCCTCGCCTGTGTAACTGCAGAGAGCCAAACCTGAAGGACATCAGGCCAAGCCCGCTGAGTCACGCGAGGCCTGGGCTCCGGGGTGAACACCTACTTCATCGCAGCTTCTCTGTCCAGAGCACACAGCATTTATTAGTAATAGTAATAATAATTATAATTGCTTATTGATCGCCTCCAATTTACCCAGCACGCCACTGAACACTGAATTTGGGTCACTGCCCAGCAGACTCACAAATCTATGCCCAGCGCCATGCCTTGCACAACGCTAGGACTCGACAGACATCCAATAATGCGACCACATCCACGCGGACGGCCCCACCGGTCCATCCAGGCGCACAGCACACACTTACCGGGCTGTGGCTGAGCAGATCACCCCCACATCAGCCACACGGGATCAGTCTCCAACCAACAGGAATTTATTACTTGCTTGATATTTTACCATTTGCAATGGACCAAGGAAGTACTCTCCTGGAATATAAAAGGAAGACATCAACCCTGGTCTCAAAGATTAGGTAGGACAGGGCTTCTCAGCCTTTAACATGCACACAAATCTTGGGGGATCTTGATACAATGCAGATTCTGATCCGGTAGGCCTGGGGTAAGGTCCGGGAGGCCCTGAGAGGGGCCTGGTTGAGGGCTGACAGTATGCACCCACAAAATAAGGAAAAGTCAAGAGAAGGGCAGTGAGATAGGGTGGAAGAACACGTGCCTTGGAATCCAAAGGTTCGGCCACATATGAGCTGTGCAACCTTGGGCAAAAGACTTCACCTTTCTGGGCTTGGTTTCCTTGCCTTTAAAAAGCAGGAGTGACTGTCACTATTATAGAGACTCCTGGTGATGTCTAACAAGTTAATGGATGCGAAAGCAACACACATACAGGATGCCCTTAGTACTATTCAGGCCCGCTAGCCTGCCTCCCTCCCTTCTTTCTCTTTCTCCTTTCCTTCTGTCCCTTTCCCCAAAGTTTTTGTTTAGCACCTGTTTAAAGCCATTAAAATGGTTCAAACTGGGGGTAAAGGGTATCTCTTGGACATTCCCAGTGAGCTACAGTCCCCTTGCTGCATGCACCCCTACCTCCCTGCTTTTCTGCCCCAGAGCCTCTTCTAACACACACAGGGTGCCCAGGAAGGGCTGGGCTGTGATACCTCCAGGACTAAGTCAAGCAGTGAGGGATGGAAGCCAGTGGAGGCACCCCAGCTTTTATGTCCCTCAGTGGGACAATTGGGGGGGCATTCAACATGACTCCTCAGAGAGTCCCCAGTGGAACTGAGCCCCAATTGCCCACGGCAGTAACCTACTCTTTAACATAAGCTTTGCTTTATTTCACCCTTCTCTGTCTCACCTTCCCACTTCCTCCTTCCAGTAACCCCCTCCCAAATTAACCATCTGCCCCCAAGCCCTCATCTCAGGGTCTGCTTTGGGGGAAACCCAAGTGGAGGCAGACAGCACCCTCCCTGTGGGCAGGAAACCATCCTTCCAGAGGCCCAGGATGAGGAGAGAAGCACTGTGCCTCTCCAGGCCTCAGGTGGACTATCACGGCACTCGTGAATACAGAGGCTCTCGTCTTCTCACACACGCTGCTGGACTTTCCTTCCTAGTAATATCGTTTTGTGTTTGGAGTTTTCACCCATTGCTTCCTCACTTCACCAGAAGGACTGGCAAGACAGGCACCTTTATCCCTCCCACGTCACAGACAAGGAAACCGAGGCCTATTATTGGCCAGGCACTCTGTTAGGACACCGCAGGGATCCCATGCAGTGGCTCAGGGGCTACCCAAAGCTTCTCTGACGTCACTGTGCATCAGGATCCCTCAGGGAATGGGTTTTAATGCAGATTCCTGGGCTCTACTCCAGAGATGGTGATGCAGTATGGGTGGTAGGGAAGGCCAGACATTTCATTATCAACAAACAACCTGCATACGATTCTGGGACCAGGGTCCCCCCTGGAAAGACTCTGAGAAACACTGAGTCAAAAAGAGAGTTGGGGCATGCCCAAATTCACACTCGAGTATGATTCGGACCAGGACCCAGAGAACCACGGGCCTCAGGGATGCAGCCAATCCCTCACCCAGGTGTGGGGGCACCTCCACCAGTGCCTTCTTGGCCTGGGAACCTTTCCTGCCCTTCCAGGCTCCAGGTCTCCCGTCACCAAGGTCACATCCTGTCTACAGACCAGCAGGAGTGCCTATATCACCCCAATGGGAGCCTTTTGGGTGCCCTGGACCCAGGCAGGGGCTGGAGTAAACAGGCTTTACAATGACAGTGCATCTTTCCATTTTTAAAGCTCCCTACAGTTTACAGAGTACTTGGCCCACATCTGAATCACTTGCCAGTTTAGAAAGGACTACTTGGAGCACTCTGCCCTTATCGCCTTTCCTCCTCCCAGGTGAAGGGGAAATTCTTAATTTCTTAGCACCATTTTGCAGTTGAGGACACTGAGTCTGAGTAACCAGCCAAAGAGGCCCAGTGAGCTGGCTGGAAGGCTGAGGCTGGGACATCTGTGCTCTTCATCCGATTTCTAAACCCTTGGTGATCTGGGGACCATGGAGGACCTGACAATGCAAAAAAGTGTATCCAGACTCAGACAGGATCCCTGTCACCCATCCAGTCCCACACGGACCCATCTGGCAACCAGTCATGGCTTCTCTCCTAGCATCCTCTGGCTCCTGGTGCTGTGGCAATGACGTCCCTGTTCCCCGCTGAGACCACCTGCCTGCACAGCTCACCCCCACTCACACACTAATCCCCATCCCTCCACTTAATGAAAAAATTTCAATCACAATAGCAACCTGAGCTCTCTACAAGAACATCTAATTAATCCTCATAGCTCTGCAGTGTGGGCATCTTTATACCTGTTTCATGGATGAAGAAAACAGAGGGTCCAAGAGGTCCATTCACTTGCCTGAAGTTATATCTACCTACTAAGCAGACGTGGCAGATCTCAATCCAGTTCTTTCCCTTTCCTTAGGTCCTGCTCTGGCCCCTGGGCCGCAGCTGCCCTATCCTCGAGGGCCTGGATTCCTGGGCATAGTTCTCAGAACCATCCTCAGGTGAGCAGGGAAGCTGGCTGCCCTCTACCCCATCCACACCTGTCCCCAGAGCAGAGAAAGGGGGCTGCATCTCATCATTCAGACTGCCACCTGGTGGAGCCCATATCGCCTGAGTTTCAGGATGTTGATAATGAAGAAAAAAAGGAGGGAGGGAGGGAGAGAGAGAGAGAAAGGGAGAGAGAGATCAGATTGGGATACGTGAGGTGGAGCAAACCGCAAACCAGTCCTGGGGTCAGACAGGGCAGGCATGTATAGTTGGGCAGGTTGGTCTCTGCACAGAGGCCCAGCCAAGGAAACACCTGGGGCTGAAATCTAGCTTCCATTCTGCTCACCAAGCCATTCCCCAGCCCCAGGGCTGTGCCTACCTGGAAGAAGGGGACCCTTTCTCTCATTTGCCCCAAGGCACTGCTTAAGTCAGTGATGCTTCACGTGGTCAGAGGGGTGAGGATGCAGTGGCTGCCTGCTGGTAGCTGAGTCCAAGCTTGGAAGAGTCAGTAAAGAGAAGGCTCGATCTCAGCCCCACTGAGTTATAGGTGAGCCCCAACCTCCCAGAGGCGGGGAACAATGAGCAAGTAAGGGGGAGGGGCGATAGTCATTTTGTTTTGATTTTCTAAATATCCTCATCTGCTGGAAGATCACAGAAAAGACATTGTTGACAGGCAAATGCTTCTTTTTTCTTCTTCTTTCCTACTGCGACTTGTCTTCTTTTAGTTCTGATGGGAATGACTTTTTTGTATGCTGTATGGCACAGTCACATTTCATTATTTTTCCATGTGAGAATCCTGTTATTGCAGCACCATTTGTTGGATTTTGTTTGTTTTTTTGTTTTGCTTGTTTTTTTTGGGGGGGGAAGTGCACTGACCGGCTGTGTCTCCCACATGGCAGGCAAGAATTCTACCACTGAACTAGCCTCGCACCCCCAGGAATGACTTTTTAAAGTGATTTTCACTGGAGACTTTCCTGAGTCCTTCCCAAAGTCTCTGATTGTCTAAAATGCATCCTGCCATCTATCCATCCATCCACACCCCACCCATCAATTCACCCAACAAATTCATTCATTCACTCAACAAATATCTATTGAGCATCTACTGTGTGCCAGGTCCTCTCTAAGGCACTGGGGATCCAGTGGGGAGCTATGCAGATGGGATCCCTGTCCCTGTGGGGCTGAGTATCCCAGCAGGGGAAATCAGATCATAAACAAGTCAACAAATAAACAAGATTATTTCAGCCACTGACAAGGGCCACACTGCGAGTGCTGGAAAGGGGCAGAGGCTTCATAAGACCCGGTGGTCAGGGAAGGCCCCTCGGAGGGGGTGACCCATGCACGAAACCTCAATGGTAAGCAGGGAGCTCCTTCACACAAAAATTCACCCAACAGCTTATAATTACAAAATGATCCGTCAAGGTCATCAACATTAAACCCTTTGGAACTTGTCATAAACCTCCGAATAGTCACAGCCAGGCCAGTGCTGGCAGGCACAATGATTGTCTCAGTTACAGGGAAATACACCAGGACTTCGGTAACTATCTTTAGCTCACATCAAAAACCATCTATTAAAAAAATCTAATGCTTATCACTGATGACAATATCATCCTTCATTTGAGGGATGGAGAAGACTGCAGTTTAGTGGGAAGGTAGGGGGACAGGGGGAGGGCTGAGTTCCTGTACCTTTGCTCCCCCCACATCGTTCCTTCTTGGCTGCTGCCACCTTCAGTTCCCTCCATTCAAGCTTCTGGCCCTTGGAGATCTGGGCTACAATTCTGGGTCTGTCCTATACAGCTATGTGACCTTGGGCAGGTAATTTTGCCTCTCTGAACCCCAATTTATCCATCTGAAATGAAACCTTCCCTTTCCTTGATTCTAAAACATATATATTTTCCCCATATTTTATTGATTCTCAAATCAAGAGAGGTTTGGTAATCCAGCCCCTCTCAAACTTTAAGGTGTACACAGATCACCTGGGGATCCTGTTAAATGTGCAGGTACTGACTACGTAGTGCTGGGGGCAGTGCCCAGATCCCAAATTTCGGGCAAATTCTCAGGTGATGCAGATGTTACTAGTCCGAGGACCACCCTTCGAGTAGCAAAGAAGCGGCTGCCTCATTTGATGTGGTTGTTATTAAATTGAGGGGGCAAAGCTATAGCTGATGGAATTTCCGATGTAAGAAAATGCATTAACCCTGTGTTTCATTTTATTTCCCCAGTAACCCCATAAAGATGTTTGTCAAGCACCCAGCACACAGCGCGGCACGCCGAGAACATTAATAGATGTTAGCTCACTCCTTTGAAACCTCAAGAGCTGATGCGGGATGTGAAGGCAGACGCTGGACTTTGAGGTCCGTCTATAATTGGCTGCGATCCCCATGAGGCCTAAATGTAGGAGGGGGCGGAACAAGGCAGGCTCGGTGGAGGGAAAAATGTTAATTCCTCTCTTGGCCCCCACACCCCAGGCTCGGGGATGTGTTTGATCAGGCCTGCATCAAACGACAGGCTTGCAACAAGACAAAACCAAGCCAGGGGCCTCGAGCCTTTTGGAAATGGTCCCTCTCACCTCCCCCACCCGACCTCCTTCAGACAGACACGTGCAAATGCTTGGTTCAAACCACAAAAACAGACAAGCACCTGGGCGATTGGGCCTGCCATGAAACACTGGGAGAGGAGGGAGAAGTACGAAGGGGACTGGGAACACGGGAGGAAAGAAACAAAGAGTGGGGAAGGGTAAGCTAGGAAGGGGGCGGGTGGGGGGGAAGCAGGGCACTGTTTTATAACCCTCCGGCCACTCATAACAAGAATGATGCCATCTTGTAAACAGTGCATTCCAGTTTGCACCTTCCAGTCCATTCTCTCGCCCGATACATGCAACAGCACTAGGCAGAGGCAGTAAAGGGCTTTATTACCTTATTTCTCATTTCTCAGCTGAGGAACCTGAGCCTTGGAAACCTGTACGGAATTATCTACTAGGGAGTGGTGGCACCGGATTCAGTCAACTCAGAAGTCCAGGGTGTCGTATAAGGATGTCCCAAACTTCGCACGGGACATACTTAGACTAAGTCCAGGGAGTTTGTATTTCTAACTAGCTCCCAGGTGATCCACGGGTCAAACTTAAGTAGTGAAGATGTATGGACTTGTGCATTTATGAGATAGATACAGACTGGGAAACTGTTCTGCCAGCCACCCGAGAACTACATTATTTATTTATTTTGCCCCATGTATTGGGTGTTTCTCAAGTCCCAGGTGTGGCATTGAGTAGTCAGAGGATAAGACAGGCTGGTTCCTGACCTGGTGGAGGTGATATCTAAAGCAAATAAACTGTAATAAGAGTAGGTAATGCTTACTGCACATATGAGTACGTTATATTGAGGGGAGGGCAAAGTGGCCGCTGCACAGAGACCACTAATCAGTGCAGTGGCAATGAATCCTGGGCTCCCCTCTTCCTGGGTGTCTCTAAGAGCACGATACCTTGATACACCCATAAAACTGTGAGAAAATTAACCCAAACCACAACAGGGATGGTGAGGCTCTAGCCCACAGTTTACTGTGAGAGTTAGAGCTGAGGATTTTTTGAGTTGGAAAGAACATCGTCCACTCCAGTGGTTCCTTACCATCATTGGGCATCAGACTCTCTTGGTCATTTGATTGCGAGATTTAGCAAAAGAAAATAAATTTGTACTATAAGTATGTATCAAACTTTGCATGGGACATACTTATACTACAAACAATATCTGGAGTCTATCTGAAATTCAAATTTAACTAGGCATCCTGTATTTTACCTGGCAACCCTACCTGGTCAGCTTTCAAAGGGCCAATGCCTGGGTCCACCCCCGGGGATTCAGATTCAGCTGGAATTACCATTCCACGGAGCATGCCTGAGAAAGCTCTCAGGTGATTCTGACCTGCGGCAATGGGTTGGGACCCACTGATCTGATGGAAAGGAAGGCTCTGTGCTGCGGGGAGGAGCAGGCGCTACAACACACCCATGCAGCATCATCTGATCTTATTTTTGCAAACTGGAGGAGTCTAAGAATCTCCTGTGTGCAATTTTTAAAGCAGATTTGGGGTTAATCATACATGAGACGATGCTCAGCAATTTGCCAGAATGCTTCTGATGAACCAGCAGCTTTGAATGAGGGCCACAGCCACGAGGGCAGCAGCAGTCAACTCCTTGGTATAACAATGACGATGATGACGTCGACTACTACCAGATATTATTTTAGCTAATATTTATTGAGCCCTTACTTCATTCCAGGTACTCTACTAAACACTTCCAAAAACATCTGTCAGTCTGTTAATTAACTTTCATGTCAACCTTATAAGGTTATAATTCCTGTTTCACAGATGAAAAAGTTGGGACCCAGAGAAGTATCTCATCTGAGGTCACACAGTAAACCCTACCCCACTGGATTTTCACTGGCGGGGTGAAAATCCAAGGGAAGGGTGGTTGGCAGTCGGTGGGGGTGGGGGTTTGGTGGACTTCCTCCCCTTTATCAACCCTGCTCTGAGCCAGTTCTGCAGAGGGTGGAGGCTCTCTGAACCTCTAGGCTCCCCTGAGAGGAGTGGGTAGAAGCTGATGTCTCCTGAAGACACAGGCCTTAGCAGACCTGGAAGAACTGCAGCAAAACACCTCTTCCCAAAAATCCTACAAGAAAGGCGACCTGGAGGACAGGATGCCTGTCAGACATCTTGGGTACTGAGGACAATGAACCTGCAGACCCCAAGGACAAGGAGAACTGGCTCCTGAGTTTCCGGTAGCAGGGAAGGGGTGGGGGTCATTAGCACCAAGGCACCTCTTCTGACCTCACTCTTCCTTTTCCCTTTCCACTCTCTCTCCCTCCCATTTCAGACTTACATATGCCGCTTTTCACTACTACTTAGACCCGCGTATGGTTTACAGAGGCCACCCTGCAGATGCTGAGTTAACAGCCTCAGTTAGTGACAAATAACTTAATGTGACAAAGGCACGGATGAGGGCATGAACGGCATATTTGTTTCCCGTTGCTGCCGCCCTCTGGGCCCTCAGCTCCACCCCCTGAGTCCTTCCTTCTCCAGGAAGGGTAGCAAGTGTTTAAAGGTGAATAGTTTTATCAGCCTGTAGAATTTTGGGGGCTTCAAAGTCTTTCATTTTGACCTGTGTCTGTCCCTTTCTGTCCAATTTGGCAGTGTTTCTGCTAATATAATATTTTCAAAAACCTTGTGGGTCTCCCATGAATGTCACAGGAATTCATCCCATTAAACAAAAGGCTCTTTCACAGATATTTCCTGGTAGATATCTCACCTCTATGCCTGGCTTTGGCTGAGATGGCTGAGGGCACCAACAAGTCACATACCCCATCTCCTTAAAGAGCACTCTGTGTGACAAAATACTGCGACTTTTTGGATCCTCCTGAGGCACTAACATAAGGTTGTCCAGTCACCCCCTTGAGCTTCTTTCTAGAACATGCCTTCCCAACAGTAACTCTCCTAATTTCAGCATTTTTGCAATAGGGACAGGCTGATAATTTCCCAAATCATGAAGTCCTGGTTCCATTATGTTTACCAGTTCTTCCAATTTATCTCTTTCCTTTTGCATTTTCCTATAAGCAAAAAGAGGAAACCAGGTTGTACCTTCATCACTTCGCTTGGAAATCTCCTCAGCTAAACACTCAAGTTCATTATTTGTAAGTTCTGCTTTCCACATAATAGTTGGATACAATTCAACTGTTTTCTGTCACTCTATAGTAAGGATCCCATTTCTACAGTTCCTAATACCACATTCTCCTTTTCCTACTGAGACTTCACCAGCAGCACCTTTAACAGTCACATTTCTACCTGCAGTCAGTTTATCGCAATCTAGATTTTTTCTATCGTGTGTCTCAGAATTCTTCTAGTCTCTATTATCCAATTGCAAACCCACTGCTACATTCTTAGGTATTTGTTACAACAGCACTGTACTTCCAATACTAAAATCTGAATTAGTTTCCTGGGGGGTACTGTAATGAATTGCTATAAACTTAGTGGCTCAAAACAACGCAAATAGTTTCTCTTACTGTTCTGGATATGAGAATTCTAAAAGCAGTCTTATGGGGCTAAAACCATTGTCATCAGGTCTAGTTCCTTCTGGAGGCTCCAGGGGGAGAATTCCGTGGCTCCTAGCCCCATCATGCTAATCTCCATTTCCCTCTTCCCAGCACCTTCTCCCCTAACTCTAGTCCTCTTTATATGGACCACTGTGATGATATCAGGCCCACACAGACAGTGCAGCATCATCTCATCTCAGGATTCTTAATCACACCTGCAAGTCTCTTTTCCCATATGGTAACCTTCACAGGTTCTGGGATTGGGGTGTGGATATCTTTTGGGGGGCTATCATTCAACCCTACCATAGAAGGATACATACCAGATTATGAACTGGTTACTGGGGTTAGGCCTGGGTTGGGGGCGGGGGAACGGAAGATAAGCAAAAGGTAGACAGTAAGGTAAGGACAGAGAGGGAGGAAGGGAAAAAACTCCATCGTAAAAAAAAATTAAGATTATGTTAAAACCAGCATGTGTGAGTTGAGCCCATTTATGTAAAACGAGATACACACCCCATGCACATACGAAAGGATGGTCACCAAAATGTGAAGTGTTAACACTCAGAATAGTGAGATTTCAGATATTTTATTGCCTTCCTTCTCGTTTATTACTTGACTTTTCAAATAATAAACATGCAGTTTACATAACTTAAAAATAAAGTGATTCTATGTGACAAACAACATACAAAACGAAAAAATCAGAATCTCAATTCCAAAAATCCAGTAAGAGGGGATCTGATTGGCCCATCTCAGGTCAGGTGATCACCCCTGGTCCAATCATCATGGGAGCCAGGGTCACATGATACCAACATGGCTACCACTTTCTCTCCCCATTAGAGAGTGAGGGAATGAGCAGGTCTCAGAACATGATGTTGCTGAGCTGCCTTATGTCAACTGCTCCATGTTAGGCACTTCATTAAAAAAAGAATACTGTAAGTGGGTGATTACCATTGTGTTGTAACACTGCATTTGCTATTTAAATTTCGGGCCAGCTCTGAGTCAAGAGCAGCTATTGTGATAAAAAGCTTAGCTGTAATTCTCTGCCCTTGCTGGGGACTGATAAGAGTTCAGGCATTCTTCCTGGGTGAAAGACCACAGCTGAGATGACCGATGGTTTTTGCCATCTCTCTAGTATGTGTCAATGCTTGTCTGGCGCAGATGCTTTTCTGGAAGGTCAGAGAAAAAACAAGGATGAGGCATTTTCTCTCTGTACCCACTCTTAATGAGAAGTTTCACTAACCCTGGTTTTATATGGTTATCCATTTTAGAAATGTTCCTTTAATTTCTGAACTCCCCAGAATGCCCACAAGCCACTGTGGCTTCCAAGAATGAGAACTTTTTTTTTTTTTTTTTTTAATGAATGCTGGTTTAGGGTGGATGTGTCCTTGTTGACACTGATGGGGAGTGGACATCAGCCTCTGGGTCTGGAAGGAGCCCTGAGAGAAGCAAGTGGTGCTGTGGAGGTTGTAGACAGGCCACAGATTGGGGGGGAGAGGGCAGGTAGAAGACTGGAGATTAAGAGGGAGGAAAAGAGAGAAGAAGAGATATATTGAGTGATAAGAGAAGAAAGTGGCTTTCACAGAGAGCTAGAGAGAGAGAGAGGAGAGGGAGGTAGAGAAACAATACATATACTAAGACAGAGACTGAGTTGGCCCTTCAGGCCAGATCCCCAGGGTAGGATGGTTTTGTAGACCAGAGCAGCAACCCTGAGTGGACTCCCAGGCTTCCTCCTGTAGAGGCTTGGAGAGGTGAAGTTCAGAAAGACCTGGTTTTCAGTCCTGTCCCATGTCTTCTCAGCTGTGTGACCTTGACCAAATCACTGAAGCTCTCTGAGCCTCAGTTTCCTTCTCTGCAAAATGGAGGACCTCACCTATTCTGATGATATCTGGAGATGAGGCAGGCATGTAAAATACTTAGCACAGATGTAATATCCATCACCATCACCATCATTATCACTATTAGCAGCCACAACATGCTTGGATTCTAGAAAAGCCACACAAGGTCATCCTGGGCCTAGATGCAAACCCATCTCCTAAGGGAGAGTGACTAGGATCCAGACGCAATATCTGCCTCCAGGGAAGTGTAGAGGATTGGGCAATATAATGTATGCAAATATATGTAGGAAGCTTAGAGCAGTGTCTCTAAGATGGCACACACTCAGCAAAGTCAGTTATAGTATGTGGCCATATAAGAGAGAACGGCAGAGGAGACACCTGAGAGGGAGAAACAGAGGCAAGACAGAAGGAAACATATCTACTCCTGAAAACCAGGGGTGGGGACGAGAGAAAGTGAGACATGGAAGCGGAAGGGGAGGAGAGGGGACAAAGAGGATGAAGAAAGTAAAAAGGGAAGGAAGGGAGAGAGAGACAGCGTCAAGCAGAAATAGAATAGGGAAAAAGAGCGAGATAGAGAGCTAAGGAGAGTGTGAGTGAGAACGACTGTGTGCTTAGGAGTCTCTGATTCCACAGTTCCCACTGCCATCCTTTTATCCACCTTCCCCAACCCTGCCCTAACCCCACACTTCCACCAGCCTGGGCCGGGCTGCACAACGCTGTCCAGGCCTGGGCCCTGGGTGGCGGGGCCTGGCTGGCTCTGCCGTCATCTGCTTGGACCCATCTAGACTCTATCGGCCTAGGTACCATCAAGAACAGTGACCAGCCTCCTGCCTCCCCCCCACCTCCGCTCAGGCTCCCTATCAGCCCATCAGAACCATAAACGTCCTGCTGTCACCGTCTATCTGGCCAGCATCTCTCCTGCTTAGGTCCAGGGCTGCCAGGGCCGCAAGGGGATGTTTACACAATAAGACCCTATCTCTGGGTGATAGTCACCCCCCACCCAGCACCTGGGGGAGAAGACTGTGCGGCAGCACGGCGTGGGGCCCCGCCATGGCCCTCACTCAGCCCTGGGCCGCCGCAGCCTGATGGACGAGCCAGGCCGGCTGCACTCGCACCCTCTGCCTGCACTCCGCTCGATACTCCTCGGAGTGGATCCATTTATACTGGGTGATATATAGGTCCGTCAAGGTGGCACTGGAGTGCATCCTGCTGCCTTCTCCTCCTGTCAGTCCCGGCCCCTCAGTTGGGAGGGAAGGTGGGAGGGTGTAAACTCAGCACAAGAAGCTTCGCTGGCCTTCTGCCCCCTGTGCCCAAGGCCTGGGACCTTGAGCTGTTCTGCAGCCATCACAAAGGAGGGCCTCTCAGGGGACTCTGGCATCTCCGGGCCACGGGGCCAGGCCAGATGCGGTGGGCATGTGGGTAGAGGGTCAGTTCTGGAAACATGAGTACCTACTAAGTGCCAGGTACCAGGCCAAGTGTTGGGGGCACAAGGAGCCATTAGATGTCTTCCATGTGCTCAGGAAGTCAGGAGGGAAGATGGGGTGTGTCCAAAAAATACACATAAGCACCAAAGGCAGGATAACGCAGTGTCCCTTTGTAGGCTGCTAACATTTGCTTACTATTTAAATATTCAGCATGAAGTGGTGGTAACCATTTCTGCCCGTGCCCCATGAAGAAGCTGTGAGGATTAAATATGGAAAAGGCTCAGCTCGGTGCCTGGCGATTTAGCCTGGAAAGGCACTGCCTGGATGCCAATTCCTGCCTCACCTCGGGCAAGCACGTAAGCACTTTTCCCTTCTGTTTCCTCATCTGTAAAATGGGGATAATAATAACTCCCTCACTGGGTTCCCGCGGGGTTGAAATGAGTTCACAGATATGTAAAGCTCTTCGACCAGGACCTGGCACGGTTAAGTGCTGCAGATGTGGAAATTGTTTCTATGATGACATGGGAGCTACTGATTTTAGTTATTTTGCGGCAGATGCAGCAATCCTGTGGAGCTTACTTTATCTGCCAAATGGGGATAATAGTGCTATCTACCTTATCGTTGGGGGATTAAAAGAGATAATGTATATAAAATGCTTAGTCCAGGTTTGGCATTTAATATGCTATTAGCGATGAATGTAGGCTGCATACATTTTTGTTAACCCAAAGCTTGCATGGGAACAATTAAAGCATAAAATGTTCCTGTCCTCAAGAGGTTCACAGTCTAGTATTGTGGCCTTCAGGAAGCAGGTATGTATTCTAGGTGCTGTAACCACCCAAGAAAACAAAGGCCCGTGGGGCTGGGGCAGCCCTGACAGGCATTTCCAGCCTCGTGGATGGCCACATTTCACCAGGTGAGACTCTTCGGGTAAAACAGGCTGCCTGGCCCTTCCATGCCTTTCCTTCCTCTTGCCAAAGGTTCTGCTTCCCTTTCTCTGCCCTCCCCTTCTGGCATCTCTCTCCCCCACGACTTGCCCCTCTGGTTATGTTTCTGCCCTGCTTTACTCGACGGTGAGCCTCTCCAGGGCAGGAGCTGGGTCTTGCTCCTTTCCGCAGCCCCTCCACCTGGCAGAGGGCGGGGCTGGTTCTGGAGAGGCTGGCCCGGCCGCTAACTTGGCAGGCTCGGAGGCAAGAGGACCAATGGAAGCCCACAAGCCATATGTCTTTTTTTTTTTTTAGTTATAAATTGAGCTAACTGACTCTTAAATAGAAGATGTTCTGTCCTCCTGCCTAGATGAATGTACCACAGATGTATCACAGATGAATGTAACAGACCAGAAGGCCAGGACTGTGTTTAGAATCTTCAGACTCTGTGGAGTTCTGTGCTTGGATAGGGTGGCACAGGGAGCGGGAAGTAGCCCCGGGCCCAGGGCCTTGTCCCAGACAGGCCTGGGATTAGACAAAGCGAGTGAGGCCGAGTCGTACCAGTGCGGAGGCAGATCCTGTCTATTTAAAATGCTGATATTTTGTTCATCATGGATTCTTTTGCATTACTTTTGATTAAAAAAAATACTGCATTAAGATATTATTTATCTGGATTATGGAGCTTTGTGGCACCTCTTTAGTTTTGCACCTGAGGCTAGTGCCTCAGTTGCCTTACTCTAGTCTTGGCCCTGGACCACCTCCTTCCCTTGTCTGCCCTCCCCCGGCTTCCTTCGGCATCCCCAACAGGTCTTGTCTGCCCTTGTGTGCAGCCCACCCATCCAAGCTTTGTCCACATGACCTGCAGACACCTTGTGTCCCCTTAGACCATGGAGGGGTCCCTTGGAAGGTACAGATGGTCCTCCGTTGGGAGGACAGACCTTGAGAAGGGACCAAGAAGGCCTCAGCAACATGCATGACCTTCAGACAGGAAATACTGCAGTTTTGGTGACTAAGAGAGGAGGCACAGCTCTGGGCTGGCTGCTACCTGACGATGGAAGCTCCTGCTTTTGAAGAAACTAGAAATATGTAAATTTTAAATATGAGTTTAAATTATGGCAATTCCAATGTAAAAATGCACCATCAAAGCCAAAGAAAGCCATGTGTGGGCTAGAAGTTTGAAACCCTGGGGCTGGAGAGCAAGTGTGGCAGGAGATAGAGCTGGGTGACCTGGGAAACACATGGAGAGCCCAGAATGCTGAGTTACGGAATCTAGGCCTGGCCCTTTGTGTAATAAGCGTCACTGGAAGTTGTTTAAAAATGAAGGGACACCCACCACCACCATCACCAAATCCACCCATCCAGCCTTCCTCCCTTCCTTTCTCTCCCCTCCCTTCCTCTTTCTTTCTACCTTCCACTCTCCCTCTCTGGTGATTTGGGAGGGAGCAGGCCTGGTGTCTGGGAGGAGAGTGACGCAGCTGCTGCAATGTCCAGGGGAGAGTCTGCAAGGCACAGAGCTGGGGGGGCAGTGATAAGACCAGGAGTCTATGTGTTTGGGAGCCCCCCCCCCCCAAAAAAATGCAGGTGTCCAACCACGGATTGTGCAGGTTCCCAGGAAAAAAAACCAGGAGCAGGATCCCACTTGCACAGGGTGGCAACTAAACTAATTCATGGGTCCTGTTCTGCTCAGGGGCAGGTCCCGGGAACTGCAAAGCTTGGGGGGGTTCAAAAGCTTGAGGGACAAAAAGGAAAAAAGACCATTTAAAGCTACATGTGACAACCTCTACCCTTCCTTTGTCCCACCCCCATCCGAAACCCAGGATCTCAGTCTCGGAGGAAATGAACTCAGGCTCTGCCCCACAGGGAGGGGCAGGCTGATCAGGTCGTATGGCTGCCAGGTCACGTGGCTGAGCTGTTCAAGCAGCAGGCCCAGGATCTCAAAGCACCGAATGCTTTGCTCTATGGGGCCGATTTGTCTTCCCTTCTGTTCCGCCTGTGGCGTGCTTGGAGCGCTGCTTACTGCATTTGACTCTGCCTCTGAGTATCCTTGGCTCTTCTGCCTTCTCCTCTACTGGAGAGGGAATGACTGAGAGTAAAAGCTACGGGTGACTGGCTTTGTGACCTTGGGCAGGTCCTTTATCCTGAGAATGAAGGCTTGTTTTCATCTTGTGAGTGGGGCCACGGCTTTCTCCTGTTGGAAACCTCCAGTAGTTCCCCATTTCAAGCAGAGGGATAATGGAAGCCCTTACAGAGGTCCCATGACTTCTTCAACCTCATACCCTTCCTGACAGCTCATTCTGTTCCAGCCACTCTGGCGTTGGGGAGGTCCCTTGACACACCAAGTTAGTTCCCTTTGCACTCTAGGTTTTATGTTCACTGTTCTCTCTGCCTGCAGTGCTACTCCCCAGCTCCTCAAATGGCTAATTTCTTCTGCGTGAGGTCTCAATGAAAATGCCACTGTCCCCTATCACCTTATTACTGCTTTCCTACCCTCATCCCTGCTCCCATCACCATCTTCACAGGACTCACCACTCTCTGAAATTATTGTTCATCATTGCATTCTAGAACACAGGCTCCAGGAGATGCTCCTGTCTTGTCTTACGCACAGCTGTGTCCCCCATCCCGAGAACAGTGTCTGACACCCATTGCACGCCCAGTGGAGTTTTTCAGTGACTGGTCACCTCATTCTGCACATGAGGAAACAGAAGCTCAAAGAAGGGAAGTGATTTGCTCAAGTGCACAGCAAACCAGGCCTGCTGATTCCCAAGGTCTTGTTCCTTCCTATAGGTTATACTTCCTCCCTCATCTGCAAAATGGGCACAATGCTGCCTCCTGGCTATTTTAAAGAAGAATGTGTTAGGGAACCTGGAAAGGCCCATTCCTAACACACAGGAGCCCCAGCTCAGAGCAGAAGCCAGGGCTCCTTTGCCCTGTCTGGGTGGGAGCCTTTAGGAACTATCGCCAGCAGTGCCTGGAGAAAGAGACCATAAACCCCGTGGCAGTATGGGTGACTATACTCAAACACATCCCAGGTCAAATCATACAATTTTAGGTCACAGCTGGCAGGCAACTAGGAGATGGTTTCATTGGGACGTTCCCAGACCTCGTTGAGCTGAGGAGCAATTTAAAACACAGATTTCTGGGTGCGATCCGTGGGTCCTCTAGTGAGCAGAGGTTCACATGCAGTCAGGATAGCAAAAGGCTTATTGGGGAGTAACACCTTCGAAAAGAAAAGGAAGGGGGCAGGATTGGGCAGGGAGGCATCAGACCATGATATGCCTTACAGCTTACAGGTTCCAGCTCCTCAGGTACCAGGTGGGTCAGGAAGGGACCTCAGCAGGCTGTGGGAGGAGCAACGACAGAGCCACGTTCCACTCAAGGGGCAGCTGCTGCTCAGTTATCACCGTGTGGGATGGGGGCTGTGCTGGTTTGAAAATGTTATATCCCAGAAAAACCAAGTTCTCTTAATCCTCATTCGACATTGTTTAGGGTGGCACCCTTTGATTAGATTGTTTCCATGGAGATATAATCCACTCAATTGCTGGTGTGAACTTTTGATTAGATGGAGCTGTGACTCTGCCCACTTAAAGTGTGTCTTGATTAGTTTACTGGAGTCCTTTAAAGGGGGAAACATTTTGGAGAGAGTTCAGAGCTGACAGAGCCAACAGGAGACACTGACGTTTGGAGATGCAGGGCCCAGCAGATGTTGCCATGTGCCTACTCATGAGATGCTAAGCAAGCCAGAACCTGGAGAAAACGAAGGGAAGCCAAGATCTGAAACCCAACCCTGGAGAAGCCAAGTGAGGAATCCCCACAGGAAACAGCGGCTGAAAGTAATGGATCCCAGGAGCAAGGAACCAGCAGATGCCACCCAGGTGCCTTCCCAGCTGACAGAGGTGTCCTGGACAGCATCGGACTTTCTTGAATGAAGGCAACCTCTTGTTAGTGCTTTAATTTGGACATTTTCATGGCCTTAGAACTGTAAACTTTCACCTTAATAAATTCCCCTTTTAAAAGCCATTCCATTTCTGATATATTGCATTCCAGCAGCTTTAGCAAACTAAAACAGGGGCTCAGTGTGGGTAGATGAGCTTGCGTCTTTCAAAAGATGCTGGAGACCCAGATTTTGCTTAAAGGTGAAATTTCCCAATTTTCAAATACCACAACATATTCAGATAAAAAACATCATTGCCATTGAAGGGGTCAAATGAAATCTGTCCATCAGCAAGTTTGAACCTCTGCTCCAGCCCAACCCCAGAGATAGGGAGCTGCTTGGTCACCCAGCAAGCTGGGCTTTGTCAGGGGATGGCAAGGGCAGGGCAAGGGCAGCCCGATGGCGGGTTCCAGAGCAAAGCTGCTTGTCAGAGAGAGAGAGCCGAGGACCACCACCTCGCTGCCTGGTGGCGGACTGCACTGGCTGTCTGCTCAGCCACTGGCCAGGCTGCAACCTGGACCACTCCAAAGTTGAGGTGGACCCCAGCTGTCAGCTCACCACTGCCCTTACAGGTAGGCAAGGAGGTTTTTTCTGGAAGGGGATGTGGCACATCTCCATGACGGCCGCACGCTGCAATCAGTGCCCACTGGGTGTGCCTGGTGTCCCATTCAGGTTCTCCAGAGACAGGCTATGTAGGGTAGCTATGTTCCAGGAGGAAGGGAAAGAGGCAGGTGGCCCGGGCTGCACTGAGAGAAATGGTTTAGGGTGCTGGTGCTCAAATGGGGGCAAATGGGCCCCTCAGGGGATACGGGGTAATAACTGGAGATATTTTGGTTGTCACAGCTGGGGCAGGGACTGCTACTGGCACCTAGTGGGTAGAGGCCAGGAGTTTCACTGTAACAAATTACTACAAACTGAGGGACTTGAAATAACAGATATGTATTGTCTCACAGCTTTAGAGGCTAGAATCTGAAATCAAGGTGTTGGCAGGGCCACGCCCCCTCTGAAGGCTGTTAGGGAAGGTCCTTTCTCACCACTTCTAGTTTCTGGTGGCTGGCCGGCCATCCTTGGTGTCTCTTGGCTTGCAGAAGCAGCACTCCCAGCTCTGCCTCCTGAGTCTTTGCTTGGTTTTCTCCCTGGCATTGTTCTGTGTCTCCTCTCCCTTTATTAATAAGGACATAAGTCATATGGGATTTAGGGCCAACTCTACTCCACTGTGACCTCATGTTAACTAACCCTTTTTCAAATAAAGCCACATTTTCAGATACTAGCGGGCTAGGACTTCTTTTGCTTTGGGGGGAGCACAGTTCAATCCACGACACCTGCAATGCACAGGACAGCCCCACCTCAAATAATTATCTGACCACAAATGTCCATAGTGCCAAGGAGGAGAAACCATGATCCATGACCTTCCAGAATTTGGGGATGAAATATGTACGTTTTTCTGATTACTGGTTTCCCCACATGGGCTATACCCGAGACTAGTTAGGACCGCCTGTCCTCTGGGCTCTGGCCCAATGGAACCATCTGTTGCCCAAACATGCCCTTCTTGCTCTTCCCGCCAGGCCTCTGTGCCTGCACTCACCATTCCTCTGTGCCAGGCACTGTGCTTAGCACTCTACCACTTTTTCACTCCCAATCCTCAAAAGCATCACCTATGAAGGAGGGGCGATTATCGTCCCTGATTCAAAGATGAGGAAACAGAACAAAAAAATTAAGTCACTTGCCCAAGGGCACACAGCTAGGAACTGGCAGAACCAGAATCTCAACTCAGGCCAGCTCCAGAGCCCAGCGTCTCAAACCAGGCACTGTCTCATCTCTTCCATGGCTGTCTTGTAATTGTCGTTTTGCTGGCAGGTATCCCCTACCAGGCTCCGAGCTTTGCAAGGGCAGGGACGTTGCACCTGGCACAGAGGTGGTGCTCAGGAAATACCTGGTGAGCGGATGAATGTGTCTGTGACATTCTCACCTGCATTCATGTTGGGAGGCAAAGAGCCATGCCTCTGATTGAGTTAAGACTGAACATTTGGGTCCTGGTTTTCATTAGAAGGCTACAGAAAATGCATCAGCTTGAAGGTTTCTCTAGAGTTGGGGGAGCCCCAGGTACCTGTGTATATCACGTGACTCAATGCCCTTTCTGTGAAGGCACTGCAAGACAGAGCTCTGCCTCAGCACAGAGCTTGCTTTGAGGACATTACATCCAGGAAAGCACTGAGCCTCTTCCATTGCAGCATTTCCAGGGCTCAGTATGGAGCCTGCTGGACGATGGGTGTCTTAATTTTCTGTGGCTTCTGTAACAAATGACCACAAGCTTGCTGGCTTAAAACATTAGGAATTTATTCTCTCTGTTCTGGAGGCTAAAATTCTGAAATCAAGGTGTTGGCAGGACCATGCTCTCTCTAGAGGCTCTGGGGGAGAATCTCATCTCCTTTTGTCCTCACTACATCCTGCTCTTGTCCCCGATTGACAGACACAGAAATGGAGACTAAGGTGGAGTGACTCTTCTGGGCCACCCATTCTCAAAGCTGGGCGCACAGCTGAATCACCTGGGGTGGGAGAGACTGCCTTTGTTGTTGTTCGTCTTTTTTGTCTAATGCAGACTATTATAGTCACGGAAGATTCTGATTTGGAAGGGCCCAGGAATTGACATTTTTATCAAGTTCCCAGGGGAAACTTTTGCATAGTTAGGTTTGGGAATGCGTCCTGGTTATTACCGCCATGTAACAAATTACTTCAATACCTAGTGGTTTAGAACATCCATTTCATTTTGCTCTGGGTTTTGTCAGTCAGGAATTTGGGAAGGACTCCGCCAGGACGTTCTCACATGGAGTCTTTCCTGAAGTCTCTGGGCCTTAATTTCTCCTCTGTACAGTGATGGGGTTGGGCTAGAGCAGGGGATGCAAACTTGCTGATGGACAGACTGCATCTGCCCTCTTCAGTGGTGATGGTGTTTTTTATCTGAATGTGTTGCTGTATTTGAAAATAAGGAAATTTCACCTTTAAACCAAAGCTGTGTGCCATCTTCACCTGCCATCTTCTTGAGAGAAGACTCAAGAAACAGAGCAGATCCTGTCCTGTTTAATGAACAGCGGGCAGCCTGATAGGAGAATGAATGTCTAAGGGGGTGGTGGTCTCAGGCAGAGGGTGCTTCTCTGAAGAGAAGAGGCACAGGCACAGGTGACTCTGCAGAGCTGGAAGCCACACTCTTGCCCCCTCCCAACCCATGTGGAAGCCCAGTGAGGACAGCTTGGGCCAAGAGACCCCTCTCAGTCCTCAGCCCCCGCTGGCGTCTCCTGCTCACACCCCTCCAGAGAGGGGGCCCTGGGGGCTGCTGCTGCTCCTGCCCTCGCTCACACACGCACTGTTCGCCTGTCGGTATGAAGCACACTTAGGGAATGGCAATGGGGTGCCGATGCGGGACACTGTCCTAGGCACAGAGACTCAGCAGTGAACAAGATGGGAAAAGAACTCCTGCCCCGGGAGAGCGGACAGCCTATTGGAAGAGGCAGGTGGTAAATAAATAAATAGGTCACCACACAGTATAATGTATGCTAGGGTGACGTGCAATGGAGGAAAAGTAAAACAGAAAAAAGGGGGCAGAAGAGAATGGTGAGGGCTGCTAGTTCAGAGTGGCTAAAGGCTTCTCTGTAGGGGCACATCTGAGAAGAAACCAGAATGAACTGAAGGTGTGAGCCACAAGAACAGCTGGACTCCATGGAGTCAGACCCTGGGAGGCTGGGTCAGGGTCAGCAGCTGAGCTGGTCAGCTGGATGTTTGGGGGATGGTATCAAATGAAACCAAGGCCGTGAGTCCCCCGTCCGCAAGCACGCATTCCTTTGGATGGCTCCCACAATCACGCTGAGTGCCGGTCAGGCATGAGCTGGCCAGCTGGATGATGAGAGCCCGTGGCCCAGTCACCCAGCCACCACCCTACCTGCCTGTGGAAATGTGAGCAAGCCCAGCTGAGGTCAGCCGAACCCACCGAAACCTAAAGACCCACTTGGTCAACCCTTGGGGTCATGTGCTAAGTAACTGGTTGCTGTTTTGAGCCCCAAGTTGTTGTATGGTAGAAGCTAACGACCACAACCCCTCTTAGGTTAGGCATCTCCTCGTCATGCAGGTTTAGCACATGGGGTGGGCTGGATACCAGCCCTCAATGATGCCCATGCCCTAACCCTCATTACTTGAGAATACGCTCCCTTACAAGGCCAAAGGGGCTCTGCAAATGTGACTAAGTGAAGGACCTTGAGATGCGGAGATGCCCCTGGATTATCTGGATGGGCCTGATGCAATCACAAGCATCCTTAGAAGAGGGGGGCAAGAAGGCGCGAGTTGGAGATGGGGATGCGGCAACGGAAGCAGGGAGACTGGAAGATGCCACGCTGTTGGCCTTGAGGCTGGAGGAAGGGATCCCAAGCCAAGGAAGGCAGGATGCCTCTGAAAGCTGGAAATGGATTCTCCCCCAGAGCCTCCAGAAGGAACGCAGCCTGCATTTTAAGATTTCGGACCTACAGAACTTTAAGACAATAAATGTGCGTTTTTTAAGCTACCAAGTTTGTGACCATTTGTTACAGCCCTCTGTGCCCAAGGCATTTCCCACCCTCTGCTCAAAAACTTGGAATGCACTTTCTTTGTGACTGATGACTGTGACAGCTGACACGTGTAAGGAATTAGAGATGCAACAGTATCCCAACAATAGCAACTAATAATTTTTGAACCCTTACCATGTGCCAAACATATCAGGCAAAAAGCTTCCTAAGTATCATTTTGTTTAATCTTCACAAAAGGCAGAGGAGAAGCAATAGTATTCTCCTAGTCCACAGATGAGAAAACTGAGGGCGAGAGAGATTACAAAACATGCCGAAGGTCACGTCTCTTGTAAGTGGCAGGACTGGGAGGGACGCACATTCAGGTCTGTGGGATCCCCAACAATCAGTGGCAAACTTACCCCAGGTTCAGTGTTGCAGACAGAACCCCTTCTTTCCTCTCTTCCCTCCCACCCCCTGCTTTACCTCTTCCCAGGGGTGAGGGCCTCCCAGCTATTGCCTGCCATTATGGGCCCCTGCCCTCTTTTCTTTCTCCCCAAGCCTCAACAAAAGGTGCTTTCTCTCTTCATATGCCATTTCATACAGCATACGGCATGGACAGCCTGGCATTTTGTAAGGAACTTTATTTCCTTTTGGCTTTCCTTCAGCTTTGGAGTGAAGAAAACAGAAATTGCAAAAATACAGACAAGTTCTCAGGCTGCAGATTTGTGATGCTGAGGATGCCTCCAGCCAGGCCGGGTAGGCTCCACACCTGGCACCAGGCCTGGCTTCCTTTCCTCCCAGCTCCAGGCTCCCACTTGCTGGGCCGCATCTTGTCTCCCGTCCTCAGGAGAGGTTTCCCCAACACGCACAGCACACGGTGATCTGAGCTGAGGTCTAGGTTTTTTCCTTTACCCTTCTTATGTTAAAAACACCCCAGTTTTCTTTAGGGGACCACAGCTTATGCCCTCCCAGGCCAGGAGACCTCGATGGGGCTACCCCACCCCCAGCTGACCCTACCCCCAGCAGCTGGGGTAGGCAAGTGAGCAGAGCGGGCCATGAGAGTACCACATCCTCTTCCTCCACAGTGACTGGTTCAAGCAAAGGCACATGGCCCAAGATGGGCTGATCAGATCTAAAGGACAAGGCAACCTGGTACTTTCATTGGCATTATTGGATAAAAGTTCCTCTCCCTCTTGCTGGGGTTGATGCTGGAGCAGCGGGGGGCTGTCTTTGCCAACATATGAGGAGAGCCTGCCTAAAGAGAATGCCAATACAGAGGTAGGGGGAACTGAGATTTTCAAAGAGACAAATGCTTAATGACACTGCTTGATGCCTAGATCCAGCTGTGCCTGAAGTCCTACACATAACTATGAACTTTTCCATCAATGAGAAAACAAATTGCTTTTGTGTAAGCCACTTGGAGTGTCCAAAACACTCAGATAAACCCATGTGATAGCTAACGTTTACTGAGCTGCCACCCCTAAAGCAGAGCTTGAAACCAGGATTTCAGGGGGCAGACAATTTATTTCTCATATGATCTCAGGGAGGTGAGTGAAGGACGAGGGCGACTGAGTCAGGGAAGGAGGAAAGTTAAGGTGCATTACAGAGATAGCCACAGCAGGCGCTGGGGGCTTGACTTCTCCTGGCCTCCTGAGGAGTGTAAGAATGCCTTCCAGAACTGTCTCCCTGAAGGCCAGGAAGGGCTGGAGCATCACCCACAGGGCCCTGTCCCTCATTGGCCGAAGGGCAGCTGCAGGGGTGGGTGACTGTGTGGGAGGCAGAATAAAGTTCCCCCAAGGATGTCCATGTCCTGACCTCTGGAACCTCTGAATATGTTATTCTACATGGCAAAGGGGGAGTAAGGTTGCTAATCTTAAAGTTGCTGGCCTTAAAATAGGGAGATTATCCTCAATTATCTGGGTGGGCCCAATGTAATCACAGGGGTCCCTGAAAGTGGAAGAGGCAGAGAGAAGAGGGGGTGTGACAGAGTTGGCAGTGTGAGAAGGCCTTAGCCTGATGTTCCTGGCTTTGAAAATGGAGGAAGGAGCCACGAGCCCAGGAATGTGGGCAGCCTCCAGAAGCAGGAAAAGACAAGGAAACAATTCTCCCCTAGAGCCTGCAGAGGACATGCAGCCCTTGATTTCTGACTTCTGGAACTGGGAGATAATAAACCTGTGTTGTTTTAAGCCCCAAAGTCTGTGGTCATTTGCTACAGCAGTCGCAGCACACTGCTACGGGCCATGGCCTTAAATGTACAGGGGCGGCATTACACACAGCTGAGCATGGCATCAGGCAGGGCCTGGGGGGACAGAAGACAGGCACAGGCGCACGCGGGAGGTGGGATGCTGTCAGCTTGGGCATGAGTCTCAGCTGGCCTGCACTGGACTACCCACTGCAGATGTGGCTCAGTCAGAGGCCCCAGGCCGAGGGACAGGTCCTGGGGAGCCGAGGCCTCTGCTGTGAGTGTGTCTTGGGCAACACCTTGCTTCTGCCCCCACGCAAGTCAAAAAGGGCTTCTCCCTCATGCCAATCTCTCCAAATGGGGGTTTGTCCGAGAGTCCCCTCCACTGTGTAGTTCACTGGCATGGTAGTGTTGGGTGACCCACCGAGTCTCACAAATGAACAAATGATCCCTCCCTGCCTCCCAAGTTTTCAGCCCAGCCCCCACCTTGGCTTTTCCCCCAGTCACCCCTCAGGTACCCACATCTAATTACAGTCTAACCAATTCAGCTTCCTAACCTCCAATAGTAAAATTATCTGGTGACAATCGTATGCAGAAAAGGAAGAGCGCCACTCTCTCCTCTGGACCCGAGAATGCCCTGCCCAGGGATGGTAAACAAGTGCCATTCACATGGTGCTGTGGCTGTGCCCCTGACAGACATCACTAATTGACTGCTAATCCGTCAAGCCATCCTTTCTCCCCAAGAGTAGTCATGGCCCTTAAAATCCTTCTCAATGCAACCAACGTTCTGGGCAGGTATTACCAATGCAATTGGAGGTGGAGGAGTCAAAAGGTCCATGGCCACTAGTGTTTACTTTTTAAGTATGAATCCACCATCTCCTTCAATAATGAAGTTTCAAACTCCTCTAAAATCAAGAAGGGAAAATGCTTTTGAGCAAGTACATGCCTGAGGGAATTGCTGCCTAAAGGATTCTAAATTTTTCCTTATCTCTTCACCATCTCAAGTTCTGCCTTCTCCCTTGGGTTTTCTTGTTACTGGTATTTGCAACAACAATAAAAATGAGGTCCATTTATTGAGCACCTACTGCATGCCACACAGTTTTGTAAACCTGCTTCTAAACATTTCTATGATCAGCTCTTAGCTCTACTTTAAAGGTAAGGAAATTGAAACTCAGAGGCATCAGGTGACTCACCAAGGGTCACACAGCATTGCCACCCCTTATAAGGAAAGTGCCCTCTTCAGGGAATAAAACACAAAATAATTGCTTGAACTTAGTCATCCAGTATGAGGAGAGTGCTGAGATAGTCTCAAAATATCCACAGCAAAAATAGGAGTGGTAAGGAGCACGCGAGCAAAGAGAAAGCATTCATTTATTCATTGAGTTTTCTGAGCACCCACGCCTAGAGCTCAGAGCCCCTAGGGGAAAAGAGGCCAAACACCTACACAACACAGACACAATGCACAGACCATGTAAGTGCCCCAGCAGGTCTGAGGAGGGCGCTGAGAGAGGGAACTGCAGGACTATAGCTTCTTAAGCAGCTGGTTCCTTCCTTACACATGCCCTACCATCCAATCTCTGGGATTCTCCCAGATGAATCATTTTCATCCTCAGTGCCCTTTTCTCAACTATTAGCATAATCATGGTTTCCAAAGTATTCTCCTGAATCAGCTCCATGTTCCCTCTTACTTTCTGTGTTAATTAAACATGCACTGAGCACCTACTGTGTGTACAAGGATGGCTGTGTAGGTCGCTTTATTACTGGGGTTGACCCTCAACCCTGTTATCCTGGGTGTCCCAAACCACGATAACTGAGGGGCGGGGTCTGCAAACCATACATAACGATCCTGCAAGTCATGAAAGTTCATGTGTCCATTGTGGCAGGCAGGAAACCTGAATGAGTGAAGCACGGCAGGGTGGAAGACAACAGGGAGTGGTGCGGACTGCCCTAAACTGGAGATGTCATGTCCCACCTGAAAGAGGTGATGACTGTGCATCTCCAGGAGATTGTGCCTCGCAGAAGCACAGGCCCAGCATGGATAGGGTTTTTTTTTTTTTTTTTGGTATGCTATATGGCGGGAGTCACATTTCATTCTTTTTCCATGTGAGTATCCTGTTATCGCAGCACCATTTGTTGAATTTTTGTTTGATTTTTCGTTCATTTGTTTGCTCATTTGTTTGTTTCTTGGGGGAAGTGCATGGGCTGGGAGTCGAACCCAGGTCTCCTGCATGGCAGGCGAGAATTCTACCACCGAACGACCTTTGTATCCTGTAGACTCTTTTTTTGAAGAAACCAGAAATCCAAATGTTTACATGAAGTCTCCCAACGCTTAAATGTTGGCAACTAAAAAGAAAAACCGACAGAACTTATTGCCCCCATGCTGATGTGACTCAGACTTCCCACTTTATAGACACGGAACCTGAGGCTGGCTCAGAGTGCAGAGGTGCCTTGCCTAAGCCTTCATGGATGGGGCAGCTTAGCCCATTTCCCACAGGCCCACGCTCCTAGTGCTTCTTCTCCAGGGACACTACTCCTCACCCAGGAATGCCAGGCCCATGGCTGGAAACCAGAATGGGAGGCTGAGTCAGAGCTCTGACTGAGTTCAGGTCTCATTTCTGGCACCGACTGTCCTGATGCATTTTTCAGAGGCTGGAAAAATGACTCTGGGGTGTGTGTCAAAGAGTCCTCTTTTACACTCTCAGTCTCTGTTCTGCCACCTCTCTGTTTCTCTCTGTTTCTATCTTTTGGTAAGTCTCTGGCTGTTTCTGTCTCTCTTTCTTTGTTTCCTTCATTTTTCAGTCTCTCATTCTCTCCCTTCTTTCTGTCTCTCTGGCTATTTCTTCATCTGTGTCCTGTCTCTTGTAATCTCTTTACTTGGGCTTCTATCTCTGACTTTTTAGGTTGCTCTGTGTCTGTCTTCTCTCCTCTCCTACTTCTCCATCTCTGCATTCTCCCCTCTCTCTCCATCTCTCCACCCTTGTGTCTCTTCTAGTTCCTCTCTCCCTCCTCTTTCAGTATCTCAGTCTCTGCCCCTCTCACATCCTCCCCTCTTACCCCCTGTCTCCCCAGGCCTCTCCTCTCCTGCCCTCCGAGTCCCTCTGGCCACCATGGAAAGGTTACTGTAAACGGGAATGAAGCCGAGGGCAAAAGTAATCAACCCCCTGGCTGACCTCCAACCCCACGCCCCACGCCCAGGCTGGCGGAGTGGAGCCCTGGTCTCTGGCTGAGCCCCCTCCCCCGCCGCAGCCCCTGGCCCCCCTCCCTCCCCACCCCCAGGTCCCCTTGCTGACAAAAGGCCTATCTTCTCTCTGCCTAAATGATTTAAATTCTAATCAAACATCATTTATAGTACATCTCGGAGCCGTCTCCTGGGAGCTGCTCCCACATGAGACGTTGCCATGGCAACCAGGGGGTCTTGTTTCAGAAATGTCAGATTGTATTATTGTCTTCACACTTCTCTGATAACCTGGTGTCTCTCCCTCTCTCTCTCTCACTCCCTCACTCACACCACCATCCCCAGGATTGTATTACTTCCTCTCTCTCTCCCCTCCATCCAACCCCCCAAACTCTTCCCAGGACCCCCAGCCTTCCTCCCCACCCCAGGAGAAAATGGCCTGATCGATTTCAGCCCCCAGCCTGGCTCCAGGCTTGCCACCCCCTCCCGTGTTTCTGGCCCTGGGGCCTCCCCCGTTTGGGAAAGGTGGCTCCCCCCTCCCCCCCTCATCTTCGGCAGACATGCTCCCCCCTCTAGGGGTTTGCTGGAGTGCTCTGGTGTCATTTTATTTTGCTAGATATGAAAATGAGACATAGATTTTTTCCTGGCGATGCGTGTGTGAAGTTCTAATCTGGCTTTTCAGATTTTTTTCTTTTGGGGGAGGGGGTAGTGGTGGGAGAAACCCAGTTCCTAACATGATCTAAACAGAGGGCTGGGGCAGGGGGCAAAGGGGGAGCTGTGGGTGCATCCTGCACAGGGATGGAGGGGTACAGGAGATGCCTCCCCCGCCTGGCTTTTGGCACCTAGCAATCAGCAAAGGGTCAAGGCGCCTGCTCCGGGGGTCCCACGGTCCTGCCTGATTTTCACATTCATGACAAATTCTCCCTGCCATCTACTTCTAAGGTGCACGAGCCCTGCAAATGGCCCAGAGAGCGCTTCCAAACCCTCGTACCTTATTCCACAGATGGGTAAACTGAGGCCCCTAGAGGCACAGTGGCATGCTCTAGGTCTGAGGTTACAGTAGGGCCAGTGGAAGCTGAATCGCCACCTGATTGGCCATCTGGGAAACTGGCAAAGTGTCAGGGAGTCACCCTGCCCCTGGGAGAGGTGGCTTGTCTGCAGGGCTGGCCACAAGGCCCTCTGCCGTCCTGGCCCTGCTAAGCCTCTGCAGCGGTCAGGTCCTTAGGTCACTGCTACGAGGAGGTCCTATCATCATTCCCGTTTTGCAGATGGGGAAACAGGCTCAGAGAGGTAACACTACAGAGCCAGTACTGGCAGAGGAGGGAGCTGAACCTGGGGCTCTGGCCTAAAGCCCACCTTCTCCATTCACCGCAGTGCTTCCTGGGATGGGAGTGGAGAAAGCTCTGTCACACCTTGAACAGTGAATAGATGAGGACAGAGCTTTATTCCTGATGTCCAGACGATCATGCCATGGGGCAAGAGTGGAGTTTGCTGAGCCATGGGGGAGTACTGGGGCAGAGGTGTCCCAGGTAAGGAGATGCACAGACAGGGCTGGGGGGCCAAGGTGGGGAGGGGCTGTGACTCCCTGACACAGATGAGTCTGCATCTCCCAGCATTGGGGCCAGGAGTAGCCAGGAGTGGCAGTGTGATGATGAGGTTCTACATACAGCAACACAAAACCAGGATTCAAAACGACCCCAGACCTCTTCCAGGCCAGTCTCTCCTCCCCCATTTCACTGGCAGGGAAACTGAGGCTCAGAGAGGGTCAAGAACTTGTGTGAAGTCACCCAGCTTGTCCAGGGCAGAGGTGGCCGGCAGTCTGGGCCAGAGACTCTGGAGCCAGAGGACCTGTGTCAATTCCCAGCTCTGCCTCTCATTACTTAACCTCCCAGAGCCTCAGTTTCCCCACCTGTAATACAGTGATCAAAATGGTTCCTGCGTTGTAGACTGGAGGTGGGGATCAGGCAAGTGATTGCCTGGACGGCAGGGAGCACGGCAGGGAGTTTGGGGTAAGTACCTGCTGCCCGTGATACTGCTCTGCCTGGATTCAGGTGCTGTTCCAATCCCACCGCCGGCAGCTCTTCTCTATCAGCTGTGTTTGGCGAGGCACTGTCACCTCCAAGCAATGCTCCGTCCTGGAGCATTTTAGATCAAGCCCTTAGCAGGTGCCAGCTTTCTCTCCTTCTGTCAATTTCCCTAGTGAAACGGGGACCAGAAAGAGCGGTGAGTGGCTCCTGTGGGTCTTCTCTACACCCCCACGCCTGGTACCTCTGCCTGCTGGCCCAGCACACACAGCCAGCGCGATGGATGTCACAGAACCCGGCACGTCCTTGTGAGGCTCTGTGATTCTTCAACAAGGAGCCCCACATTTTCACTTGCACTGGACCCCAGAAAGTATAGATCTGGTCCAGACCGGGACACAGCTGAACAGGGAGAAAGAGGACTCATTGTCTCTCTGGGTCTCTCACTGTCTCTCTCTCTTTCTCTCTCTCTGCATAAGACCGAGATCCAGAGGCTGAATGCAGAAGAAGAGATGGAGAGAGAATGACCCAGGGACACAGTCGCAGAGAGGGCGGCAGTGGTGGCGCGGGGAGGCGCCGCGTGTTTGTCCAGGGCGAAGTGGGCATTGATCTGCCGCCGCCCGCGCCGCCGTCTGATAAATCCTGGCCGCGGTAATGAACCTCCCCACACGGCGCTCCTCAAAGCACACACCGGCCCTGGCCCCAGCGGTTAATATTTAACTGAATAAGGGCCATAAATATGGAAAATGGGACTTTTAATTAAATAAGCAGCTTTTAAAAGGGCCCTTGGGCGGGAGAGGCTTTTGTTTAAATATGATTGATTTGACATGTCCTTTCGAGCTCACACTCTCCCGAGCTCTCTTCCAATGTTAACTCTTGGCCCCCAGCCCCGGCGGCAAGTTGGAGGAGGCCAGACCCTGTCCTGCCGGAGAGACAGGGCTCCCTGCTGGAGGAAGCAGGGTGCGGTGGGAAGGAGGTGCCATGAGGTCCAGGATTGAAAATCCCGCTGCCCTGGCCTCCTGTAGATGAGTTAAACCACATTGGGGACACCCTCTGGTTGGGGGAGATTGCACTTCATCTGCCTGAAGGAATGGCTGATGGGGTGAGATGCTCCAGATTCCAGGGCACATGTTTCCAAAGACCTGAATTTTAACCACCATCCAGCTGTATGTCTTTTGCTCGTGGTTCTTCCCTTCTGTGCCGCAGTTTCCTTATCTGTAATATGGGGGTAATAATAGAACCTGCTCCATAGGATTATGCTCTGATTGACTGAGCCTCAGTCCAGACAGGGGCCCATAGGTATTACTTTCCTTCCTACTGTCTGCCAGGATTATGACTGGACGCTGTGTGACCTCTAAGAGGCTTAAGGAGGCCTCTTGGAAGGACCATTCCTATAGCCAGGGCAGTTTTCATGGCCATGTGATCTGGGCTGTCACATATGGCCCCACGCTCAGAAGTCCCCAGGCTTGGTTGAATGCTCTGCTGTTGCCATCTTGAAATTCTTAATGATTTTTCAGCAAGGGAGCCCAAATCTCATTTTGCACTGGGCCCCACAATGTGTTGTAGCTGCTCCTGCATGGGCTGGAAGGGCAATTGAACAGGCAGGCAAGTTTGCCTTTACACTCTTCAAAAAAGAAATCTGTAACCTATTTATTATGAATTTAACGTTCATGAAGCACTTCCTATGTGCCAGGCTCTGTGCATGCCCAAGGTCAGGCTCCTATTATTCTCCACTCTCAGGTGCTCAGAGAGGTCAAGTAACCAACTAAGGGTGGCCCAGCTAAGGAGTAGCAGAGGCAGGACTTGAACCCAGGCCTCTCTGCCTCCAGTGTCGTGTCTCAGGTCCCATGTTGTTTTTACCTGGTGCAGGCCCAAGGCCTAGGACTCACATTTGGTCCGGTTCTGTTAACTTTGAACTAACATAGATACCCCCTTCCTGGATAATCCAGCCATCTTCCATTATCTAAGGAGGAGGGACAAGGGGGATTGGTGGTCACTCGGGTCCCTAATTCACCAAGAGCTCCCTCTGCTTCCAACCACTATTTCTTCCTCTCAAGTTGTAAGCCCTGGCTGATTCTCACTCCTGGTCCACCTGTCCCAGGAAGTCTTCACAGATGGGCTCTGCTCATGTCAGTACATTCCTTTTCCCCTACCTCTTCCAATACTGGCCATGTACAGCGACTACTGGACTACTCTCCTCTGTACAGTTTTGGGCAGCCATTCACTCATCTACTCATTCACACAGTCAAGTACTGGTTATTGTTTTAGTTCCCCAATTCATAGATCAACTTTTTTTTTTTTCTTTTAAAAATTTTTTTGAAAGATATATTATCAACCCTCTTCTATTTGCTGAAAATACTATTATCAAATAGTATTTACAACTCTTATAATTGATGGCATTTTCAGATCATAGAAATTTGAGTTTGGGTACAGCCCTGTGCTGGAAGCTGGGAGGCACGGGGTAAATCAGACAGATCTGCTTGCTGCCTCCAGGAAGCTTACAGTCTAGTAGAGATTACACAATAAAAAACACCCTTTTTTAAATCCCACAAATACCCAATTCTGACCTGTTCATTGGTTTACAATTTTATTTAACCTTCTGAGTCCTAGTTGATCTGTGTCCCTCTTTTACCTAGAATGGATGTTTTCAGTGAAAGGAAGAAAAACTGGGAACTGAGTGCTTATGATGTACCAGGCACTGTTCTAAGAATGACATGTTTTATCTAATTTAATCCTTACCACAACTCTATAAAGCATTAGTGTGATCACCCCTAGTTAGCAGATGGGAAAACTGAGGCCCAGAGATGTTAAGTAACTTGCCCAAGGTCACACAGTTAGTGACAGAGCTAGGGGCAAGTCCAGGTGGTCTGGCTTTGGAAGCCACACCCGTAACCTTAGTTCATTTGGCCTTCAGCCTGCGAGTCCCAGCCCATCACAGAAAGGACCTTCCATCAGGGATCAGTCCAGTGCTCAAGGCATCACCCTACCAGCGGCACAAGGCATGGCAAGACCTAAGGAGAAAATGGAAGGAAAACAGTCTCCCAGAAGGGGACGGAATCAAAAGCATCAGAGAGAGAAAGCTGGAAGGAGCAAGAGAGCTCTGTTCCAAGGCTGGCTGGGCCCTCCACATTTGGCAGGAGGTCTAGTGCCATCTCCCCCAGTGGTAGATCCAAAGACAGCTCGTGGTTCCTGCAATTCCTTTACAGGGACAAACAGAGGGCTGGGGACGGCTCAGGAAAACTCCCCATCTCTCTGAGACATTGTGTTTATTGTCATGGTAACACCCAGTGGGCATCCCTGGGTGCTTAGTCTGGCTCCTGGGCACAGTACTGGGGTAGGCAGGGCTGAGTCTGGGGTTTGTTTTGAGTGGAGACGGCGGGAGAGAGACACAAGGCCATTCCTAATGCAAATATTCCCGGTCACCCGTGGCAGTGAGGGGGTAACAGGGGAGACACCTGGATTCCCATCCTGTGAGCCCAGAGCAATTTTTAGGGGGGGGGGAGGGAACACTGTATTGAGTTTTTGGGAAGAGGCCTCCTTCTTGAGAATCCCCTCCCCACACTTCCTAAGTCTAAGCTATCAGCAAGTCCTATTTATTCTACCTTCCTAGTCCCTCTCCTTCCCATGCTCCATTTCCAGCACCCAGATCCAGCCACCCTTCTCCTGCTCCCGGGCAATGCATCTGGCTCCTAACTGGGGTCCCTGGCTGGAAACCTGCTCCTACATATCCATCTTTTACAGAAGCCAGGCGAACCTTCCTGAGCCCACAGCTTCCACCTGCCCTGCCTGGCTCTCCCTTCACCAACAGCAACTGCTGGCCTTTCAGGGTCCCCTACAACTCCACGCAGGCTACATCCACGCTTTGCGTGACAGGATGCCGTCAGGCCTAGGAAACATGGAAGTCAGGGAGACAGGGAGCAAAGGTCAGGGAAAGGCCAACTCCTTTTGGTGTCAAAGGAGATTACAAGTCTGGCTCTCAGAGCTGAGGCTTGGGCTGAAATCAGCCTGTGATCCCAAGTGATCTGAGTTCAGAGGTCACAGCTGGCTCCTTTGTGTGTCAATATTAACAGGAGAGTCACCTAATTGGGGTGGGTCAGCCAGCGGCCATAGCCAGGCCACATATCAGGAGAAGGGAAAGAAACCTATTTTCCCCCAGTCTCTGGTACTTTGCCTCAGTTGGTCCACTAGTCATCTCAATGTCACTGCTAACAACACTAAGAGCAAAAATGGAACAGGACTCACCCGGGTCCCATTTACTGAGGTCCTATTTCATTTAGGCTCAGCTCCTGGCACTCAATTCCTTAAATCATCTCATCCTTCTACCCTTCCTATGATTCAGGTGCCACTGCTTCTTCATCTCACAATCAAGGAAACTGAGGCACAGAATGGTTAAGTCATCAGCTCACAATCACACAGCTTACATGGAGGAGCTGGGATGTGGACCCAGCCTATTTGTTTCCTTACAATGCTGGGAGGTAGGGATGACCATCTTCATTTTATTCATGAGGAAAGGGAGGCTCAGGGAGGGACTAAGCTTGTCAGAGGTCACAGAGCTAGTCAAAGGCAGGGCTGAGTTACAAAGCCAGGTTTGTCTAGTACAGAGTCCACAATAGCACAATGCTTCCTTATTTTAATTTTTTTGGAGGGGTGCATGGGCCAGGAGTCGGACCTGGGTCTCCCACATGGCAAGCGAGCATTTTACCACTGAACCGCCCATGCACCCTTGCCTCCTTATTTTTAAGCTCCTCCTTTCCACTCGTTCTCTGAAGGCCCCTTCTCCTGTTTGTCACTATCCCTGCCTCCCTGGACCTAAGGGAACAGTGACCTTTTACTGGCTAGTGGACACAGACCTGTTATCTATATGGCTCAGACTAGCCACAGAGGTATCAACACTCACCCCAACCCCTTGGTTTTGGGTCAAACATGCTATGTGGACATTTCCCTGGATCATGCCATCCCAGCAACTGCCAAATAGTCACATCTACGTAGGCTGAGTCCACACAAGCACCCCTGTCTCGCATGCTCTGTTGGAAAACAGGTTCAACAGCAATTAATTCAACAAACATCCTTCAAGGGCCTGCTACGTGCCAAACATGGGAGACACAGCGGTAAGAAGAATCTGACACTGCCCTGCCCACCTATAACTTACAGTCTAGTGGGGCAGGCAGGCCTTAATAAGATAATTGGGCCTGGAATGACACACTGAATCTGTGACAAGAGCTACCAGGATAGGACAATTCTGTGGGGCAATCAGCCTTGGCCAGCGAGATTAGGGGAAGGTACCCTGATAAAAGGACCCGTGAGCTGAGAACCTGAAGGATGAGTAGATGTCAAGTCCACAAAGATGGAAGGGAAGGTGGAGGGAACAGCACATGTAAAGGTTTAATGTGCATTTTCCCACAGAACGTGCACTGTGACTGGGGTATCAGTATACTCATAGCATAAACGAGGCAACTGAGGCTTCGAGAGATGAATCCCCTGGCCCAAAGGGTGGACCTGGATCCTAATCCAGTCGTCTGATGGATGCCATATTTGATCTGCTGTTTCACACTGCTGCTTAGAAATGACATAACCCTGACAGGGGGAAAGCTTTCCCCCTTGGGAAAACATAATGCAACAGGCTAGGGGGGCCAGATATTTGTGTCAGGCAGAGCTTTTTAGGTTGCTAGGGCAGAAACCCAATTCCAAACGGCTTAAGCAAAACAGGAAATTCGGCTCATGGCACAAAAACCCCGGCACAGAGTCGTTTCAGGCTCACCTGGACGCAGCGCTTCAGACCACATCCTTCTGGCTTTGCCCCTCGCTCCCCTCTGGAGGCCACTTCCTGGGTGTCGCCTTCATTCTCCGGCTCCGTGAGGTGGCCCCTGGAAACTGCACGCTCACCCTGGCCTCAGGTTAACAGTCCCAGAATAAGGAGAGACTCCTCTTTCCCAACCACTCCAAAAAATAAAAAATAAATACAAACTATGCGTTTGTTCCAAGCGGACCAACTTCGTCAGCGTGTTCACCTGGGAACCAATCAGGGTGGCCAGGGGGCAGAAAGGTTCTGATTGGCCAAATATGGGTCACATGGCCACCCTGAAACCAATCAGTAAGGCCAGGGGGGATGGAATCCTTTGATTGGGCAATCGTGGGTCATGTGATCTCAGCGGGACCAGAACGTGTATTAGGATCCAGCCAACCCTAGAGGCTGAGCGTAGCGGGGAAGGGTGAGGCTCTTGAGCAAGATGAGGGCTGTTAGAAAAGCAAAAAGGGCGTGCTTGGGTCCCATAGAAGCTCAAAATGGAAAAGGCTTTCATCCTTCCTTAAAAGCAAGCTGGGTTTAATTGACACAGGATAGGGGGTAGGTCCCCAAGGCCTAATTTGCCGCTGGTGACAGCTGTGTGAGGCTGAGAGCCTCAGTGCCTCGTTTGCTCTCCCAGGCCTTTGTGTCCTGACGTTCCAGCCTGCCCTGCACCACGGTCCACCCAAGCCTCTGCAGGAATTGAAGATGCACACCAGCTCCAGAAGCTGCCAGTTCCCCCTCTGGACGGCTTGCCACCTCATCTATAAACTGGCGATCACGCTAATATGCACCTTAGAGACTTTGGGGGTCATAGAAATAAATTAATTGAGCTCAGGGTATAGGCCCATGGATGGCTTGAGGCCAGCGATCGCTCCTGTTATGAGCTCTATCACTTCCATTCTGCAGACACATCGCCTGCGGCCCAGAAAGGGACACAGCGTGGCTTAGGCCACACAGCAGAAGCAGACAGAACAGTCGGGAGTCTTAAAAGCCTGTGCTTCGTCGTCCCAGAGGTTCGAGTCCAGGTTATTTCCTGCTGTCTTCCTCTTACCTACTCGGGCCAGATCATGGAGTCGGGTGTGGGTTTGCAGACATCACTTTTCTCCCAATTCTGGTCAACAGATTGTTAGCCCATTCCTCTTAAGACGAGGGAGTGTAGACATCACTTAAAAATTCATGATTTGTTTGATTACATATGCTGTGTGCGAATCAGAATCAATAGGGCCCAAAGGTATCTAGAATGGGACCACAGGGCAGAGGTGGGAAGGAGGCATCCAACCTCGGGCACCTTGGGAAAGATGGTCTAAGTGCTTTTGAAAGCTATTGCAGTGGCTGCTCTCTCTAAGTTTTGACTGGCAACACAGACTCAGCCCCACCTCTATGGCAAGGGGGCTGGCCTCCTGCACCCTTGTCTCAAGCAGGCATTGGCTGTGGGCTGCCCACCCTCTCAGTCAAGTTTGCAGAAGCAGCTTTCATTGGCAGAGATAACTTCTCTCTGGAGCAAGAAGGAGCTCAGAGTCTTCAGTAGCCAGCCCGATAGTGGGGGCTGGGTGCATTGGGGAAAGGGGATGTGGGCAGGGTCCTGGCAGCACCCACTACGCCATTACATAGGCCCCTTTTTGCCCCTATGGTATTTACCTGTTTCTTATATTCTTTGGTGCCTAATATTCTAGTTACATGACCGAGTCTCATTCTCCCAATACCCCTATGAGGTAGATACAACCCATTTCACAGAGGAGGAAGGTGAGGCACAAGGTGCTGGGACCACAGCTGGTTAGAATACAAAGCCCATCTCCTGTCCCCCAGGCTGGTCCCCAGGCCCTGAGGTGGTGTGCACGGCCTTCGAGAAGGTCAGCAGGGAGATAGAGACCCAGCCAGCGGCCGGGCGGAGCCGTGGCAGAGGACGGCTTTATTGTCCCTGGCATTGTCTGACATTTGGTTTTACTCTCTGTGGGAAGTGCACTAATTACTCCTGTTCACTCAGAAGACCGACTTAACTACCTCTTGGATTTTATGGAGTTCTTTGGGGTTGCCATTTCTGCACGGCAGAAATGAGACCAAGGGTGGCAGAATGCAGATTTGCTCTGTCCAGGTCTCCAGCCAGCGGCTCCTGAGGACTCAGGCCCACTTATTAGCTGTGTGCTGGGGACGCCGTCTCGATCTGCTTCCTCTGTTTCAGGCACACAGCACACAGCCCACGCTCTCAGAGGTGGGTACCGGGAATCGTACCTTTGCAGATGGGGAAGCTGAGTTTCCAAGAGGTTATGTAGCTGCTGACGCTCCCCTAGGAAGTTGGAAGTCTGACCTTCAGCGCCTGGGCCTTTAGCCACTTCCCACCAATGTCTCGGCCTCCCCAAGAACCCTCTGCACCCAGAGGGAGGACTTTTGACACCTCACAGTCCTCCCACACCTGTCCAGGGAAGGTACCAGCAGCCCCCACTTGGCAGGTGGGGAAACCGAGGCAAGAAGCCAAATGGCAAAGAGGTTAAAAGCATAGGCCACTGTGAGGTTGGACTCTCTGGGCTGCTAGCTCCCTGTAGACCAGCTGTGTGACTCTGGGCCTCAGTTTCCCCATCGTGTAAGACAGTGCCTGCCTCCCGGGCTTTTTGGGAGGAGGAAAGGGAAGTTCTTAGGCGTGTGTAGGGTAAATGGGAAGCTTTGACTATGGGTACTGGTTATTGAAATGATAACTACTGGGAAAATTGAGGGTCCTATTGTATGTCCTCACCTCCCTGGGCCCTGCTCTGCCCCTCTCTCCCAAACAGTGATTACCCTAAAAAACCCTCATAACTGGAGACCCCCACCAAGATTTCTGCCTTTAGAGGCACTATCAGGCAGGGAACACATAAGGGAATCACTTTCAGGGAAAAGGAGAGTTTCAGTCTCCCCCAAACCATTGCATGTTGGAGCCAGAACAAACTGTCTTATCCAGTTGCCACTCCCCTCCATGCCCCATTTTATAGATGGGGGGACTGAATTGGCATCAACCAAATATTTGTTGATGAATGAATGAATGAATGAATGAATGAATGGAGTCCCATGTGAAAAGCTGAGGCAATACATGCCAAGCTCTGGGCTCGAGTCTGGCGTCTGACAGGGAGTAAGGTTGTCTTTAAGGTCACTTAGCCTGTGTGCCACGCACCTCCAGGGGCCACCGGTCACCGACCACGAAGTGGCAGGTGCCCCTGGAGTGAGCGGTGTGGTGGCCTGTGTCCGAGTCACAGTCTTTGCTCCCAAGGAGCCCAGAGGTGCACAGGGGAGACAAAAGAAATCATGCGTGTGATAAGCTTACTAACAGTAAGAGGAGGCCACCGCTGCAGCCTTCTTTGAGTGTCTATGCAGGGCGCTGCCCTAGATAATTTGGTTGCATCTTCCTAGAACCTTGGAAGACAGAGCGTCCCACCCCCGCTGTACAGATGAGGAAACAGAGGCTCAGACAGGGGGTGGTTGAAACGGAATCCAGCCCCAAGCTGGCGCCCACCTCTTCCCTCTGCCCCTGAGTGGCAGCGAGTGTCAGGGGAGGCGGGAGGCGGCGCTGCCTGGGGGGTTTCCCTCTGGAATGTGGTGCCCGGATGCGCAGCAGCCAAAGCAACCACCATCCAGGCCAGAAGCTTCTTAGCAGACCACACAGCCCCCCTCGCCTCCCCCTGGGACGGGCCTGACACCAAGCTCGGCCCCTTTGTGTTCCGTCTGGTGAGTGGAAGTCCTGTCCCGGTGGGAGCTCTGGCTTCTGCTCCACCCCCTGCCTTTCCCCAAATTCCAGTGGCTTTCAGCATCCCACCAGGTCCTCCCGACAGCTGACATCTTACACTGCCCCCCGCTGCCCCCCCGCAGCTGGCCCGGGGCACTGATAACAGGATTAACCCTGCGGAGGCAGATCACTTCATTCAGCTTTGGGAGGAAGACGCTGTCTTCTCTCCTCATTGCATCTCTGGGGGCAGGAAGAGGGGGCTCCTACAGGGTCTGGTTGAGGGATTTTACCCGCCCTCCCCCCACCCGCCGTCGTTAATTCTGGCTCAGCCAAAGGCCAGGAACATCCCCTAGCTTCATCCCCCACCCCCGCCTCTATATCCATTCAACAAATATTTACTGCGACCCACACATGGGCCTGCACTGCATTACTCTAGGGGGCAGATAGACACGTGGGCCAAACTGGCTGATGGCAAAAATGGCTCCTACTCTCAGCCCTCCCTGTACCTGCCCCTTTGTGCTGTGACTTTGCAGCTCCTCCTGCGAAGAGGCAGAGTCTGTTGCCTACTTCTTGAACCCGGGCTGGTTTTATGACTCGGTTGGGCCAATAGCGTGATGCAGGAGTGATGCTGTGCCAGCGCTGAGCCTAGGCCCCAGAGACCTTGCAGCTCCCGCTGTCCTGTGGCATTGCCGCCTGCATCTTGAGAATTCGCTGGTGCTGGCCTGCTGGGGGATGAGCAACGATACGGAGGAGAGCCAGATCATCCCAGCCGAGACTATTCGAGACCAGCCGCCGGCCAGCTGACCCTCACACACGTGAGAGAGACTAGCCAAGGTCACAGGGGCCACCTAACTGACCCACCCTGACCGCAGAAGCATGAGCGAACCCAGGCCAAGCCCAGAAAAACTGTGCTGCTGACCCAGAGACTTCTGAGTAAAGCTAAATGCTATTCTCCTTGAAGCCACAGCGTATTGGAGCCATTTGTTTTACAGCATTGTTGTAGCAACAGCTGACCAATACAGCTTCCCCTTGCCTTTTGTGCTAAATCCAACCTCTTCACTGTGGCCTTCCAGGCCCTACATGATCTGGCCCCTGCCCCGCTCTGACCTCATCTCTTTTCACTCTTCCTCTCCCCCTCAGTCACTCGGTTCCAGCCAAATTTGTCTCTTGCATTTACGTGGAAGAATCTCTCTCCTTCCTGCTTCTTAATACTCCTGCTCATTCAATCTGGCACATGGTAGGTCCTCGGTAAATATCTGTTGGATGAATTGGCGAATCAATGAACAGACACAGCCCCTCCTTTTTTTTATGGGGTTTACTATCCAGTGGAGGAGATGATGTTATCAAATCACAAACTTTACATGGTAGGAAGGAGACATATAATGAGGGGACAATCGGGGCAGGAGATGAGCCTGTCGAGAACAACTTCCCTGAGAGTGACATTGAGCTGAGAACTGAAGTCTGAGGAGACAGCGTGTAGAACACGAGGATCTGGAAGAGCATTTTGGGCAGAGGGAACATCATGTGCAAAGGCGCTGAGACAGGAGGGAGCATGACAAGCTCAAAGAAATGAAGAGAAGCCAGAGCAGGGAATCCTTATTTTTTAAAGCAACAGAAGTCTTTGAAACCCATGGGAGACTCACCCTTCCTCCCTTCGTGTCTAAGCCCTTGGAGAAGTTTGGGGATGTCTCAGTAGTATTTTCCCATTCTTCCTCCTTGTACCAATGAAGGGGATCTGAATTCTGAGCAGCAGAAGAGCTTAGCATTCTCCTAACATCCCCCAGGATTTGCAAGACCCAGCTTCTTCCATCTGGATGCAAACCTTCAACTGAGCCCACCTGAAACCTCTGCTGGAGGTATGAACCACAGGAAGTCCCAATTGCAAGGCTCTTAGCAAGTGCCTGCCACAAACACGAACTCAGACACAACTTTCTGGCCTGCTAAAGAAGCCAGCACTAAAGCGGCTATTCCCTCTTTTCTTATAGAACCTGAATAGCAATTAGCTTTTATCTCAACAGCAAACTGTTTGACTTAATGACTGCTTAAAGCAGGAACGGCGGTTTTGATTGACAGGAAATGTCTGCCTTGGGTGTAGGAAGGGGAGGGGCCTTGCGGGCGGCGCTTTGGCTCTCCTGCTTTAGATAATGCTGTGGAAGTTCTTGGAAGGTCTTAGCTCAGTATTTGGGTCAAATCTTCAAGGTAAATTCCAAGTTCATCGGCCAGGGAAGGAGAAACAGCATTCCCACCAGAGGAAGAAACAAGGAACAAAATTTTGGAGGGCCCCAGGGCACCACCAAGAGTCATAGCAGATGGGACTTGGAAGGGCAGGGCCGGGACAGGTTGCTTCCACTGCCGGCCTAGGAAGATGGGTTGGGGAGCAATGCGACTTGCAGAACTGCCCCCTGCCCGCAGTCCTGAAGCTTGCAGGCGTACCTGGGGAGGCTTTACCTTGAGGGGCTGCTCATCCGGGTGGGCTTCGCACGCTAAGGCTTTGTTCCATTAGACAAGGGCTCTAGCAAACTATGGCCCATGGACCAAATCTGACCCACGCTGTACTCTTGTAGGTAGTCTTATTGGAACACAGCCACCCACTTGTTTACATATCGTCTGTGCCTGCTTTGTGCCACAGAGGCAGAGCTGAGGGTTGTGGGAGAGGCCACCTGCCTGCAAAGCTGCAAACATGTACTGTTCAGCCCTTCACAGAAACAAAGTTTACCGACCCCTCTTTTGGGCAGAGGAACTTGGAGACACCTTCGTTAGAGGAAAACCCACTTACTTTTTGAAATTCTTAAAATATAGCAAGTGTACAGACACACTCCCAGTTGTCGACAGAGGCTGCTCACCCTCTCCTCTCCCTGCCGCGGAGGTGGAGGAGAAGAGGGTGAAAAAGGAGGAGGAAGAAGGGAGGAATAGAAGGGGATGACAGAGGCGGAGGAGGAGGGAAGGAAGTCGCACCGAGCGGGCACTTTGGGAGCACCAAAGCGACTGCCACACTAGGCAGAGCACACACATTATTTCTGACCCTCAGCAGCCGTGGGGGGTAGATACCACTGTCCTCTTTTTGCAGGTGGGGAAACTGAGGCCCATGGATGTTAAGTGTGTGGAGACAGAGTTAGGACACAAACCAGGTCTGTGTAACTACAGACTCTGTGTTTATCCACAACTTACCCCTGTAAGGACTTAAGAGACATCTTTTTACACCTGAGAGATTGAGATTCCGAGGCACTGACTGTGGTTAACTCTCTGTGTGCGGAGAATCTGGGTGACCGCTGGTAGCGCCCTTTTAATGTTCTCTTATTTCTACTGTCACTGTTGAGTGGTTCCACGATGGCAGGCACTTCTTGCATAATCTCAGCTGAGAGAGGCCCTCTTATTGTCCCCAGTTTGCAGATGGGGAAACTGAGGCGCCGACAGGTGGACCGGTTTGCCCGAGGCCTCCTGGGGAGTTGAAGGCACAGCGGCAGCGCTGGGAGTTCACCCCTGGCTTGTTGCAACCCTGCACCCTGCAGGCTTCATCAATCCCATCACCTCCCAAATTTGTGTCTTCGTGGTCCATACTCTCCAGAATGTTCCCATCTGGTATCTCCTGTTGGGGGTGGGGGTGGGGGGTGGGAGAGTAGAGGTGGTGAGTGGAGGGGGGTAGTACCCCTGCTTTCTCGGTTGGGGGGGGGTGGCGACTGGGCCCAGAGGGGACGGTGGCCCTGCGCGTCCTCGTCCTCGTTGTCGTCAGCAGGGAAGGGAAGCCTCGTGCAGAGCGGGCCTCTCCCCGCCCCCCACCCCCACCCCACCCCCACCCCCGCTCCCCGCTCAGGCCCTTCCCCAGCAGGGAGAGCGGAGGACAGTGATGGATTTGGGCCAGGCTTCATTCTCATTCCCGATCCCGCATCTCTCGCTCGCGCTCCCTCCCTCTCCACTTCTCCTCCTGCAGACAGATGACAAGTGAGAATGCCTGTGACCCAGAGAAATTATCTTCCCTTCTCTTTCACCGCATAATTTTCTGCCCTCTCGTCTGGACAAGCCTGGGTGATTTTTAGCTACAAAAAAAAAAAAAAAAAAAAAAAAAGTGGGGGAAAATTATCATTCAGAAAAAAAAAAAAAATAGAAGGAGGCTCCTAGTTCTCTGGCAGACAGGCTGTCTCTTGGGTGAAAATGAGAATCTCCTGCCTTGTGAACTCCGGGGGGATTTTGTGGGGGACGTTCACACTTGCAGGATAGCTGCAGGCACCTTGGAGGGAGAGGCCCAATTCCCAGATGATTCCAGGGGCTCCAGGCACCAGCAGCGTTTTCTAGAGGTACCCCAGTGTCCACCTGCATGGCGAGGACTTGGGGAGACAGCATGGGGGCCCCGGTCTCCTCCGCATGGCCTAGCTCCCCAGCCTGTGGCTTTCTGGAAGTTTCTCCCCCCACCCCCGAAAAAAAACCAAACAACACATGCTCACGTGCCTATACCCAAGGACATATACACACGCTAGGGCCTTCTCCACGGGTTGGCAATCAAGTATTATTGACCTGAAAAAAAAAATCTCCATTTTATTTTTCCGATTTAAAATTTCAAATATTACATGAAAAGGTTTAGCAAGTAGAGGGCCATCTGTTTTCTCAACCCTGTAAGTAATCATTGCTAACAGTTTCATGTCCATGTCTTCAGACTTTCCCATGCAAACGCCATCGCTATACACACACACACACTAGTGGTAAAGCCACTGACATTGGGGTCTGAGAAGGATGTGTCTGCATGACATACCCCCGCCCCCCCCCCCCCCCCCCGACATCGCTGCTGTGGCCATCGGGATTGTTAGCAGAACATCTTTGCAGCAGCTCTGGGCATGGCCGTGCACTGAGTGGATTAGAGGGGTTCACGGTCACATGCGGGTCCTAGCAGCAGTTGTGGGATGTTCAGGGCAAATATCCCTGGACCCTTTGTCTCTTCCAGACCTCCCTCTCCCCCATCCAGGGCTCCTATGTTGGGGTCAGTGATGGGCTTCAAAGGGTTGGTGAAATATCTGAAATTATGCACGTATCCACGGCTCTTCCATCCATTAAAGAAACATCTTTTTTTCCAGTTAGAGATCCTTGGCTTCCATCAGCCACTCAAAATGATCACTGGCCGGAGACTTAGAACCCCTGAGGCTTACCACACGCACTCTACTTTCCAGCCGGGGGGAAGCCACCTTGTGGAACCTTTCCATCAGTAGCTCCCAGGACTTCTGAAGGATCCCCAGCCCTCCCCCTTTCCAGTTGTACCTTCATGAGGCCAGATCTTCACCTCAATCAAAACAGCAGATCACATCAGATGGAATGCAGAAGCTTCTATTAAGCCAGAAATTAGAGATGCTTTAAAATGTAAGACAATGCCACTCCTCAATAAGTTTTGTCTTTCTTTTGGAAAAGTATGATTATTTGCGAAATATTATTTTTTCATTAAAAATATGCTAATCTGTAATGAGCTTACTGTTCTTTTAAATGCATTGCATACATTTAAAAAATGTCTTTTAAAATTTCTAAAAAAGTAAATATGAATAAATATACTTCATATAAACCGAAGCTCTTTGAGGTCCTCAGTAATTTTTAAGAGTGTAAAGGGGTCCTGAGAACCTACAGTTTGGAAGTGCTAATCTATGGAAAGTTACCTGCTTGTGATAGAAGGGGTTGAGAAGCAGCCAACTCTTAGCCAGGAATGGAGGGGGCTTCAGCTGTGGGCTTCCTGGGAGATACAGTAGGCAAAGTAGCCTGGCGGCCAAAAATGGGGTGCACTGAGGATCAGGCCAGCTAGACAGTAGTCAGGGAAGCCACCCAAAGGGGTACAAAAGCTGCAATGGACATGAAGTAGTACGAAGAATATAGCATTTTCTAGAATTCCTTTCAGGGGCAGTCCTGTATACAGTTGGACAGTGATAAGGCAGTTGGGGTAAAGTCCCCCAAGGAGCTTTCTCTAGTAACAAAGATGGTTTCTAAACTGCTTTCCAAGGACAATGTAGCTGGGTAACTAATTGCTTTGCTGAGGGGGATATGCAAGTTTGGGACCAGAGTAGAATTGCTACGGTTCACTGAGAGGCTGCTTTTTGCCTCCAGGGGTGTTCTTTCTTGGCCTCTCTGCAGACAGCTCTCTGCTGCTCCCTTAAACAACGCCAAGCAACTCCCTTTAGTGACTTTCAATTTGAAAGGGCACCAAATTATTGGCTATACTATGCTGGGAAAAAAAAATCAGCTGGGACTATAAAAAGGGGAGCGGGAAAGGGCTTCCTCGTCCATGGGGATGAGTTTGTGGCATCCTAAGAGTCCAAAGTGCAAACTCTGCTAACATCCCCTCGCCCATAAGGAAAAGATCCCCGCTGATCAACACCCCGGGGGGTCACAAGGAAGGTGAAAGCCCCCAATTGGCCCCTGAGGGAAGGTGGTGATAGGAAAGGAGCTTTCTTGGCCCCCCTGCATGGATCATTTCATACATGACATCTTTTCTAAAGGAACAGATTCTAAGGATTCAAATGCAATGTAGACTCCTGTGAGGCAGCTGCCTTTGCAAGCTGGAGGCCATAAGCAGGAGGGCTACCTGCCTTGTTTAAAAGAACTAACACTTCTGCTCTTCCCTTCTGTCCCCTAGTTTGCTTCGAGAAAGGGGGACACTTTCTGCTCAACCGAGGAAATGTTGAACGTTCGTGGAAACCAACCAGCTTCTGAAACACAGCTGTGAAGTATTTCTTTTACAGATAAGCTACCAGGATCCAGGGAAGGTAGCAGAGAGGGGCCAGCTGGGGGGTTTGGGGTTCGGGGCCTGTGGGTGCCTCCTAGCCCGCGGACACTGCCTCCAGAACTTCCTACAGCACCGTCTGGCTCAGCCACGGACCCTCTCCTGATCACCCAGAGTGCTGGCAGGAAAGCAATGGCACACCCAGATATGGCATGAACTGAGGAGGGTTTAATAAATTGACAAAGGTGTGGGATGCTGAGAGACATCAGAAACAGGAGTGAAGACCTCGGGACTAGTGATAGAGGGGGGCACTGCCACTCCGTGCCTGGAGGACGCAAGGAGGGGCAGGGGCTACTGGAATTCAGAGAGCTCCTGCATTCTCAGTGAGTTGAAAAGGAGGCAACAGTTGGTTCTGGGGGTGGTGGTGAAGAAAACTTCACTTTTTATGTCTAAAGCACAATTATAAATACAGTACATAAACAGCTATATAGATCTGTGGTATTAAAATGTCATGGGGGGGCACTCAGGAAAAAACATCTAGAAAGCCTCCTTAGGGAGATGATAATAAAAAGAAAGTTAAGGCGCGTGCCAGGAGCTGTGGATTCTGTACCAAAGAACTGGGGTAGCAGTTGGGGGGTTCAAAGGCCAATACATCGAGTGTGGAATCTGGGAAGCTTACAGGCTAATGGGGGAGAGAGACTAGGGAAAAGTGCAATTACTCTTTGGGGAGCTAAGTCGAGGGATGTGGTCCTGGGAGATGAGGAGATGGAAGTGAAGAGTCCAAGGAGAACCAAAGAGGGCACCTCTTTCACACCTTCCGCCTTCTCTCCACCTGCAGAGGTTAACCCGTCCTCCTTCCCCACAGAGCCTCCTCCTGACCGAGGTCGGTGCCAACTTCGCCTTTCTTGAGATTTCTTGGAGCTAGGGACAAACGCTACTTTTAATTATTTCTGGTATTTTCCCTAGCAGCAGACATCTGGAGGGAAGCGGGGCAGGACCGCTACTGAGACAGGAATCACACGGCCGGGCTAGGGTGCCACGTGCAGCTGCAGATAAGAGCAGCCGTTCTCAACCCCGAGGATCTTTGGAAACTCACCAGTGTCCCAGATCAATTCTTTCAGAATCTCTCCGGGGAGGGCCACGGAATGGATGTTTTTTAAGAAACTCCCCAGGTGATTCTAATATGCAGCCAGGCACAGAGTGAATTAGAGAGCATGTACTTTATAACTGGATAACACGTACATGCGTGTTTACATTTCCCATTTGTCATGTGTGCATACTTTACACAAGGCACACACTTCAGGGACATTTTTCCTATGTACACACCTGTGCAGTCAACACCCAGACTAAGATCTAGAACGTCCCATCTCATCAACAGGACACCTCCTGTCCCTCCCCTCCTCATCTCCAAGGGCAACCATTATTCAGACTTCTATCACCATCCCTTAGTTTAGCCTGTTCTTGAACTTGATGTCAATGGAATCACACAGTGGGTAGGCTTTTGTCTGCCTTCTCTCACCCAATGACATGCGATTCGTCCACGCTGTTGGGTGTATCATTAGTTTCTCTTTCATGGCTGAGTGGTATTGTTGTATGAATATACCACAATTTATTTATCCATTCTACTGTTGATGGACAGTTGGGTTATTTCCAGGCTTTTTGTGAATAAAGCCGCTATAAACATTCCTGTGCAGATCTTTTGGCGTCTATTTTCTCATTTTAATTATATCTTATTCTTTTCCTCCCTATACCTTATACCTCAAACCCAATTTTCCATGTTAAATGTGTTGGTACTGACACTTTATATGCATTAGGAAAGTTAAAATTCCATGGGCACATATCCCTGAAACTGGAGAAAGGACCAGCCACCAGCTTTTGTCCAGACCAGGACAGAGAAGTTTTGCAGGGTTTCTGCATGTCTCTTAGCGTCTTTACATATATGCAACACCTGTAAGTCTCGTATTTTAAATAATCCATGGCTTTGGGATACCTCTACCAGATTGTTCTATCTTGAATTGTTTCAGCAACGCTGACACTGATATCATTTTGATCTCCAGCCATTACGCCATGTTTGGAAGCCTGCTCCTTTGGGGACAATGTGGCATGATGTTTTAGATGCTAGTGCTGGGACAGGTACTTTGACATCTGTCTTTTATGTTAACAATCGTTGGTCTCGGAGGATGTCAGCACCCAGGACCGTCTGTACATACTAGCTGTTCAACAAATGTCTGCTGATTGAATCTCAACAGGCCACAGACCTAGGCAGAGTGCTGTGTGCTCAGCATTGAAACCACAGCATTGGTGCCTGCTTCTTGGGCCTGGTGGCGTCTCTTGGACCAGCGATGCCTTGATCCCAGCTGGGATCAGACTCAAGGGGAAGGACCAGAACTCTTCTGATTTGGAGTCTTGGAACCAGGGCTCACACATTCATCCCATCCGTGTCATTTCTGCTTTCACTCATCCCCATTTGTAAAGGCGCAACTCTAGAATATCTGGAGAGTGCAGCCACTCAAGAGTGGACCTCTTGAGAGAAAATAAAACACCCAGTAGATGGGTTTTGTTTTGTTTTCTAAGATGGTGCGAATGATTTGCACATCCTCATAACTTTTCTATCTCAGGAAAAGCTTATTACGATGTATCTCAAACCTTGGAAACTGAGATCATCGAGTAACGGCTCATTCAGAAAAGATTTTCAATTCCTCCCTCTCACTTGTTTGCTTTCCATCACCTTTGGCCCTTTCTCCATCTAGTTTTAATGGACACATGGAATTGACCCCCAGGAAGCAGTCTTTCTCCAATGGGACACCATACTTTGCTTTAGAATCTCATGACTGTTGCTTTTGAACTCAGGCTCATCCACACTGTTAGTCATCCCTTCCCAACCCTAACAACCCTCACTCCATGTATCAGTTCAGGAATGTTTTTGGAAGCAAGTAACAGAAAAGCCAACTAACTGTGTCTTAAACATATGGGGCCATTTTTCTCATCTAATGAAAAGTCAGAAGAAAGACGGCTGGTGTGGATAAAGTGGCTCATCTTTTGGCCTTACCCACAAGGTTGCAAAATGGCTGCTGCAGCTTCAGGCATCACATCTAAAAGGCAGCAAGAAGGGGGAAGGAAGAGGGCCTGCAGCTTGAATATCTTTTTATCTGGAGAACAAAAACCTTCTGGGATGCTTCTAGCAGATTTCTGTTGATGACTAATTGGCTAGAGCCATGGTCCAGACATCTCTGACTAGTTCTCAAACAAATGTCTCCCTGCTGCTGCCCCTCTGACCTTGCTTGTCCTTTTGCCCATGAAGCTGCTTGTCCTACCTCCATCTCGGCACAACTGGGTGGCTCCTCTTAAGCCTTCCAAGTTTTGGCCTTAAAGTTATTTCCTTTGAATGCCCTTCCCAGACCACTCCAACCAAAGTCAGCCCTTTCATAGCCCTCCCCCCCATCTGAAAGTGTACATTTGTCTCTGATTTATTGTCTGTCTCCACAACAGACCTAAGAAAGGCAGAGGCTTTGTTTTAGCAGTATGTCATGTGCAGAGCATAGTGCCAAGCTCTTAACAAATACTTGTTGAATGATTAAATAAAAGAGAGAGAGGAAGAAAAGACGTTAGTAGTCTCAGAACTGTTGGCAGATTTTGTTAAGTGGTGGAATATGGCTCAAATAAGCCCACAACTTTAAATGGTTATTTAAAGTACTCTTGTTAGGAGTGAAATTTGTAGGCACACACACACTCCAAAACAATGGGATATTATTCAGCAATAAAAAGAAATGAGCTATCAAGCCACAAAAAGACATGGAGGTACCTAAAATGCATATTGCTAAGTAAAAGAAGCCAGTATGAAAACGCAATGTACTGTGTAACTGCAACTATGTGACATTCTGGAAAAGGCAAAACATGACTCAGTAAGCAAGTTGGGATGGAGGAGACTAGGACATCTTTAGGGCAGTGACACTATTCTGTATGATACTGTACTGGTAGACACGTGACATTATGCATTTGCTAAAACCAAAAGAACTGTACAAGACAAAGAGTGAATGCTAATGGAACCTCTGGACTTTAGTTACTGATAACATATATCAATGCTGGCGTATCAATAGTGACAAATGTACCACACTAATGCAAGGTGTTAATAAAAGGGGAGACCATTTGGTGGGGGAGAACATGCTGTACTTTGTGCTCAATTCTCCTGTAAACCTAAGACTGCTCTAAAAAGGTCTAATAATAATAATAAGGAATATCAAGGCATTAAAAAATATATACTGTCCAATCCCACCATCAGCCTTTTGGCTTTGCTCCTCGTCTTGAAGCTCTCAGGGCTGACGATGGGCCGTGCCAGTGGACAGATAATGGAATTAATCATTTGCAGCGGTGGCCTTATTTTTAGGCCCCGATACATTTCTTCCAATGCGGGCCCATGCTGCTGGCTCGTATATCCGGGCCGCTGCACAGAGGGACCGGCTGCCCTTGACACGCAGTGCCCACATGCACCTACGTCTCAAACAGACTTGGCCGGAGGGCAGCCGAGCTCCTGCCGGAGGGGACGCAGTGCACGTGCTGCTGCTCGCCCACGAAGGCCACCGTGCTTGACCCTTCTCGCTCCCCGACAACCCCCCACTGTGACGCCCTCCTCTAAGAGGTCATGTCCATGCAAAGGTGATGTTTTCCTAAACTTTAGCTCTTCAAGGCCAAAGCCTACGTCTCCCATCTCTGCCATCCTGCACCAGGTACCTGGTGGTGCTGATTAAACGCCTGCTGCACCTGTATACAAACCCCACCTTCACCTGAACTTTCAGATGACTCTGCACCTCTCATGTGGCCTTTATTTCATTCGTTCTTATCTTATCAACCACAGGCCCTGCTGGACTCTCAGCTCTTTTAAGCACAGGCTCTCTGCTTTCTTCAGTCCTAGGTCCTATGTCTGGCCCGTTGTGGAGCTTGGTCAATGTCTGTGTTTCTGAGTCAGTGGCCCTCGGAAGAGGCGAGACAGCTGTGGGGGCAGCTTTCAGGAGGCTGGGTACAAAGTCCCTGTTCCTGTGAACTCCAGAACAGAGAGAGACATTGCTCTTTGTAAAGGGAGGTTATAAAGAAGCTTGGGAAGGGACATCTTTTCCTGTCCCTGCAACCCTTCATTTGCCCCATCCTTTGGCTCTGGAACATTCTGGACTTGGCGAACATTAGCTACACATGAGACATGAGAGTTAGGGGGGTGGAGAGAGAAGCCACAGTCAGCACCTACAAAGGCACTGCCTAAATTACTTCCGGTGCCCCCTGACCATTCGCTCTGTCTCCTTCCTGGACAATTTCTAGCAGCATGATGCTGTCTTCTCTATGCACAGAGCCAAGCCCTTCTCTGATGGCTGGGTTGTCTCCATCCATCCAAGTTTGCTTTCTTGAAGACCTCCCTGCACTCAAAGTCTGCTCTGGCCTGCAGTTCTGGCCCCAACTTTGGAGGAAGCCCAAGGAGGGTGTGCTCACCACTTAGCACCCATAGCAGCTCACCTCGGCTTGGGGTCCAGGGAGCTGGCTGCAGGAACACACACACGCCGCCCACTCTGCAAGGCTATGACTCCTACCTCTCTGCCTGTCCGGGATGCCCCGGGTGATGCCCTGGGAGGCAGATGTTTGCTAGGAAGCTGTCACCTCGCGAGCACCTTCCATCTCCAGGACAGGAGCGTGGCCAGCTGGGCTGAGGCCGGAGCCCAGGGAGGAAGCCCAAGCCTTTCACCCCGGTGATGCCATTGAAATCAGAAGAGGGGATTTGAATAAATACAGGCAGGGACGAGTCGCCACCCTGCCGTGGTTTCCAGGCGACACGCAGTCTGTCGCGGTTGCTGTCATACAACCCTCTTCCCCTCCGACGGTGGGTCTCCCGGGGAGAAGGGGTGAAGTGGAATACTTTATCAGTCATGTACATATGTAACCAGAGCTGGGGATGAAAAGCAAAATGTTTTCCTGCATCGGGGTAAGGAGGGAGGGGGCGGAGAGGGGCTGGTAGCAGTGGCAGAAGGGACTTGTCTGCATGAGGTCAACAACTGGAACACGGCTGGGACTCCGGGTTCCACTCTGCGTAGCCCACACGGAGAATTGTCCTGGGTATGAACTTTAAAAGGCCTTTGGGCTTGGGATTTAGAAATAAAACTCCAATATATATATATATGAGTTGAAAAACAGAATAAGAAATATTTTAAAACCACGCGGGAATGGGGATGGTGCTTTCTTCAAGAATGGGACCGGAGTTCTTTCTCACAGGCCACTACTCACTTGGGGTCTGAAGATAATTTTACTCCTCTGGGGAAGAAATCCTGAGTGCGAGGTAGGCCTGGCTTCCTCTGGGGCAGGGTCCACGCTCACTTGTCAGTGCGACGCATGGATGGAGAACGTCTGGCTACCCCCTCACGGTCCAATGAGGCAGGAAGTGTCTCAATGTTAAATGTCCAGGTATGTGGGGTGGAAGCTACAACCTCCCTGCTGCTCCCCCAAAAGGCAGCCGTCTTTCCCCTGCCCCACTGAGCACCACCAGCCAAGGACCTAAAGAACAACAAGAAAAATAAGGTGAAACAGTGCTTCACCCAGGAGTTCAGCATACAAGTAACCAACCTTGCAAATAGGCACCAGCCTGCTTGCCCAGGGAAAGTGATCACCTGCAAGGTGTATTATGAAGGAGGCTAGTTTATTTATGCTGCTTTGTCACGCTAGTTGGGGAAGCCTGGGGGAGAAGGCGAATGCACATGATCTCTGGGAGGCAGGACGATGGCTTTTATTTTTCTGGCGACCGGCCCATAAGCACCTTTCAACAGAACTCAGCATAGAAATGAGCAGATGCGGCGGCGAGCGCGTCCTGCAAACGCCTCTGTCCAAACTCTCCGGCTGGGGCTCCAGCTATGAACGAATCAATCTCAAAAGTTTGAGATTGAAAGAAAAAAAAAAAGTTAAAGCAGAGGGATGGGAGAGGAAGAGACAGAGGGAAGAGAAAAAGAGAGAGCGAGAGGTGAGAAACACAAGAACCCATCTGGGCAATGCAGCACATTGAAATTGCCCCGCATTAAAAATTCACCAGCCAGTGAATTTTCAAGGGATTTGTAGTAATTAGATGACAAAATGCTGGCAAATCTCAGGCTTGCCAAAGATGTTACTCAGGGGTCAAAGACTCAACACTTTCGGCTGGGTAATTTGTAAGTGTCAATCACTCGCAGCCATCAGAGAGAAGGGAGCGCTCTAACGGCTGCATCCTAACGAAGTCGGGCGCTGCAGCCATCAGCGGCCCGCGCCGCCCCCGCGCCCCCCGCCCCGCTCTCAGCTCCCGCACAGACGGCCGCTGCGGTCAACCAGGCAGGCCGACCCAAGAGTCCAACTTCTTGTTTGGGCTCCCCTTTCCGATTTTTGGAAAGCAGAGACCTGCCGTGAGCCGTACTTCCGCGGAGGAGAAAGTTTCAGCTGACACCGGTCTCCCCCAAAAGGCAAAGCGGGAGCCCCTGTGTTTGGGTTGGGGTAGACCTCCGCGTCAGCAGACCTGGCCGTCCACCCGCAAACTGCGTGCTCAGCCCAGGGCCTCAGTCTGCTCATCTGTGAAGTGGGGACAAGGATCCTGAACCCCCCACTCCCCTCCCAGGGATGTTAGGGCTCAAAGGAGGGGAGAGGGGAGGGAACTGTAAGGTGGACACATGCCCTGCCCTCATGGGGCATCTCAGGTGGGGTAGGAGGAAGGGCCACAAACCCATATGAAGTATGCAATGAGAGGGTAACAAATGCTCTGAAGAAAATGAAGCCAACAGAGGGGCTGGAGTGAAGGGGGCACTGCTTTACCCATGGTGGGAGGGGAGACTTCTCTGATAAGGTGACATTTAGCAGAGACCTGGAGAAAACAAGGGGCCGGTCAGGAAGATATCTGGGGGCAGAGAATTTTCCAGAGAGGCCAGCAGGGCCAAATCCTGAGGTGGGGACAGGCTTGCGTGTTTGAGGGACAACGGGGTGGCCCCAGTGCCTGGACCGGAATGGACAAGTTGAGATGTTCCGAGAATTCCCATGAGGCCGAAGACTTGGACACAAGCAGGCAGGGCTGGGGGTGGGGGCAGTGCCTCCCCACGCCCCCAGCAGCCTTCGGTACTTTGGGGCCCCCTGAAGCTGACTTGGGGAGCCCACTCTGGACAGTCAATTCTACCTCCCCTTACTCGAGTCCATAAAAACCCTAAGCTCTTTAGAGTCGGAAAGACAGAGGTGAGCTTTGTACTGGCCCAGGCTTCTTTCCTTTCTGTCTCGGGGGCGGGAGGGAAGAATCCCTGCAAGCGCCGGCGTGTGGTGTGAGGACCTGCCCAGGTGTGGCCGATGCTTGCCGGGTGGACTTCTTCCTGCTGCTGTGCTGATGGAAAAGCCAGTAGCAAAGGGACCGGGAGGCCAAAGCTGAGAGATGCGGGGAGACCACGGGGCCCAAGACTGCCCGTAACACATGGGCGTCTTCTTCTAACAGGGTCCCATCTCCCCCGACCGCTTCCACCCACCAGGGGGTCTGGAAGGAGCACTGGCTTTGGGCAGCCCGGCGCCTGACACCTGCCCCTGCCGTTGCTGAACCGTGTGGCCCTGGGTGAGTCACCTCTTTGAGCCTTAGTTTCAGCATCTGGAAAATGGTCCCACGAGCCCCACTCACACGGCCCAGGAGGGCCAGGCCCACCACATGGTGGCCTGGTGAGAACCTGGCCCAGGGGAGGTTCTCAGAATAGCTGCACTTCCAACCATACCCAGGCCCCAAAAGTGAATGGTTAGAGGGACCCTGGCTGGCGGCCTGGGAGTATCCCAAAAGACAAAAGACTTCTACAGCCACACTGTTCTTTAGGGAAATGAATTAGGGTGTGAATCTCTGCTTTAAAAGATAAGGGGGGTGGGGTGGGGGGGACCCGGGAAAGATAAGGAGCTGCAACAGTGTGTCACAGCTTGCTGCTGGATTTGCAAAATAAATGTCCGAAGTGCGATCTTTGTATATTTACAATGGTCTGTGTCTATTTATGCATTTGGCAAACGCTCATCTGGGGGTCAGGGGAGGGGTTCTGGGCTAATATTTGTAAATCACTTTTTCCCTTCAGCTCTTGCTGGTTTTTTCTTCCACGGGGGCAGGGCCAGTGCTGCCCTCACCCGCCTCCTTCCCCTGCCTGGGTCTCCATCTCTGCGAGCCTTTGCCGCAGGTTTAACTGGGCTGTGAAACTACTCAAGGGGAAAATGAGAAACTACCCAGTGTTTCAGGGGAGGCAGTGGGCCGGGCCCCCAAGCTCTGACAGCAAAGCCGCGCCAGCCCCAGACGCAGAGAGAAGCCCGAGGCCCCCGGCCCAGCAGGCAAGCGCTGGCCGCACCCAGCGGGTCCTAGCCGCATTTCCCCGAGCTGTGAGGGAGCCAGGAAGCGGCCACTGGAGATGCAAGTAAAAATTTAGCAGCAGCGGCGAGTTGGCTCAGCTATTCCCTCCGGCCCCTGACAAATATTGCCCGCCTTTGCAGTTTAGGCAGCAGGTTCTGAGCGCTGACCTGGTGTCTGTTTAGGAATCGATGGGGCCGATAACAGTAATGCAAGGAACAGTAATAACAAGCCGCGGAGGCTTGCTGTTTGCCAGGATGCCTGCTCTGGGCCAGGCGCTGAGAAGCCCTTTACGAGCGAGCGTCCTCTCGGTGAATCCTCACAACTGCCCAGTAAGATCGGTGGCATCACTATCATCGTGACAGCGAGGCCACCCCCACCCTGTGCGAAGGAGCACCCCTGCTGCTTTCTGGTTTTCCAGAGCCTTCCCTCTGATTTCTTTGCAACTCTCCTCTGCCTGATAGTTCATTATGTTGCATTACATCACCATACCTTTATGTTCTGTGATAGTATGTGTATTACATACTGCCTTGCTGGACGCCTAGGATGTGAGCTCCAGGAGGGCAAGAGCCCATGTCTGCTTTCTTCACTGCAGTAGTCCCGGGGCCGTTCACATACATTTCCCAAATACTTGGACCCCAGAGCTGGGTGGGCAGAGCTGGGCCTCAGCCACCCTCTGGCACTTGGTCCTCTGCAGATGCTCGCAGGATTCCAGCTAGGGCCCAGCTACTCCTTGAAAAGTCCTTTGTAATGTCAAATGCTATCCTGACCCACGTCCTGCTTCCTCAATAGTCATCCCTTCCAGAACATGGAGGCTGCAACTGCATGAACTCAGAGATGCTTGGAGGGGGTTTCTGAAGCTCTCGATGGGCTCTGGTGTCCATGGATCTACGGCTGGGGGATGGCGCTCACGGTGCTCCTGGGCTGCGAGCACAGAGAACCCGCCTGCCGGGGCCTGGGTGATGTGTGCAGGGAGGAGCTGCTGAGGTCAAGGCGTGCAGTCCGGAGTATGATCCTGGGTTCAAGTCCCTTAGGAGCTGGGTGGTCTGGAGCATGCCCACGGGGCTCTCGTAAGGCTGCGGCACATGTCACAAGTGGGCACCGAGGTTGAGCAGCCACGGGCTGGCCCCACACCCACCCATCTCCCCCAGAACTCTAGTCTCACCCGAGTCCAAGTGCTGCCACCTCTCTATCCAGAGGCACTCCTGGCATAAGACCCAGCCCACCACCAACCACAACCCTGGGCTCCAGCCCTGGGGCAACCCCGATGCCTCGGCCTCTGTACAAATGGAGTCACAGCCGAGACTCAGGTCACGGACTGTAGCTTGAGGGCAGACGTGGGCCTGGTCGTGATGGGGACAGATAATCCTGGACAACACAGGCTGCTAGCTTCTAAACAACTGTAGGTCACCCCATATCAGAAAACCACCTGTGGCCTGGAGGACACTGGCCATGTGACCTGGCTGGAGTGTGACCTGGCTGGGATGCAAGCTTCTGGAGGCCGAGGCTGAGCCCAGGGCCACCACCGAGTCGTGCCCCTGTGCCCCTTCCTCTTCCACGCGTGCCCGCTTGCATACACCGCCCACCCGCTCTGTGCTCCCGCTGCCCCGGCCTCAGCACTCTCAGCCTGTCCTCGCCGCAGGAACCATCTGCTCCCCACCAGCCATCTCCGGGTGGCTGGGGAAGGGGCTCTGGAGGTCGGAGAGACCTGGGTGGGACACAGCCCCAGCCTCTTCCGAGCTGTGGGGAAATGTTGGTACCCATGAGCCCCAGGGTGTGGCGAGGACTCGGTAAGTCACCACTGGATTTGATTTTGTCATTCAGTCCCCAGGGTCTAGACGTTTGCTCTGGCAGGAGGGTGGCCGCCATCGCGTGGGCCAGACCCGGCCCTCGGAAATGTCCAGGGCGGTGATGTGGTGGTGGGGTGGGGTGGGGTGGTAGGGTCTTCTGCATTTAGCCTCAAAGTTCTCAAATCCGCACTCTAGCATGCCACCGTCCCCGCCCCCTCTGTGGAAGGGATCTTGCCCTAAAAACGGGAGGCTGCGGCACCGGCACTGGCAAACAGTCACTGTGCTTTATTCTCTGCCAGTCCCCCTCCCCCAGGCTCCTGTTAAACATCCAAATGCCCCTCCTGCTGTGAGGAGAGGGGGGGCACCTCCAGTCCATAGGAACAGGGAGCCTGGCCGCAGCTCGCTTGCTGGCGGGGGGGGGGGGGGCTGCGTTTCTCTATCTCAAGGGCTGATGGGGAAGGCCCGGGGAGCCGTGTGTGTGTGTGTGTGTGTGTGTGTGCCGTGACCTGATGATGAGGGCGGTGGTGGGGTCATGAGGCCAAGGGGGTCTGCTGAGGATCCTTGCAGGTGCTGAATGAGCTGAGGCCAGGGTGGGGAGGTGGAGGGGAGGGACCTGCAGCTGAGAACCATGCTGTAGCTCACTTCAGTCTTGCGACTCCACTCAGGAGGGTGACCCTGGCCCGGTGGTGCCATAGCCCCACAGCTGGGTGGCCATCCGCCTGGTGCACTGAGTCAATCCTCTAAGGTGGCTGCTGCTGTCATCCCCATTTTACAGAAGAGGAAACCGAGGCACAGAAATGCCAGGTTACTTTCCTGAAGTTACAGAGCTGGTGGCGCTAGGGCTGGCATCCTTCACCCGTCTGCTCAGCCCCACCAAGACGGGTGCGCTTCCAGTCTCCTGTCGCCCCCGGCTGCGGGGAAGACGAGTGAGCCACTGTAGCTCATGGGAAGGGCTCAGGGCCCAGTAGGACTGGCCCCCTCCCCACTCTCCATGCACTGCCAATTGTCCCCACACCGTGGTCAGATTGGGAGAGAGGAACTAACCCACCCCAGCTCACTCTGCTGGGCTCCCACATGCCCCAGATCAGCCAAGTGCCAGGACGGCACCAAGCACCCCGAAAGACCACAGCCTCTTTCCCCAGCCCTGCCTGGGCAGGGCAGCTGCCTTTGTCCTGCTTCACCCTCTCCTTGGAGGGCAAGGGTCCCAGCGACACTGCATGCTGCAGAGGCACACAGCCTGCTCCCAGCTCCCTGGGGGTGCTGCCTGTTGGGGGACCCCTGCCCCACCCCTTGGGCGACTGAGCAGACATGAGCCACCCCGCCAGCAGTGGCTCTGCTGTCAGCTTTTCCAATTCCAGTCACATCGTGCCCACACCTGCCTGCCGCTGCACGCCGCCACCAATACTCTCCTTCCCCAGACCCAGTTTGGGGTGAAAGCCTTGCTTATTAGTCAATCTGGATCCCACTTACAGTGAATTACCAGGCCTGATTGATATTCATGAGTGGATACAGCTGAGGCCGCTGCAGACTGCCACGTGACTTCCAGCCTGCTAGAGGAGGCCGCTTGGGGGGACAGGGATCTGTGCAGTCCCCACAGCACTGCTTTCCCACCCCTGTGGCTGCAAGACCTGCAGGTGTCCCAGGGCTTTCAGCCTGGGTGGACAGGGGCTGGGACACAGGGAGGCCAGCAGCCACAGCAACCTAGCCCCTCCTCCTGCTGGAGCCCATTCCCCTTTGCTTAGCTACCTCCCACTCACCCTTCAGCTGAAGTGTCACCTCCTCCGAGAAGCCCTCCAGGACCCCGGCCATTGGGCTCTCATATGCCCTGCTCCCTCCCCGCATGTGCACAGCGAAGGCAGCACAGCCTGCAGTTAGTTGCCTGCACTTGGGAAAGAGTTCCATCCAAGGGGCTTGACCTGTACCCATGGTTTGCAACCCTCTGCCTGGGCCTGGGGAATGGCTAGTTTAAGGAGGATCGAGTTGCTGGGCTCACCCCACTGGAGGGAGGAGTCCTAATTTCCAGGTTTTCTGATGAGGAAGTGGAGCAGATTGACATGCCACAGGGCTGGCTGGAGGAGGAGAGGGAGGCAGATAATTCCTGGGGTTCCGGGGAGGGGTTTAACCTCTCACCCGTAAGGGCTCGGGTTTTCTAGAACTAATCTTGCGGACTCAATGGCTTTCATCCCAGAAGCAGAGACTAGCAGGCAAGAGGCAATAAGAAGAAATATTGACTGTCAATTCAAAGCAAATACAAACGTTTACAATTTCCTTTCCCAAAACTTCTCTCTTCATTTTAAAAACTGTTTTAGTCTATCTGGTGGCGGGTGAGGGGTGGGCGCATGTACCCTTCTCAGAAGAGCAGTTGCCTCACTGGGAGAATGGAAGAACTGCGCCTGCTTTTCGGGCCCTGTAAAGTTAATACCTGGGCCTCTCTGAGAAGAAACGAGAAGGCCCTGGCTTTTCAATCCCGTGAACAGGATTGGGCTGTTGATGATCCCCGAAGGCATACTTTAAAGGGGATTAGAAGGAGGGCAGGGCTTGGCCTGAGCTTCCTGGGTGAGTTCCCCTTCCCTGAGGATGGCTGGAGCTGGAGGCTGCCAGGCGAGAGGCGCTGCCATGACCTCCGGGAACTTCCTGGACCACCTGGCTGTGCTAATCAAGCAGGACGAGACCAAAGCACCAGACCAGAGCACCGAGGAAGGACAAAGAGCACAGACTTTTCCAACAGGAGGGAATTAACTCCCTGCTGGGGGAGGGGAGGCTTGATGAGAGCCACCTGGGTCCCTAGAGCCTGCCCAATGCCCAGGGGATGAAGCGGGCAGACAAGCCACAGGAGAGGTTGAACTCACCTGCCTGGCTGGGATCTGACTGGTTGTTTATCTCAAGGCTGGACTTGGGGCTCCGTGGATTCCAGTCAATACAATACTGTGGGTGCTCCCTGCGTGTGGACACTGCTGGGAACAAGCTCACAGCTGGTTGTGCTGCAGAGCCCAGAGGGAGGTGAGCAGGGAAAGTCGTGTCTACACCTGAAGGGGCAGCCAGGTGAAAGGGGCTTGGGAAGTGTGAGGGACTGGCCCAAGGAGGGCGGAGGCAAGGCTTGTTTAAGAGGCATGCGGCATTAAGTAACACAGGTCAACTATAGCAGGGCAGATATCTGTAAGAACTTTCTACTTGATATTTTGAGAACATTCAGTTTTGAAAGCTGATCAAATGGTATCTAAGTTTTAAATACTTAGAAAGAACTTTGCTATCCGAATATGTAGATTTTTTTCTTTGTTGCCTTAATTTTAAATTGGTCTATGAAACTTACGCAAACACAGGCTTTACAACGATTATATGGAGACTTAATTTAAATATACCTATGGTTAACCTAACTAAGATATTCATTGCTGGTGGTTCTGAGTACATTGTTTGTTTTCTTAAATAAAAAAAAGAGGCATGTGGCAGAGGGACTGACACTTGGTCCCAAATTTTCACCCCCATCTGTGCCTTTCAGATGTTCCTTCCCACAATGAATTTGGGCTTCTCCACCGTGAGCTGCTCTGCCAATTGGGCGGGAGCAGACTTGACACAAGGGAGGCTTGAAAAGGCCCTTCCTGTGTGCAACAGTGGCTCAGTGGCAGAATTCTCGCCTGCCATGCCGGAGATCTGGGTTCGATTCCCAGTGCCTGCCCATGCAATACAAACAAACAAACAAAAACAAGATTGAAAAAGCCCTTCCTCTCTTGTTCTTCTGCCTGCACCACAAGAGTGTGTGTGGACTGGCTCGCTGGAGGACGAGACGGCACTAAGACAGCCCAGCTGTAGCCAGACAAGCCCACAGCCAGTCCCCCCAATCCCAACCCCTTGGCTGGGTCTCCCCCGGGTCTTGGGGACCCAGCCAAGACCTGCAAAGGCGCCTCCTCAACCTGCAGCTGAAAGCAGAGGCAGGGATGACTGCAGCCGAGGCAAGAATGCCCGCCTGAGCATGTCATGAGCTAAATTAAGTACCTACTGTTTGAAGCCACAGGGTTTTGTGGCTGTTTGTTAAGCAGCATTGCTGTGGCAATAGATAACTAATACAAGATAGAACTGGCAGAACTTGTTTTTTATGTAGTAGATATTTAAGGCTTTGAATTTCCCACGAGGCATACCTTTAGCTGTTAGAATCAGATGTGCTATTACTGTGATTTGGTAAATATTCTGAAATTTTAGGTCTATTTTTTTGACTCCCGTTGATTGAAATTTCCAAGGGCTTTAAAAGAAAATACAAATTTTTACTTTTATTGCACTGTAATCACAGGATGTGGCTGATACTTCCACCTTTGGAATGTACTGAGGCTTTCTTTGGTGGCCTCATATATAATGCCCTTTCATGTTACCATGACTCTTTGAAAAGTAGATATATTCTATGTTGATGGTAAAGAATTTGATATTTGAAGCCAGAAAAATGCATACATATATCCTTAAAACCAGTGGCTACAAAACCAGAGCACAGACAGGTTGCAGGAGTGGGGTTAGGGGATGGGGCACCGGGTTCCATGTGGAGCCTCAACCTCCCCCTCATTAAAATGAACTCTGAGCAGGGCCTGGGAATCTGAGGTTTAACAAGGTCCTTCTCCCACCCCATCACGGTTCCCGTGTGGGAAGTCAGTGACCACTTTCTGGATAACACTGGCCTTTATCTTTTGTTTGCTTGCCCAAAGAAAAAGGAATTAAAGTCTTCTTTAAAGGGGAATTAAAGTGCCTTCTTCCACTTCATTAGCCCTGGAACTTGGGTAAGTTATGCAATCTCCCCGCGCCTCGGTTTCCTCCCCTGTGGGATGGGACCACGCCCATCTCACTGCGCTGCAGGGAGGGCTGCCTCCAGGGTGCCCAGTCAGAGTTAGGCTCAGGAACGGTGGCCACTGCTGCCCTGGCCTCGGATTCCTGGGTTTGTTCTCTAGGGTCAGACACAGCACTGGCTTTCAGGCCTTTGCTTGAAAGGCAAATAAATAATGATCTTCCATTTCTTGCAACCTAAAGAGCATTTGAAATGGGGCACAGTGTCTGCTTGCTCAGTCAGCCCTCCCCACAGCCCGGTGAGAAAGGGAGTCAGACCTGTTTCTGTACTTCATACACTGATTTCTAGAGTTTACCCATTACACAAATGGTCATTGATCACCCACTATGTGCCCGGTCCCACCTGAAGGTAGGCACGCTCCCAGCTGACACCAGACCCCCATGTCCGCCACTCACTCTCCCCTACTCTGACTCATCTCAGGACCCCGGGAGTGATGACTGCCCCCCTCTCAGGATGCAGGGCAGACTGCTACAACTGTGGCTTGAGCAACTGCCAGCAAAAGAACAGGAGGAGGGTTTTCTAGGAGATGGGTGAGGACATTCTTTCTGCAGAGGCAGGGAGGGACACACGGAGACGTGCAGAAGGAATAGAAGGATTTGCTTGCAGGAGATCCCTCCCTGGTGGTGGCTGGCTCTGTGGAGGGGTGCCTCTGGATGTCAGAATACAGAGTGACCAGAAGTGGGTCACAAGGAGAGGTGGGCCACTCTGCATTGCTGCTCTCCCACTTACAGACTTTCCGAGGCTCCCTCCTATCCATGGGGTAAGTCCATACCTCGCCCTTCAGTCTGGCTGCTACTCACCCACTGGGATTCAGTGTAGATGCCACTTCCTCCAGGAAGCCTACCCTGCCCTTCCTTTGGGCTCTCCTGACCACCAGCCCTTTCCCCTGTTCCCGTCTCTGCACAACAATGACCTGGTTACTTGGCCATCTCCCCAAATATACTGTGGATTTCATGAGGGCAGGAGCCAGCCCTGTCTTGCTGTTGCATCCCAGACAAAACGCTTGTTGAGTAAAGGAAAGGGGCTCAGACTGGCTGTAGTCAAAAAATGTGCCCAATCAGAAGCTGTGAGTACGATCTTATTTGGAAAAAGTGTCTTTGCAGATGCCAGTAAGTTACAGGTCTTGAGACAAGAGCATCCTGGGTTATCCAGGTGGGCCCTGACTCCAGTGACAAGTGTCCTGGTAAAAGAAAGGCAGGAGATTTGAAAGACACAGAGAAGGCCACACGAAGAAGGAGGCAGCGATGGAGGGAAAGCAATCACAAGCCAAGGAACGCCTGGAGCCCTGGGAGGGCACCCAGCCGCCGACACCTTGATTTCGGGCTTCTGGCTTCCAGACTGTGAGAGGACAAATTTCTGTTGCTTTAAGCCATCAAGTTTGGTGATTTGTTACAGCAGCTTTAGGGAATGAATACCCTGCCCTGTCACTGGAAACCTTCCTGAAGATCGGAGGAAGAGAAACAGTTATAGCCGGGAAAACACCATTCAGTGGAGACAACGCCCTTAGGATGCATTCGGCCAGGCATGGCCAAGGGGCACAGGGGACACAGGGCGGCAGTGAGGCCTTCACTGCCCCTGCCCCACACCCTCCCTGTCATACGGAGAAATCAACCTTTTGTCCTCATAAGCAACAATACCCTGTGCTTCCTTAGGGTTTTTCACTGACATCCAGTGCTTGGGTCTAATGTTGACCTTAAACTTTTCTTGGGTTAAGAACTGGAGGAAACAAGAAAAGAAAATTACAGGACAATATCCCTTAAGAATATACATGTGAAAATCCTCAACAAAATCATCAAAAGAATCCAACAGTATATTAAAAGGATTATATACCATGACCAAGTGGGATTTATCCCAGAAATACAAGGATGGTTCAACATAAAAAATCAATGTAATATACCACGTTAAGAGAATGAAGGGGGGAAACGCACACGCGATCATTTCAACTGGTGCAGAAAAGGCGTGTGACAAACTCCACCACCCTTTCATAACAAAAACACGCAGAATTAGAAACAGAAGGGAACTTTCTCAACGTGAGGAGGACGTTTGTGAAAAACCCACAGCATGTCTCATGTCAGTGGGGAGAGACTGGAAGCTTTTCCCCTAAGATCAGGAACAAAAGAAGGAGGCCCTCTGTCACCACTGTCACTTAACACTACACTGAGACTTCCAGCTCGAGCAATCAGGCAAGAGAAAGAAGAAAGAGGTATCCAAACTGGAAAGGAAGAAGTCAGATGACCTCTATTCACAGATCACATGATCGTATACATAGAAAATTCTAAAGAATCCACAAGAAAGCTACGTGACCTAAAAAACAAACTCAGCAAAGTTGCAGGACACAAGATAAACATGCAGAAGTCTGTTGAGTGTCTATACACCAATGGTGAACAAACTGTAAGGGAAATTAAGAAAATGATTCCAATCACAATAGCATCTAAAAGAATAAGATACCCAGGAATAAATTTAACGAAGGACGTGAAAGGATTTTACACTGAAACGATCAAAACTGCTGAAAGAAATTACAGATGACCTAAGCGATGGGAAAGCCAGCCTGTGCTCATGGATTGGAAAACTTAATATTTTGTTAAGATGTCAATACTTCCTAAAGTGACCTACAAATTCAACGCAATTCCTATAAAAATTCCAGGAGCCTTTTTTGTGGAAATGGAAAAGCTAATACACAAATTCAGATAGAACTGCAAGAGGTACCAGATAGCCAAAACAATTTTGACAAAGAACAACAAAGTTGGAGGACTCACACACCCTCATTTCAGAACTTATTACAAAAGCTGCAGAAATTTAAACAGCGTGGTATTGGCAGAAGGACAGACATACAGACCAATGGAAAAGAACTAAGAGTCCAGAGATAAAAATTTTGACAAGGGTGCCCAGTCAATTTAAGGGGAAAGAATAGTTTCTTTAATAAATGGTGCTGGGACAATGGAAATCCACATGTGAAAGAATGAATGTAGAGCCCTACCTCTTACCAAATACAAAAATTAATTCCAAATGGATACATAACCTAAATATAAGAGCTAATACTGTAAAACTCCTACATGGAAACATATGGAAATATCTTTAGGACCTTGTAGTAGACAATGAATTTTAAGATTTTACACCAAAATCAAAAGCAACAGGAGAAAAAATAGATAAGATGGTCTTCATCAAAATTAAAAACCTTTGTGCAATGGATGTTATCAAGAAAGTGAAAAGAGAACCTACAGAATGGGTGAAAATATTTGGAAACCATACATCTGATAAGGTTTTCCTATCCTGAATATATAAAGATCTCATACAACTCAACAACAAAAAGACAGAGAATCCAATTAAAAAAACGGGCCAAGGATTTGAATAGAAATTTTTCCAAAGAAGATACTCAAATGTCCAATAAACATATGAAAACATGCCCAACATCATTAGCCATGAGAATGTAAATTAAAGCTACAGTGAGATACCACTTCACACCACTAGGATGACTATTATTAAAGAAAAACATAAATAATAAGTGCTGGGGGGATGCAGAAAAATAGGAACACTTATGCATTGCTGCTGGGAATGCAAAATGGTGCAGCCACCATAAAAAATAGTCTGGAAGTTCCTCAGAAAGTTAAACAGAATTACCGTTATGAGCTGGCAATTCCACTCCTAAGTATACATCCCAAAGAACTGAACGCACTGGCTCAGACAGAGACTTGTACACCAGTGTCTGCTGCAGCATTCTACACGATAGCCAAAAGGTGGAAGCGACCCAAGGGCCTGTCAGATGAATGAATAAACAAAATGTGGCATATATGTAACAATGGAATATGATTCAGCCAGAAAAAGAAATGAAGTTCTGATACATGTGCTATGGACGAACCATGAAGACAGGATGTTGAGTGAAATAAGCCAGACACAAAAGGACAAACATTGTATGATTTCTCTAATAGGAAATATGTAGAATAAGCAAATTCATGGAGACAGAAAACACAATCGTGGATACTAGGGGTGGTGGGATGGGGGAATGGGGAGTTATGCTAAATGGTTATGAGTTCTGGTTTGGGATGATGAAAATAGTATGAAAAAAGTGGTGAAAGTTACATAATACTGTCAAGGTACTTAATGTCATAGAATTGTCCACTTAAAACGGTTAAAATGATTTTTTATGTTAAGTATATTTCACCACAAATAAAAAGAAAAATAAAAAATTGGAAGAAAGCATATTTTTGATCCTTTGTAGCAAACAGCATTGCCTCTCACATGGGGTTGGGTTCTTAAGTCAGCCCAAGGACAGTCAACTTGACCTTGAAAATGCCCTAGGAAGGACCAACATAGAAGCCCCACTACACCAAGCTGTTTCCCAAGCTTTGCCCTCCCGCCTCCTGCAGCAAGAGGACCTGCAGCTGAGAGGGCCCTCGGCCTCCCAGGGACAGCCTGCTTCCCAGCATCTCTGCAGTTAGGTGTGACCATGCGACCAGGCCCTGGCAAGGGGACGTGAGCAGGAATGGTAGGGCAGGGCAACCCTCTCCTTTCTGTCCTCCCTCATCCTGGCAGGGGTGCGGCACAGTGGGAGCCACCGTAGGAGGCGTGGCAAAGACAGAAGTGGAGGGTGGCAGAGCTGCAGCGCTGAAGCATGAGCATCGGCCCAGGCCTGCTTCTACTCCACCTAATCCACGAGAGAGAACTCAGCATTGACCTCACTGAAGCCTGATGCACTCTCTCTGGAAGGCCACCACGGCCAGCTGACCCCTAGCCTTGGAGCAGGCTGCTGCTGTTCTTTGATCGGGGAGCAGTTGAAGAACTTGGTTTGCATTTCAGGGTCCCCCAAATATCTTGCAGCTCGCAACTCACCCCTGCTGCAGTGAGCAGCTTATGCTGTGAGGGCTGGGGAGAGGGCTCAGTGGTGTGGACGCAGCCAGGTCAGCTCCACCTCCCAGTACATCCAGGGAATGTGGACTGAGACCCACTGGTGGGAACCAGGGTTTCTGACATGCCTCACCTGGACCGCCACTTAGCAAGCTGCCTTCCTTCTTCCACCAAGCCAGAGGCGGGGCAGGAGAGGATGGTCTTCCATGCTCATGCCTTGTGAAACACATTTAGAACAGTGGTTTTCAAACCACTGAGGTACCCAGGGGAAGAAGAAAATGTGGGGGACAGGCCTTTCACCCTGATTACGAACGAAACAGTTCAGCATCATGTTCTCCATGTTGGGCTTCTGAAGAGGACTTCTGTTTGGAAAAAGGGTTCTTTGGCCAAAAGAGCTTGAAAACCATCTAGAAGTGGCTTTAAAATGAACTTGAAGCTTCTGAGCTACAAGCTGGGATTTCCCAGCCCTGCCTACACAGGGCCGTGAGTTCCCCACATTCCCTTGGAAATTTCGGAAAGAAAAAGTTTTCCATTCTGTCTTCAGCTCAGACCTCTCTCCTGAACTGAGACACACCTGCACCTCACTGCTCCTTGCCTCCAGTGGGATGGCCAACAGTCTTCTCCAATATCATAGGTTCGAAACCCAACCCTTGTTTTCCCCTTGAGCCAGCCCTTCCTGTACTCCATCCCATCTCAGCACATGACAGCTTTTTTCTTCCAGTTGCTGAGACCCTGGTTCAATTAGGGCATCAACCTTGGCTTTGCCCATCATATAGCCAAATCTTTAGTAAATTCTACTGATTCCATCTTCAAAATAAGTCTACGGTCTGAACACCTTTCATCTCCCCCCAACCCGCCCAACCTCCCTGGTCTAAGTCATCCTCCCCTCTCCCCCAGATTTCTACAACGGCCCCTGCCTTTGTCTCCAGCTCTGTCTGTGATCCTCAATAGTCCAGTCTCAACCCAGCAGACAGAACGAGCCTCAGCACCAAAGCTTGAGCCTGTAGAGTCGACTGTGCAGCCCCGGTGGGTGTGGGGCCCAGCCTGCCCCTTCCTCCTCCCCACTCCTGCAGCTCTGCCTGGGCTGGCCTCCTTGCTTCTACTTCGCTCCTGCCGTCCATGGGAGGCTCATTCTCTCCTCCCCACGTCCCTGCCCTTGCCACCTCCTGCCAGCCCCAGAGAAGAAAATGTCTGTTCACTGTCTGTCCCTCACATTAGACCGCTGCTCCTCGAGGCCGGGGCAGTGCCTGCTGTCCTGCAGGCCTTCTGCTGGATGCGAGAGGGAAGGTGCCTTAGGCTTGAACCTCTGCCTTGGGCTCGGGGCCTCCATGAGCCCCCCAGGGACGAGGCCCAGAGCCCAGCTCCTGGGAGCCCATTGTCCTCAAATGTGTTGCACGGCCTGCCCCATTATCCCCTCTCCACCCAGGAACCCTCAGATGTCAGGGCAATGCCCGGCACCCTCCATGGCCACCCTGAGCCAGCACGCTCGCCCCTTCACCCGGGATTGCTTGCCTTTGACTACATTTAAACGCAAAAAAAGTAGTTTCAGGACAAGTCGCCAGATGGGAAAAAGCATCCTCAGGGGTAAAAAGGGGAAACCCTTCATGCCAGCCTTTAGGCTTAGTCCAAGATTCACCTTCCCTTCTGAGCCTCAGTTTCCTCATCTGTAAGGGGAGTATGCAAGGGCAAGGGGAACGGGGTGCCTTGGTGGCTCTTAGCAGGGTCAGGCCCCCCAGTACTAGGCACTTTGGAGAGAGGCTGGAGAGGCACAAGGTGGGGAACTCAGAGTCCCGCTAGGGAGAAACGACACCTGGCTCAAAACCACACCACCAACTCTCTCTGGTCAGACTTTCCAGCTGTGAACCTACCCTTCTCTGACTTGCCAAGCCAGTTTCCTAAAGGAAACCTCCTTTTACACACACACACACACACATACACACACACAGTTGGTTCTGCTTCCTGGGAGAGCCTGACTGCAGGGGCTTTAGGTGTGGCCCCGGGGCTGCCCTCTGCATTGTGCTCTCGGGGATGTGAATCCCCCTGGCTGGGCCGAGTTCCCATCTAGTCTGCTTCCCTCCCACAGCGAGGGGGAGAATGGGGTCCCCATTCTGTCTCCAAATAGTCACCAAGCACCCACTGCCCTCCAGGCACGGGGGCAGGCGGTGCACACACACCAGTATGGACCCTGTCTCCCAGGGGCTTCCAGTCCAGGCAGGACGACAGGCAACCAGTGACCACAGCAATGGCCACGTGCAGCTGAGAAAGCCACAAAGGTAGTCGGGAGCTGGGAGAGTGTGAGAAGCAGTCTAGGGGAAGGTGACTACTTCAACCGCACAGGCACCCCGGCTGGACAAATTACTATTAATCAAGTGTTGTATTAATCTTTTATTAAGACCGTGGCAAAAACTGCTACGTATTATCACTGAAGCGCGGCAGAAGCGACGCAGGTGCCGGAAATAACCCAAGAGGCTCTCTGGCAGGATGGGAGGGTGTGTTCCATTTCTGCCAGGTGTGCCAAAGGGTTAAAGTCATTTTCATTAAAATTTAAATTTCAGCAGGCGCTCATTCTCCCGTCCCCGTCTGCCTTTGAACATGTGACTGGCAACCATTTCATATTTCAATCTCGGCAGAACAAATTGAATTAGATGTTGAAACCAAATTCGGCTCTGTTCACCAAAGCCTGCGTGCCCGGCTTGCACTAATCCCTTCCCCGACGTGCGGCGCCCATGCGGGCTCTGCGAGGAGCGTGCCCGGCCGCAGAAGACAAAAACAACGGGAAAAGCAGCAAAAGAAAAGGAGGAAAAGCACGCGGGCAGAAGCCGCTGAAAACTGCCCGATGTGTGATGTGCGGGTGTGAAGGGCCGGAGGCGACACGGCTATCTGTCCTGGTGCCCCTGGTCCCAGCACAGGGCCCGGCACATGGGGGACATCCAGCAAGCATCTGCACAGTGACTGAGAGCGGAGGGCGCTGAGGACCCACCAGTGGCCTGCCTCCTCCCCACTCTCTCCGCACGCCTGCCCCTCCCCACGATGGGACATGATGCTGGGCCCTTCCAGTGTGCACGAAGATTGCACAGGGACCGGAGCTTAACTCTGGTCCGGAACCCTTCCCATCCCACCTTGGGGGGGGAGGTGGAGTAAACCAGACTGAGGATGCCAGCTTGCATTTCTCAGGAGGAAGGAGACAAAACTTGCAGGCGTGGCCAAGGACCCCCACTTCATCCCCAGGGCCCCCACCACATGGCTGCTGGCCCTGGCTGGCAGGGCTGCTGCTGACTTTCAGAAAAAACCCGCGTGAGCCCTAGAAGCAGAACAGTTAAGAACAGACGAAGGCAACCTTGGGGCTGAGGGAAAGGGCTGGCCTGATTCCTGACTGTGCACCTCAGCAACCACCATCAGCAGGGCTTGGGTTTGGCTGGAGTAAGGGGGTGAATGATTCACCTGGAACTGACTTTTTGCCCCTAGGCTTTGCAAAAGGATGGCAAGTTGATCAGTGGGGTGCCCAGTCTGCCTGCTCTGGGGCCGGTGGGGAGCGTGGCACCTCCTCCAGGAGGCCCTCCTGGATACACAGGCTTCTTTCTGCCACTTTCACTTTCTGGGGCATCTCAGTCGTGCCCTCTGCCTCCAGTTGGATTCCCAGCAGCCTGCTCCACACTCCTGGCTCTGTCTCCCCGAGCCTTCACCAGTATAGCCCCATGCCTCTCTTGAATGACAATGACTGTAGTAACTATGGCTACTTTAGCCCTCACTTGGCTTGGAGCAGCTGCTAAACGCTCTCCAAGATTTTATATTTAACCCTTAAAAATATCCGATAAGGTAGGAGTTCTTCTTGCACTCACTTTAAAGATGTGGAAATCAAGGCTCAGAGAACCCAAGACCCTTGCTGTGGGTCAGGCAGGCAGTGGGTGGCAGGGCTGAGGTCCCAAGCTGGGGTTTCCACCCAGGGGCCTGAGCACCTGCTCTCTGGAGTCCCCGCCCCTCTTGAGTCTGCCCCACTGTCACTCATTCCTGCCCCTCGAGGTTTCATCCAGGCACCTGTTAGTCCCCACAGGCTGACTGCCTGCATCCTGCAGTGGAGAAGCCGGAACCTTCCTCCTTGCCTCAACAATGTCTGTATAGTGTTGTACCTCAATGGGCACAGGGTGCATCCACCTCACCTCCTTCCCAGTCCACCTGCTCCGGCTCCCCTGGACCCCACACTCTGGGCTCAGCCCCCAACAGACAGAGAAGCTCAGATCCCCAGGGGGTATTGTCGGGACTCTGCCAGGATTTGCACAGGTCAGTCAGACCCAGCTGCTGCTTTCCCCCCAGCCCATGGGGGAGGGCCAGGGAAGGTGTGTGCACATGAGGATGGGGGGCAGGGGGGGCAAGTCCTGGCAGTTCAGAAACCAGTTTCTTGGACAGGTGGACACAAGCAGGAATTCTGGCTCAGTAGTCTTGGAGGTGAAAGCAAGAACTGGGGGCTGGTGGAGCTGTCTTGCAATGCCCAGCACTGTGCTGGGTGTATCTTGTGGATCATTACACTGGGTGCTTCTCGAGGCCTGCGGTGCTGGTGCTTCCCATGGACTGCTGCATTTATTTCTGACACCCTACGAGGTGGGAACCAATCAGAAAAGAGGAAGTTGAAGCCTGGGGAGAGTTAGGGAACTGGCCTGAGGTCCCCCAGCTTGAGCTTGGAGGAGGTAGGTTTCCAACGACTGCAGAGCCTGCCCCTCACCCCCAAATCTTGGCTGCTCCCAGGGTGAGGGAGTGTGAGGTGCCAGAGTTCTCACTCCCAGTATGTTTGCGCAACCTTCAGCAGGCTCTAAATCCCTCCACACTTGACCTTCCTATCCATGGGAAGGGGGTGCCCTGCCCACCTCTCGGGGTTGCTGGGAGCGGCAAATGGAAGAAATTATGTGAGAGCTGCTGGCAGGGCTGGCTCAGGGCAGGTGCCAGTTTGTTTTCAATTGCTTTAGGTCCTTGTGCTCCCGCCCAAGGGGCTTCCTGAGTGGCCACACTGCGCCCTGTTCTCCCTGGCTCTCCACTGCCCTGCAGAGCCGGGAGCCATGCAGCATGATGTCTGTCGGCCGCGTGAGTGGGCGAGGCGCCTGGAGCCCTGCTTGTGGCAGCAGTGAGGTCACGGGTCCTCACTCACCTGGGCCCCGTGGAACGTGGGGCAACTGCCGTCTGCCCTGGGCCCCGGCCCTCACCCCCCGCAGCACCATCCCCACCCCCAGCCCGCATGGCTAAGGAGCGCAGAAGCCGGAGCGGCTGTCCCGGTCCCCAGGGCCCCAGAACCACGTACCCTCGCAGTGCCAGCTCGCAGCTGAAGGGTTTGCTACTCGCTGTCGTTTTCACTGTCTTCCAGCTGCTCCAGGATCTCGTCCAACACCACAGACCGCTTTTTCTTCGGGGGCTCTGTGGGAGCCCAGATGGCAAGAGAGGAGAAAAGAACAGCCGAGAGGGTTGGGAGGCAGGAAGAGAGAAATGACAGGGAGTGGGAGGGAGAGGAACAGAGATGAGCAAAACGGGGTGGGGAGAGGGATGAGGGAAAAGACAAAATGAGAGAACAGAGGAGATCGAAGCGGTAGGAGAGAGAGGGAAGAGACAAAAGGGAGGAGAGGAGAAGAGGCAGAAGAAAAAACGAGAAAGGTAAAGAGAAGAGAAAGTATGAGAGAGGAGAGGGGCAGAGAGAAATACCATGGGTTAGTCCTCAGCTTCCCTGGGGGTGAGCTGCTTCCGTCCTGGCCCCCTGAAATTCTGCTGCTTCTCCCTGCCCATCACCTGTCCCCCCCCGCCACCTTCTTTCACCGCAGAGAGCAGAACCCATTTAGAAAGGGAGGGGGGAGGCTTCTGTACTAGCTCCCATTCCAAGTAGGTCAGGGAGTACCATGTTTCTGCCTGGCTTGGGGACTAAAAGCCTTCAGAAAGGCTGAGCCCAGCACTGGGTAACGTCTGGGGAAACAAGTAGATGTGGTTCCTGTTTCCCTGGAGGCCGTGGGCTCCAGTAGTACAGTAAGTGCCTGGCACACAGTGGGTGTTCAATAAATGCTGGGTGAATGCATACAGAGCTCAGGGATTCCAGAGGAGGCAGAGGATCAATTTCTGTTTGGGAATAATAATTAAGAGGTGGCTTCAGAGAGGAGGGGCTATTTAACTTGGGCTTTGAAGAATGCAGAAGAGTTCTCCGCGAGGAGAGGATGAAGAGGTATGAAAGTGCATGGTGGGCACAGCAAAATATATGACTCCTGGGCCCGAAACAGTATTTGTTGAGCACCCAGTACGTGCTCTGGCTCTAATCTGCTCAACAATCCCACAGGTAAGTATCATTAACTGTTACCCTCAGAGAGGTTAGGGGTAACGTCACATTGCTAGGAAATGTCACAGCCAGGATTTGCACTCTCGTCACAGCAGGAACTGTTTTATTTCTTATGAAAGTCTTTAGTGCTGGTGAGAATATGCTCAGGGAAGCAGCTGCTGGTAGAAAGGGCAAGCCGGTCCCTTTGATCTTCCAGGAAGGGAACGGAAGAGGGGCCTGGGCTATGGGCCTGCTGCTCTGATTCTCCCTCTGCTGATCTACCCACTTGCTAATTGTTCAGCTCCATTCACCACCAACACTTGATTTGTAAACAGGCTGTCGGAGTCCCCTCCTTTCCACGGTGTCTCCGCAGAGTCGAGTATAGTGCCTGGCTCAGAGATGGACAATCTCGGTTCTCTTCTGGGTGGTCCTGGATCAGTGACTTTACCATTTCCTCATTCTGTTCCTTCAAAGTCCATCAGGACACTGACCCTTGCTCAGGACTCCCCGTTCCAGCCCTCGCCCTCCCCACCCCAGGCCCTCTCCAACCTGTACACGGGGCCCTACCCCTCCCCGGCTGAGCCTGCAGCTCTGCATCACACAAAGAAAACATCCCAAGCGCTTTGGTGGCTTCACCGAGCCGGCCCTCTTCTGGCCCAGCCCCTGCCCCCTCACTCCTGCACCTCCCCGGAGACCTTGGCACCTGCAGACCCCATGGCGCCCTTCATCCAAGTCTCCCGCCACGTCCTGCCTTTCAGCCGCTGTGGCCCGGCCTCTGGCCTCCACCCCTGTATAACTGACCTATGGCAGGCACCTGTGTCCTGCTTCCAACTGAGCCCCCTGCCGGCTGCCCGGTGCCTGGTGGGTGCTCACGAGAAACCAGCCGTAGGAGCAGAGAAGGAACAAACGGAGCAGCAAAGGGGGGCCTGAGCAGAGCCCAGTGGCACGGGTGAGAAGGCGGAGGAGAGTGCAGGAGGCGGCTGTGCGACGGATCCCAGCCCAGGCCGCCCACCCCGAGGTGCTCAAGGCCTGGCAACTGTCACTATCATTGTTAATCACGAAAAGGGAGATGGGGCCGGGCCAGGCAGCGGGAGCCCACGGCTCACACTCCCGCCTCCTTCCCTGGCTCCTCCCAATGCTCTTGGCCTCCTTATAATCACCCCACTCTGGAGGTGTACAATGGCCTCTGGAAATCCAATCTGTGAGTAGGTAATAGGAGCCGGGAAATAGAAGGGCAACAAAACAGGGCTGCAGACCTGGCACCGATGACTCCCGTCCCAGCTGCTGATGACTGGGGGCGGGGGGTGGGGGGGCTGGCAGCTGCCTCTGGGGCCAGAGCTGGCCAGGGGGGAGGCCTGGGGTCTGAGGGTGGCAGTAGCAGTGGTGGCAATAGCAACTGTCATTACCTGTGCAGAACATTGGTTCTCTCCCTCAGTTCTGACCATAATTCAGAGGCAAGGGGGGAGGTTTCATCCCCACTCTTTGTGTCAGCTCAACCTCTGAACCAGATGCAGTGCCTGCCCACTCCTGCCTGCCCCACTGCTGTGCCAGGGCCCAGGGCCCCATGACCTCATGCCTGCTGGGTGGCACCAGCCTTCTCACCGGCCTCCCCTGAGCTCCCTAATGGTCTGCTCTAAACAGAAGCCTGAGGGACCCCCTTTGAGTCAGCCAGGGAGGTCACTCCTTGGCCTGACCTGGGCACTGGCGCCATCCACTGCCTCCCTGAACTTTCCCATCTCCATATTCCTTGCACCCTCTCTGCTCTGCCCCTGCCCTGCACTTCACAGCTCCTGGCACACATTCCCCCCACCTCCACTGCTCTACCTCTACCCCCTGCTCCACCCCAGGGCCTTTGCACCAGCTGTCCCCTCTGTGTGGACGGCTCTTCCCCCAGGAAGCCACTCAGGGGCATGGCTTCCTCATTGGGGCCTTCCCTGACCTCCCTGCTTAAAATCACGAGTCTCCCAAGCCCCCGTCAGTGGCACGCCCGGGCCCCCTTTCCTCTCTCAGTGTTCTCCACTGCCCTCATCACTAGCTGTATCTTTTACTTTTTAATTCGCTGTCCGTCTCCACAGAATGTCAGCTCCAGGAGGGCAGCGATCTTTGTCCGTTGGGTTCAGTCAGGCAAGCCTAATGTTGACTGCCACAGAGCAGATGCTCAATAAACATTTGCTGGCTGGCTGGCTGGCTGACCGATGGACAGACTGACTGACAGGGAAAACATTTTCAGGGAGTGTGGATTGCTGGAGATAAACAGAAGCAGAGCATGCCAAGGGCAGTCTTGAAATACCTTCTTCATGCATGCATTCCCTTAAGTAGCAGAGCCTAGCGGTGTACCTGCTCTGGTTGGTGATGGTGCTGAGAAGGGCAGGCCCAGCCCCACCCGGAGTGCTCCTTGTTCAGAAGGAGGAGAGAGAGAAGGAACCAGATTAGCACTGATGGGGGAGGCCCCTGCTCTGGTGTCAGGTGACCAGGAAGGCTTCCTGGAGGAGGAGACAGTACAAATAGGCCAGGATCCAAATGACTCCTAGCTCAGGCCCTCTGCACACTACCTTGCCAACTATTCTGGCAGGCAGTTGAGGTTGGCTTCAAAGCATCTGCCACCCTCTGACACGGCACGTGCTTAAATACACGTGAACCACTTACGCCTCCATGCCTTTGCCTGACTCAGCTCCTCGGCCTGCAATGCCATCTCTACTCTCTGTCCCTTCCCACAGAACCCACCTTGCCTGGGAATCACCTCGGCTCCAAATAACCTCTCCCCGATTTTGATTATATTTTCAACAATCCGTCAAAGAGGAAGCATGTGGGGGCCACAAGCTCCTACACTCCAAAGTTCCCACTCCAAACACTGGCGAGATCTGGGTTCCAGTCCCGATCTGGTTCTGACGGGTGGTGTGACCTCAAGGGAGTCCTTTCATGCCTCTGACCCTCAGCTCCCTCTTCTGCACCCTGCAGCTACTGCCAACACTGCAGGAAGCCCAGGAGCACCACGTCAGGCAATGGGCATAGAGAGGCTCTGCAGAGAGAGGCTGCTCGGACACAGGACTGGTCACTGTGGCTCTCTGTACTGCTTGCTCACCTGGCACGAGCTGCATTCTGGAGGTGCCAAAGGGCATATCGTGAAAAGCCAACCTGCCCTCCCAGGCTTGTGGGTAGCACCTGTCATCTCAGCCTTGCTAGGGGTGACAGGGACTTAAACATGTCATGGCCCTCGTGACAGGTACCGGGTGGTCAGATGTCCGAGTCAGGAGGGGACCCTCTATGCATCGGTCAGGCAACACCACCTCGTAGAGAAGAGCAGTCCAGGGAAGGCCAGGCCTGGCCAGCTCCTGCAGGGAGCCTCTGACACATGGGCATCCCCCAAACTGTGAGCCCTGAGACAGGGACTGTACCTGTCCTGTTGGCTGCTGTGCCACCAAGGCTGGGCACCCAGGGGCTCCTCAACTGTTTGTTAAATGGAAGAATGAATGAATGACTAAATGAATGAGTCATTACCAGGACACCAAGGTGAGGAATTAAAAAAAAAAAAAAAAAAACTGCTGTTGACAGACAGTAACAAGACCCAATAATGTTTCCCTTGGCAAACCTCCCAGGATGAGAGAAACAGACAACCAAACAGGCCACCTGCTCAGAAGTGAGCCCCCGGGGCCTCCGGAGCATCCCAGGCTGCTGGGGTGCCGCCCAAGGGGCAGCATGGGGTGAGTGCCGAACCACAGAGCCACGGTACTGGGAGGCACCAGGTCTAGGTGTACAGCTGGGGAAACTGAGGCCCCCGGGGTGGGGGGAGGGAGGCAGCTAGCGAGAGAACACGCACGTGCAGGCGCACACCCACAACGGGCACTCTGACGTGGCGCTCATCGGCCTTAGGCCCATTTCACAGAGGAGCAAGGGGAGGTGCAGAGAGGAGCGGGCGACCTGAGGTCCTCGGCTAGAACACGGCTTCCGAGGATTCCCTCTCGGCGTGGCCCACGGGGTGCCGCATGGCATCTCCCGGGGAGGCATCGCCCGGGAGCACGGGGTAGGGCAGAGGGCTATATCTTGGGCTTCAGGGTCAGACAGGACCTGAGTGGGCAGAGGCCCCGTCCTCGTGGATACAAATGGGAGCATGTGGCCGCCTCCTGCTGACCCTCAGGGGCACCCACCCCAGCACTCACCACAGGCTTGGTGAGGCATGCGGGCGCTGAGCCTGGTGGCCCCTTTACCAGCTGTGTGGTGTCAGCAGCGTCCCTGGCCACTGCCCCCAGGCCTCCCCCTCATCTGTGAAATGGGGTCACGGCTCGGACCTGCCTCACGGGGCTGTGGGGCCGAGATGGGGGCTGGGGGTGCGGGCCATGCTCAGAGCAGGCCCGGGCACCTGTATGTGCGCAGCCCGCGGGCCCGAGTCCAGCCCCTCAGGAGGCCCCGGGGACTTATTTCTGAGCACGTGGCCTGCTGAGCTGGGCATCTCCGAGGTCTCTCTGCCTTTGGGGCGGTGGGTGCCGCGAGGGCTGGGTTAAGCCCCTGGGTGAAGGCTGGCACTTTGGGGGTGACCGGGAAGCAGGTGGGAGGGGCTTCCCAGGGAAGCCCAAGCGCCACCCCCAGTGTGCAGGGCTGGGAAATGAGGGCACAGAGGTGGTCACTGACTTGTTGTGGAAGGTGGGTCCCAGCTCTGCTGCTAGGTGCCAGCTGAGGGACCTCTGGGCCTTGGTTTCCTCATTGGGACCAAGGGGATAAAAGCAGGCCCCACTCACAGGGGTCGTGGGGATCAGGAGGCTGTAGCCAGGGCTTGGGGGCTGATACTCAGGAGCCATTCCCGCTCTCACGGGTGGGCCTGGCCTGTCTGGCTTATGTCCACTGCTCGGATCTAGGCCAGTGCCTGACACGGCCCCTGGAAGGGGCATCGGGCCCCGAGTTCCCACCAAACGACACCCAGCACCCTCCGCCCTCACCCCCCGGCGGCGCCGCTTCCACCAGAAACACCCTGCTTGCAGCGAACAGCTGCTGAGATCCCACTTCCTCGACATCAAAAGCCTCAGTGGGTTTTCACCAAACAAACATAATGCAGAACCGGAGAAAGGTGTAAAATAAATAAACGAAACAAGCTGTGCATTTTCTTTTAGCATTACAGCTGCACCCGAAGATAAACAACAAGTGAATGTCACCAAACATCAATACCCGAGAAATTAACTTGACAAAAAGCTCAGCCGTCCCCCAACAACCCCCCAGTCCTGCCCCCCTCCTCCCCCACCCCCCAAACCTGCAACCACCATTTTGCATTTCTGGAGTTCCCATCTAATTATTTTATTTTTCAATTAATTCCTTGACAGAATGCCAGCCTGCATCTCTCTTCCTTCCCTGGCTGGTGCTGCCGGCCCTGCGTGGAAGGCACAGGCGGGCAGAGAGAAAGGAGAGCGCGGGTGGGCGGGGGGCTGCTGGGAGGATAAGAGAAAGCGCTTCATAGGGTTTTGTTCCAGGGGCAGAATGTTGAGGAAGGGCATGGTGGGTGGGGTAGAAGAGCATGGCTGCTCAGGGAAGAGGGGATTTCTGAAAGGAAGCCTAAGAAGGGGCAGGCGTGAACAGCCGGGGAAGGGGAGGAAAGCGGGGCCAGGAGACCCCAGGCAGCCTCTGAGCCAGGCTGCCAGGATGCAAATCTAGCTGCTTCGAGCTGGGCAGCCTCGGGCAAGTGGCTTCCCCTCTCTGTGCTCTGCTTCTGCAGCGACTGAATGGCCATGAGAATCAGAGTTCCCACCTCCTAGGATTTGTGAGAGTATTAAGAATAAATATATGTGAGGTGTTTAAATCAGTGCCTAGCACATGGTAAGCACCGGATAAAAGGCTAGCCCTTCTCACTGACGTGAATGTGATCTGTTACAGAGACAATGCGGGCAGGCCACTTCTCTCTCCTATACAACGGAGATGACAATATCAGCTCTGGCAAACGCAGCAGCTGCTGTCAGGGCCCATCCTAGTGGTCACCTGCACAGGCACTGTCCTGCTCAGGACACGCCAACCAGTGCCTGGGGCTTTCTCTAGAGGCAGGGGCAGGTGAGGCCAGGCCTGGGTCAGGCGGAGGGGCCACTGACTTAAGTCCCAGGAGGTGGATCTGTGGGGAGCTGATGGCTAGCAGTCCCATGTTCTCTGCCTCCTGGGGACAGTCCTAGCTGTGTGGGCTTCTGGCTCTTAGAAGGCCTCAGAGGGACTGAGCCCCTTTGACCACTGCAGTGACCACCCCCTAGTTGCCTTTCCTCTCTTCCTTCCACTCCATCCCCTGCTTCCCGGGGTCATACCCTCGATCATCTGCTTGAGCCCAAATTCTTGTCCCAGGGTCTGCTTCTCAGGGACCCCAATGGAGGCACCTGTGTCCACAGATGACCAGATGGGATGGGCAGGGGTTGCACACTGCTGGCCTGCTGAAGAGTTCTGATTTGCTCACCGTGCTGTGACATTAAAAAAAAATTAGTGACAAATACTTAAAAACGGGGAGACTTTATAAAATAATCCGGATTTCTAGTTTCTCTTGGAAAGTGGCAACTGGCACAGTTGGCACATTGAGCCCATGGCCCTGCCATAAGGAACTGACGGGAGCCGGGTCCTGGCTTCCCCTCATGTATTTGTTTTCTGCTGGCTCTAGAGGCCCCTGAGCCTGCTGCTCCCCGAGACAAAGGACATGCAAGGCTTCGGCACGCTGAAATGCAGGCCCATGTGAGGGTTTTCCTCTGCTAAACCCAGGCTGCAGCGGGCTCCAACGGCCAGGGATGAAGGAAGAGGTAGGGAGAGGAGGGGAGCAGGAGGTCTCCTGGGGTGCAGCTCTCTTCCCTGCTGTGGGAGAGGTGGAGGCGGAGTGTGGAGGGCCCGAGTGGCTGTGAGCAGAGCCTCAGGGACGGAAGGGACCCATGGCACCATGGCCGTGCCCGGCTCCAAGGGGCAAATTGGGATTGAAGTGCTGTCTGCACCGGCTAGCACCCTTCTCTGAATGGCCCCCAACACACAGGGCTCGGCGTGAGAAGGGGTGCACATCAGCCCTGCACGTGGAACCCCAAGGAGCTGAGTCAGGGTTAGCAGCAACCATGAAAGTGTCCTATGGAGAGGACATGCTGAGGGTGCAGTGTCCACAGAACTGGGAGCCCAGCAACACGAGTCTGAGAAGGAAGGCTCCCACTGATGAAGCAGAATCCCGGGTCCAGGGGCCAAAGGCAGGGGCGACACTGGGTTCTAGGCAGTAGACCGGATAGGGACTTCTTATAGAAACCCCACAGTTGTCCCACTTTGCAGATGAGGAAATGGCACTTGGGGCTGTGGGAAGCCACGGGACGAAAGAGAGTCTAAGTGGGGCCTTGAGTTTGGTGCTGCCTGCTCCAGGGCCTCCCGCTGTCCTCAGTGATGCGCAGGTGCCCTGTGGCTCTGTGTGCCTTGATGGCTGAGGGAGACACCAGCCAGCCCCCCCCAGGAAGGAAAGGTGTGAGCACAGACTGAGGTTGTGCAGCAGCACCCCTCACCAACATCAGCAATCTTCTCCAGAGACCAGTGGTTCTCAACCTGCTGCCTCAGAGAATCACCTGAAAAACCACCGCAGCTGATGCAAATGGCCTGGCGTGGACCTTGGACATACCACTGCCACTACTCTGCCATGATAATTGTGCTGAGGGCTTAAGACACTGCCCGGTGGGCAGGCTCTGGGCCTTCTGGGTGCCTTTTTGGTGGTGGCTGCAGGTCCTGCACTGGTGGCTCCTGTGCCCAGGGGTTGGTGAAGGCGCTTGGGCCTGGACCAGGATGGATTTATTCAGCCTGTGGTTGGGCCTGGGGGTGGGGTGGGGGGCTCATCCTGCAGGCATTTGCATTAGTTACAGATGCTGGGAAAACTCAGGCAGGCTGGGCCATATTCTGATGAAGGTGACTCAGTGCAGAGAACGGAAATAAAAACCCGGAAAGGTGGGAAGGTGCCTCCTGCTGACCTGCCTCAGGCTGGGTTGGAAGCAGAGGCTGAAAGGAAGAGTGGGTAGTAGCCTGGGACAGAAGGGCCTCTAGGCCCAAGTGCCTGAGGGTGGGTGACCACAGGGAGGGCTGCAGACAGGCAGACAGAAGCCCGAGCTCCCCACAGGTGGGGTGCTTGCGGCTCAACCTCGGCCGCCCCATGGGAAGGCAGGACCAGCGTGGGCAGAGCTCATTTTTGAAGACAGGCCAGAATTTTGATTTTGAGGTTGCAGGTTCCAACAGTAAACAGTGGCGTTTAATTCGAAAACATCTTTTTCCCTATCTTGCCAGCAAAATAAACAACTGTGGGCTGCTTTTCAGCTGCGGGCTGCTCAGTGTGCCCTCTCAGCTCCTCTGTCTACAAACCCCCACTAGTGAGAAAAACCTCCCGGCCCAGTGTTCTCCTCAGGTTTCACTGGCTCGGCGGCGTGCGGTGCAGAAATGAACCCGGCCACTCCCTATCGCCAGCCGCAACCCCAACCCGGAGGGAAGTCAACCCTCCTCCCGGCACCCCCCCCGCGCCAGGCCTCTGGCCCCCAGCCCCAGCCCCTCCTCCAATCCCGGCCCGGCCCCTTCCCTTCCCGAGTGGGTCTGAAATTCTCCTGTCAGTTTAATTCCGTGATCGATGAGGAAGAGCAGGAGAAGTGGCCCGGCACAGCTGGCTTCCCCGTTAGCCCTAGCAGGGATCTCTGGCCTTGCTGGCGACGGCTGAGTGAAATGTTTGCGGAACGCAGAGAACACAAGTCAATAACAATTTAGCTGGATTGGGAGCAAGTACCTTCCCGCACGGACAGCTGCTCCCGGGGGAAGGGGAAGACAGTGGGCAGGATATTGCCGAAGCGCTCGGAAATATTTCCAAAACAGCACTCCGTGGGGCTCGGGCATGGGCGCGGGAGGAGGGAGGTGGGAGGCGGGGCAGCCCTGGTCACAGCTGCTCCGACCTGCCCCCAGGCCCCCTTCCGCCTCCTGGAGCCCCGGAGCCCCCATGAGGGGAGAAACGTCATGGCTCCCTCCGAGATCTTGCTAGGAGCTGCCTCCCAGAGCCACCTTGACCACACCAAGTCCTGCTTCTCGATTCTGTCTCTACCAGCTGGGACGGATAAAGGTGTGCAGCAAAGAGCAGGTTCAGGCTAATCTCAGCCTCTCCCGGGACCCTCACCGACACGTCCACGGGCAGGTAGAAGCAAAGACCCATGCCCTTCTGAATAGGGACGGCAGACCTCTTCCAAGTGGACAGGGACAGAACACACCTTGCGCCCTGCCCCGTGCCACGCTGCCCCCACCAGGACCCTTAGCAGCCACCTCGGAGAGTCCTGCCTGCCCCCACCCCCGACCCTGAACCCCAGTGTTCTGCTGCTGGGCCTTCGACCCCTCTGGAGGAAGGACAGACAAAATGACAGCTTACGGAGGGGATGAAAGGCACCCAAAGGAAGGAATAAAGACCAGGGGAAGGAGCTTAAAGAAAACCTCCCATCTCCAGGTAGCTGTAAGAAACCATAGCAAAGGGATATTTTGAATAATAAATTCTGTGACTTCACATACTTGCTTGAACTTTCCTGGCTGTGATTTTTAAAGTCCGATGATTATGTGTTCATGGCCAAGATCAAGGCGGCCTATTTGCAAGGGCTGATGTGGGGATAACGGGCTCTCTTGGTCCCCGATCTTTAGAAAATGTGCCATCGTGTGAATGATTAAGTCATGGGAGGGGGTGGGGGGAGGTGAGCTGTGGCAGGCTTTAAATATCATCTGTATGCTGATGGCTTCCAAATTTATGTCTCAGCCCTGACGTCGCCCCTGAGCGCCGCGCGCACAGATCTATCTGCCTGACATCCCCGGGGGTGTCCTCATAGGTGTCTCAAGGCGAACATGTCCACAGCACTCCCGCCCACCCACCTGCTCTTCCCCAGCTTCCCGGGACTCATGGCACATCCTCTGAGCAGCTCAGAGCAGAAACTTATTCATAAGCCTTGATTTCTCTCCTTTCCTCAAAGCAAGTCTGGCTAGCTCTGCCTTTACCAATATGCTCAGTTCATCTTCTCTCTAGCCCCACAGTCTTGTCCTGGTCTGGGCTACCACCATCTCTTGCCTGGTCGACCTCTGAACCTGACCCCATGCCTGTATTCTCACCTTTCTCTGCTGGGCACCCCCCTACACTCTCAGAGAGGATGAGATCTGACAGTGTGAATCAGGTTGGGTGCCCCCACCCCTGTAAATCTTCAAGGGGCTTCCTGCTGCACTGAGAATACAAGCCTGGCTCCCAGCCACGTCCTACCAGGCCCCACGCTGAGCTTCCGCTCGCCACTCCAGCCTTGTCCTATCACTCTGCCCTCTGGATCTGTTCGCCAGCCACAGGGGCCAAGGCCCTCTGCACCTGCAGCGAATGCTTTTCTCCTGATCTTTGGCTAGCTGGCTCCTTCTCGTCACTCAGAATTGCTGCCTCCTCAGAAAGACGCTCCCTGGCCACCAGATATGGAATTGCCCCCCTCCCACCTGCCTTGAGAAGTGTCCTGAGGTTTTTGTTCCAGTTTCCTCCAGGCACTCACTGTCACCAGAACTTTGTTATTTGCTTTTTTTTTTTTTTAACCATCTGGCCCTTTCACTCTATGATCAGCATCATGAGGACAGACCTCTTCTGTTCACTGCTTTATCCTCAGTGCCTAGACTATAGCTTGAAAATGATGTGATGAGTGAAGAATCATTGCGTGAACAAATGGAGTCAGTGAGAGGCAAAGCAATGGGGCTTTCTTCCCAGGGGAAAAGTTGGGGCTCCTGAGCACAGGATGCTGGGGGTGGTGTGGGTGTGTGTACATCTGCAGAATCTGAGGCTCTCTGAGATGGGCAATACTGTAGGGGGAATTAGACATGAGCAGATTCTGCCTAAAATAAGGGCAGTCATCTCATAAGGCCTAAGGGCCGCAGACTTCTTCCTTAAAGGTCAGATAGAAAATACATTAGGTTTCATGGGCCACTGGGTCTCTGCTGCAACTACTCTACTCTGCTGAGGTGGAACCAAAGCACCTACTTCACAAACAATATGTAAACAGGTGGCTCTGGCTGCATTCCTGTAAAACTTTATTTATAAATAGGAGATAGGTTTTCATCCCTGCCCTGGAAGGATTAAAAATCCAGATCCCATAAAGGGTGGGGGCAATCTGGGATTTAAAAAGTGCCAGAATAGGCCCCTCGACCAGATAAGTCCTAAAATGCAAGGGGATAGCCTCTCTATAACATCAGCTAGTTACATCTCCCTACCCCATATTACTGTGGCCCTTTCCAACATGAAAAAGTTAGAATGGCCATAGCCCAAATACTCCTAGAGAATGGAATAGAAAGATCAGGGGTGATGGTGGAGTTAATACAAATGATTGCTGAATCACTAAACTGATGTTTCTTTCGGTCTCTAGTATCTTAGAGCAGCTAGAAGTAAAGACCTAACATTGTGGAATTGTAACCCATGCCAAACTCTGAGGTCTGTTCTCCAACTAATAGTTGTGCTGTGCTGTGAAATTTATTGCTTTTTTGTATATATGTTATTTTTCACACACATGCACACACACAGTCGATTGTGATGATAAAAAAAATATTTACTCCTTCTAGCCTCCTATATTGTGGAGCAGCTACAGGGAAAAATCTGAGATGATGGTATGGTAGCTCATGATAAACTCTGGGATCTGTCCTGTGACTATTTGTGGAAAAGTGCTTTGAAAACTATTGCTTTTTTCTGTCTTTACTTTGTATATATGTTATGCTGTACAGTGAAAGAAGCTTTTTTAAAAAAAGTGCCAGGAAAGATAAAAAGGTGGTGGTGAAACAAGGTTATCTGCTCCAAAGTGTCCAGAACTGTGTGCCCCTAGGCAAGCCACTCGACCACTCTGGCTCAGTGACATGGAAATAACACTTCTCCATGGAGAGCTGTGAGGGTGAGATGAGATGAGCCCTGAAACTGCCTGGACCTACAGGTCGTGGGACCTCAATAAAGGTCTCTCCTTGTCTTTCTTTCTTTTTCACCCGACTGGATCTTTAACAAGAAGCCATATGATGAACACTTTTCAGGCTCTGAGGTTTCGGGGTGCAGGAAGGTCTGGAATATTTAGCTTCAGACTGCAGGGCTCGGGTTCTGGCTGCCCCTTTAACAAAGTACGAGCCCATGTCCTGTGGCTTTTCTGAGCCTTGTCATCCTTACCCGTGGGGCAGTGGAGAAGACAGCTGACTGAACACTTGAGCAGTACCCAGCATATATTAGATACTCAATTAATGCCCACTATTCTTATTCTCAGCTTCTTATATGTGTTCACTTATTCACCCTACAGCTAGTTACTGAGCCCCGACTTGATTCTAGATAACAGGCCCAAGCATCGGGCACAGTCAGGGCCTGCTCCCTGTGGAGAAGAGACAGTCAAAGATGTGTGATGAATAACTAACGGCAGGGGAAGGCAAGGTGAGGGCTCTGATGTGGGACTTGGCCAGGGAAAGGGTGTTGGGGAGAAGTCCCATGTCTGATAACTCCTTCCCTGTCCTGCTGGGTGGGTGGCTGTGCCCAAGGAGAATGTCTGCCCGACGCTTTGCTTGCAGAAACCCTGCCCTGGCCGGCCTGGGCAGGCACTCCTGCCTGCCACTTGGCATGCTGGTCATGTCTGCACCGCCGGCTCCGGAGGTGAAAGGTACAGAAGCTAACCACAGCCCATCAGTCCTGCCCAGCTGGAATAAGACAACACCGGGAAGCAGAGCGCGCTCCCGGCCAAATAAAAGCCTGTTTGCGCAGGCCGCCTGGCTGTGAGCGCTCTGAAGCAGGGGCCTCGGCGCCGGGCTCCTTCCGGACTGTTCTGTCCTATGGGCTGCGCGCGCGGGGACTGCGCCTGCCAGGCCCTGAAAGCTTCTTGATGCCGCAGCCCCGCTGGTTTGTAAGACGCTGGGAAGAAAAGGACACAGCCAGTGGCAGGCTTTCCTCTTTCTTCCCGCCTGGTTCTCTTTTCACTCTCCCACACGCAAGGCGCTGGAGAAACAGCACTTCATCTGCTACAAGGCCCCAGCAGAGGAGAGATCCGACTTTTGTCCGGAAAACCGGGGGTGGGAAGGAGACAGGTGAGGTGTCTGTCCGATGTGACAGATATTCCCCTAGCAGCAGCATGCGAGGGGATATGCAATGCCCTGCGCTTATTCAGGGGCAGTAAATAAGGCGGAGGCTGCTGCTGGGGGAAGGGGCATGGGGGGATTTAAAACGAGCCTCCCGTCGCTGCCCATGAGGGAACCCAGCTGAGCCCTGAGCACGCTGAGTGCCCAGAACAGCCTCAGAAGAAGATACTCTGGTTCCAGTTCCCGGAGTGGAATCGTCCCCATCATCTTCATCACCTTCATCAGTACTGCATACCATGAAGCCCCCGCTGTGAGCCAGGCCCTACGCTACATGCTTTAGACATGGGGACCAGTGACAGCTGGGTTCAGGTGAAAACACCAAGTCCTGAGCCCTTCCTACATGACGGGTGCCTCATATTCACTTGCTCTCTCTTACACACACACACACACACACACACACACACACACACACACAACTTGTCACTGCCTGGGCTTATAAAGACTGGAGCTCTCCTTTCTGTCTCTGCCCTGAGAGCAGCCAGAGCCTGACTTAACCGGGATGCAAGGAAAAGAATTAGTGTTTTGAAGGGGGGTGGGGAGTGGAGACCAATGATGATGATGATGATGAAGAAATACTATTTCTTGAACATGCCTCTGTACCAGCATAAACTTTGTATGTTTCATCTGGTTTAAGCCTTCCCACTCCCCATGGAGGTAAGCACCAAGTCCCGTTTTACAGATGACAAAGCTGAGGCTGAGTGACGTGCCCAAGAACTGGTCACAGAACTAGTAATGAGGACACACACTGGGTTCAAACTCAGGGGTAGCTGCACAGTCCAGCTGTTACAGAGACACAGGAGAGCAGGAGATGGTTAAGAGCTGTCTGAATCCTGACCGTGCCATTCAGCTGCTCAGTGCCCTCTGACAAGTTACTTGTACCCTCTGTGCCTCAGTTTCCTCATATGCACAGTAAAGGATTAGGACAGCATTTACCTGCTAGGATTTTGTAGGATTAATACCAATGAAAGCCCAGAGACAGCACTTGGCACAGAGTAAGGCTTAACAGATGAGGGGTGTTACAGTAATAATAATAACCATTAGCATGATCTACTTGAACAAACTGCACATAGAGCTCTCAACCTTGACCTAGGCTTGTCAGGGACCAGGAAAGAAGGCTGCTCACAGGGCTGGGAATAATCAGCCCCTGCATGCTGCCTCCACAACCTCTCCCAGGTCTGCGAAGCCAAGCCCCAGGGGTGGGGGTGATTTTAGGCAGTGAGCGCTGATTGCTCTGGCTGCAATGAGGGCAGTGGCTGTTTGCCAAAGCTCTACTCTACCCGCTCCGGCCACCTCCCGCTGTCCCCCAGGTTAGCCCTGAGGCCCTGGTGCCACCCGCAGGCTTCCTGTCAGGCCCTGCCTCTGGCTCCACAGCCCACTTTCTACGGAGCCCTTCGCTGGGGCCTTGGCACTCAGGCTGGGACAAGTCAGGCTCCCACTGGCTGGGGGCAAGTGTGGGGCCCCAGTGACCGCCCCCTGGGGCTGAGTGCCTTGCTGGCAGAGTTCGGGGCCAAGGCCAGGGCTGGGTGGAGGGAACTGGGCATGGATCCCACCTGCCTTCGGAATCTGCCAGGACCCTGGAAGCTCCGAACAATGCAGATTTCGACACAAATGCGCTGGGTATTTTTCACCACAGGGAAGTGGCAGAAAGCGGGAAAAGGGCTCCAGCCACCAGGGCAGGAGGCCAACAGCCCTGTTCTGCATATCTGGGGCTGCTGTGGGCACGGCATGCTTCCCAAAGAGAGCAGACAATGGGGCTGCTTAGGGCGGGGGAGCCTCTCCAGAGCCCTACTCTGTGCAGGCTACTCTGCAAGTGTCATGTCACTGGTCCCATGTGGCCCCGTGCTTCCTCCGGAAGGTGTGGGCAGCCTGAGCACAGAATCTGTGGTCACACAGGCTGCATTCTAACCCTTGTCCCACTATTTCCTACCAGCGGGCTCTTGGGCGAGGGGCTTCACCTCTCTGCCTCGAGCGCCTAAGCTGTGAAATGGCAACGAGCTTCACGACAATTCTCTAATGGGAGTCCGCTGCTATCCCTGTTCTGCAAACGCAGAAATGGACACTCAAGAGGACACAATGCCTTGTCCTGGGTCACGAATCAGGACGTGAGAGAAGCCAGGGCCTGTGGATACTCTCTGTCCTAAGCTGGTGGTCCCTAACCTTTTGGAGATCGTGACCTTTAAGAAAATCTGAGGAAAGCAGGTGATCCTCCTGCCGGAGGCATAAGCACACGCACGCAGAGGCTCACACCCACACACACACACATTTTATAACAAAATTCCCGCATATCCGTGGCCCCTCTGATCTCATCACAGGCCAGGACCGACCCAGTCCCACGGCTCTCTGTTCCAAATCCCTGCCTTACATCTTGCTGGGCTCTGGATACAGTGTTCTTTTGTTTTCAAGGCATTATTCTTCTTTTGGAAAAACAGGCTGCAATCATACAGTAGGGAAGTAATTTCAGAATCTGGCTCCTGAACTCTCAGGCCACTTTTTTGCCCCCTCTTCAGGCCCAGACAGGTGAGGGCTTGGAGCCCTCCAGGCGGGCTGCACCTGGTCACATCCCGCAGCCCTTTCAATCCAGAGGCACCTGCTGTGCCCACCCCACTGCCAGCCAGTCCCCTGCCACGGGACTGGCCTATGTCCTGACATCCTGGTCACCATATATGCCAGGCATTCTCCACTTGGCCCCCAGACCTGGCCCTGCCCTGCTCCGTCCCCAGAAAGACTGATCCCTGCAGGCTGCCTCACTGGGTGGCTTGTCTCTGGCTTGCTGAGGGGCTCGGACAAAGGGAGAGCCTGGCAGGAGATGAGAAGACAGGAGGGGAGAGAGCTCTGGGGACTGTCCCCCCTCCCAACCATTAAAACCCCCAGTCACCTGCCCCCAGTGGATTCCAGGGATACCACTTCCTCACCCTGCCCCTTTGTCTCCCCACTATTGCAGGTCACCAGGAGCCTTGGTACCCTGTGTTGGCTCCCTCAACCCTGTCCACACCTCTGTAAGTACTACCTGCTCTTCCTTTGGACCCGGGCCCGACCAGTCTCAACTTGGCACTGGGGAACAGTCTCTCAGTGTCTTCCTCCAACACACTGGGCTACCTCAGAGCTGACATCCCTTCTGGAAGGTGGAAGGGACAATGTTGCTTCAGAGGGACTCAAAAGGAGTCAGAGCATGTGGCCTTAAGAGCCTTGGCTATGATACTCAACACTAGCCTTGGGGGCCTCTTCTGTAAAATGGGGACAACGTAACACCCGCTCTGCAGGGGCTTCTGTGAGGCCATGCTGTGTAAATTCCAAAGGGCCATACAGTGTTTCTGTTACTAGTTGTCATTCATTCCTTCTATTTCTGGATGGGCTCCACGGATCCTGGGATCTGGATTTGGGTGGGTCAGGATGAAAGCAGGCAGGCAACAAATGCTCCTCCATTCCAGATCTAATGGAGGCCACAACTGGGTTTTGTTTTGTTTTGTTTTTTTCGCATGGGCAGACACCGGGAATTAAACCCAGGTCTCGGGCATGGCAGGCGAGAACTTTGCCTGCTGAACCACCATGGCCCACCCAAGACTGGGTTTTTAAATGGCATTTGCCATTTAATGCAGTACGTGGCGGGTAGGGATGGGCTGGCATTAGAGTCAGCCTGAAGTTCAAATCTAAGCTCTGCCACTTACTAGGTGAGTGATCCTGGGCACACCACTTAACTTTCATGCCTCAGTTTATCTGTAAAATGGAGGCAGCAGTGTCCATGGCTGCTAGGGCTGCCGAGAAGGTACGAGATGATGCATGTCATACACCGAGGCTGGCAGCTGGAGTACAGAGGTACCTAATACACCGAGGGGGTCCTCCCACTGAAATCCTTGGTTGGCTCTGATCCCCTCCCCTGTAAAATGGGACTCATCGTGCCATCTCATAGGGCTGGTGGGGGCTGATGGGAAGATGTAGGAAGTGTGTACAAATAAATTATTACTATTATTATTATTATTGTATCTGCTTCTGTCTAGGCCTTGGCTTGCAGCTGGCAAGTGGCGATGGAGCCAGCCAATCCCACGGGAAGGCTTCTGGTCTAGTCTTTCTGCTGGGGTGAGGCAATAATGCTGTCTTCAGAACTCAATTTATTGAAGGGGACTTCTCTCCAATGCAGGGCAAAACTGCTGAGCATGCAGTCCTCTACCACCCCAGCGGTGGGGGGCTGGGGAGTCAGGGGCCCCGTCCTCTGCTCCAGGGAGAGTCCCTTACACAAACATTTGCCAACAAGTGCATTTGGGCCTGTCAATGGCTGTCGATAAGGACAAGTTCTCTTTCTCAGCATCAGGATTTGGGGACTTACTGACTCATGAGTTTACGACTGTGTATTCAGCCCTGGTTTCTCTGGCTTTGGATTTGCCTTTGTTCAGACATGCCTACCCCTGCCTGACAAGGTGCCAGGTTCGAGGGGTCCCAAAGATGAACTGATTCCTGAGAAAGATGAACACGGCTAGTCTCTATGCTGAAGGAGACACAAGTTCAGTAAGAATAATGGACCATAAAAAAATAAATTACAATTCAGCAGGAAAGTATGTGAACAGCGGTGGGAAAGCCAAGGATGGAAGGCTTCCTGGAGGAGGTGTCATTGGAGGCGGGTCTTGAAGGCTGGACAGGCATTTGCTGGATAAAACATACTTGAGGGGTGAAGTATTCTAAGCAGAAGGAAGAGCATATGTAAAGATAGAGTCCTGCCTGGAGTGTGGGGAATAGTGAGCTCTGTGGCGAATAGGGAGAGGAGGGAGGGATTAGACAGGAAAGACTGCTGGGGGGAAGGGTGGTTCTTCTGAAGGATTTGGCAGGCTTAGCTATGGCCAGTGGGCTTCAATCCTGCCTCTAAAGGGTGCCCTGGTGTTCCAACAACCCTGTAAGGGCTGCAGACCTGTAGTGCTGCTGTATCTTAGAAGCCCTGGTTTTTAGCTCCAAGCAAAGCTGGGGAGGCCCAACCAGAAAACTTCTATCTCCACAAAGGACCTCCCCTGTCTTCCCCCAGGCTGCCTGGTTTGGGAAGCCAAGGATTGCTGCCTGGGACAGGAACTAGCCAGGTTCCAGATCCACATGAGACGCATGGTGGGGAGGGCTTTGCACCAAATAGCCCCCCCCCAGTCTGTCCTGGCCAACACTCTGGTTCTCAAAAGCTGTTTGGAGGAGGTGGGGATAGATGTGTGGGTTACAAGTAGGAGGGGGAAGGCAGTGTGCTTCTCCTCAGCTCTGAGCACAGCCTGGCTGTCCAGGGCAGGTGGGAGGGAAGGGCACATTCCCAGCAGGGTGAGACTATTTCCTGGGCACTCACTGCTAAACCCATGCAGTCCTACTGTGGGTAGGAACCAGTAACTGCCCCTTTTGCTGTCTGGCCCAGAAAAGAATGCACACACTTGTAAATGCAAGTATCCCTGGACATCCCAGATTTGGAAAGTGAGCAAGTGAGGGACAGACAGCAAGCCCTTCCACAAGCCTAGCACCGAGCAGCTCTCAAAGCCTTTTCTCACACTCTCCCTACCAGACTCCCAAACATCCAACTGGAGAAGTCCAGCTGTGTGATCCACCCCTGCCCATCCTGGTCCCTCTGCCCCGCCCTCCTGCTCGACCAGCTCTTTTGGGTGCTTGAACATCACCCCCACAGTGGCCTGCCTGGACCACTGTGTCAAGCAAGTGCACCCACCTTTAGCCACGCCCTACATGGCCTTGCTGCATCCCTGGGCCTGGATACAGCAGAAATTTTCTAGAAGCCTTTGTTAGAGAAGAAATTAATAACCAGCAAGACTATACAATGCCACCAAGGTATGTGAGAGGTGGAAGCAAGGCCCTGGAAAGACATGGACGGCATCCTCTCGCAGGGTAGTTCAGGAGGGTCTTTGAGGGAAGGGACTATCACAGTGGAATGGGGGGACGGCGGGTGGGGGCAGTGTGTAAGGAAATCGGCGAGACTGCAGTACTGTGGACCACCACCAGGGGGAGCGGTTATCACCCTGGCCTGAGGGAGCAGGTTCTGGAACCTGGACCGAGAGGTGTAGGGAGGGGGCCGCCAGACTGGACCCAGCAGGGAGGGAGAGGGGGATGAGCCCCTGACCTCGCTTTCCTCCTTCCTCTGATTTCCAGCCAGGGCTCCCAGTGACCCAACCCAACCAGAAGCTGGAGGCAGGGAACCCACAGGTGCCGCCCATCCCAATCACGCCTGGGAGCAGAGGTGCGAGCACCCTGCCTGCCAAGGTCCTTCAAGGCAAGGCCGGGGCTCCTGGAAGCCCAGGTGCCTTCTACAGCCCTGAATCTCCCCAAAAGACAGTTTCCAGGTGACTGGGGAGAAGCAGCCCTCTAAGTCACACCGAATTCACTGACAACTGAGCCGCTGCTGGGGGGTAATGGGGTGCCCCGCTCTTACCGTGAAAGTGCTCGGCCGTCTTCCGCCGCAGTCCCTGCACGGTCACCTCCGGGTCGGCCCACTCCAGGACCAGCCTGCGGCCGTACAAGTGGGTGCTGTGACACAGGGCGCTGAAGGCTCTCTGTGGGCACAGGGGCAAGAAGTAAAACACAGCACGTGAGCAAAAATGTAACCACTGACACTCCCCATCCTGCCTCCTGTCTGCTGTACCTCACATTCTAAAACTGGGTCCCTGCTCCTGTGACATCAGACCACGGCGAGGGTTTGGGGAGCCCTTGGTACGGCTATTTAATTACCGGGTTGTGCTCCCAGGGAGAGAACTGCAAGTAAGCAGTCTATATATATCTGCTGTCAGGGCCTGTAACTGGTGCCTGGGTTAAGGTGGGTGTCTCGGTTCCCGTATTAAGTCCTATCGGTGGAGAGTGACCCTGTTAGTGGAGCTCGCCTCCCACCTGGCTGGCAGTGGCAAGGGCCATGTGAGAGAGCTGAGCCCTGACTGGCCATTCGAGGACAACCCTGCAGGGCCCTTGTGTACTTGGTGGCTCTCTCCTTGTCCTGGTGAGCCCCCACCATCCCATCTCTCTCTTGCATCCACCTCCTGTTTCCCCTGCCCCCACCCTAGGCCATGCCCTCTGCCCCTCACTGGGGCTCCTGCTCTCTCCCTACAGCCAGCTTCCATCCCTAACTCAGCAACCTGAGGCTTTGCACAAGCTGTTCCCTCTCATGCCTCACTGTTCCCCTACTTCCACACTGTCTAGTTCTTGCTTTATGGGTAACAGCTTTACTGGGATATGATTCACCTGCCACCATTCACCCATGTACCACTTAATGGTTCTCAGTATATTCGTGGACGGTGCAGCCACCACCACAATCAATTCTAGAACAGGTCATGGCCCAAAGGAGTCCCCGTCCCCATAAGCAGTCACGCACCCTCCCCCTCCCCCATCAACCTCCAGCAGCACCCACTACTCTACTGTCTTCTGGATTTGCCAGATCTGGACGTTTCATATAAATGGAAACACACAGACTGTGACTAGCTGACTGGCTAGTTCCCTCAAACCCCGTCAGGTCTCTAGTTGAACAGCAGGGAAACCTTCCGACTCCACCGGCTCCAGCTGAAATGTGCCAAGGAATTGTGGTGGCCGAGCTTGGACCTGGCCCAGGCAGAGTGGGCCCAACTATTTCCTAGCTCTGAGACCTCGGACAAGTTAAATAAGTCTTCTTGGCTTCAGTTTCCTTACCTGGAAAATGGGAATATTAATAGGATTCCACCTAGTAAAAGGATTCCACATCAGCTGCTAAAGGGAGCCCCTTGGCTTCTGGGGTGCAGACGGCACCAGCTAGCACGGAAGAGGAGCTGGGTTTTGTTTCTCTCCCTTCTTTGATGTGTGCGAGTAAGCCCTGTATAATTGAGATAGTTCTGGAGCAGAGTCAACCCAGCTCTGCCCCTCCACAGCAGCATGGCCTGGGTACGTCACCTGCCCCACTCCGAGCCTCGGTTTCCCCATCTGTGAAACGAGGCTAGCTGTGGGACTCCCAGGGGACATTCAATAAGCCACTGAATCTGAACAGCTTAAGAACAAGGCAGGTGGGATGTGTATCTTTTAAAAACTAGACATTGTAGCCAAATTAAAGAAATGCTTTGTTCTCGTGTTCTCCCGAGAAGGGCCAGAAGGACCAGGTGCAGAAAACTTTTTCTTTCTTTTTTTTTTTTAACTTTAATTTTTAAAACTCTCTCTGACTGCCAGCAGAGCCTCTGCATTTTTTTCCCACACGGATATAAAAATGCATCTGGACTCCAAGCCGAAATGGTCCATTCAGAGCTTTAAAACACACGCGTTCTCAGCTGGTGAGGCAGGGAAATGGCTTGGCTGGGGGAGCTGGGGTTTCGAGGCGGGGAAGAGACATTGGTGGGGAGTCTGGGGTGGCCCGTATTCCATCTTGTGCCAGGGTTCCTGAGGAGCTGCAGGCCCAGGGACACAGTGGGGTGGGGATGGCCCAGAGCCGGCATCTGGTGGATACCAAACTCAAATTTAGAAAACAGGAACAGAAGACCCTGGAACAGAACAAGGAGGCCCAGGCAAGATGCTCCAAACATGGCCTCTCTGACTTGGTTGCATTTTTGCTTTTCTCTGACCCCTGGAACCCCCTTCTCCATTTCTGTGTCTCAGAAAGCTGGGAGACATCTCCTTTCACTACAGGAATCGCTAAATATTCTCTCTCACAGCCATTCTGACATTACCCCTCCCAAATCCTCATCTTCTTGTCCTGGGTTCCCCACACTGCATTAGTCTCTCTTTGGAAGGATTTTTCCCTGTGAAAGGCAGTATGATACAGTGGTGAAGGTTCAAATCTCAGCTCTACCGTGTCCTTGCTGTGTGATCATGGGTAAGTTGCTTAACCTCTCTGAGCTCGTTACCTCAGGTATAAAGGAAAGGCATTTGCACAGAGACTCTGGGAGGAGTCAATGACTGTTACCTCCAACATTCAGAGCATGGCCTGATACATAATAAGTGCCACTAAATGTTGGCCATTATCATCATCATGTGTCGTTGACTTCCATTACCAAGCTCAAGCTCAGGAACAATGGTAGGTCGGATACAAAAGATCTTTTGTATTTGAAGTTAGAACACAGTAGGTGACTCTCCAAAAACAGAGCTACCCTCCCAGGTTGTGGGGCCTGCAGACTAATAGGAAATCAGGTTGCATTCCTGAGAGCCCACTGCCTTGGTGGCTAGGATGTGGCGGCCTCAAACTGTCTCCTGCAGGGTAAGGACAAGGATTTGTGGCTAAAATTGGCCTTGGATAATCCAGAGTAACTCCGTTTCATTAAAAGCGTAAAGAGAGTGTGTTGTATTTGAGGCATCGGAGGGGGCTCTGGGGAGGGGAGGGGAGGAGGAAGGCTTGGCCCCCATCCTCAAGGGGCTCAGGGGCTAGTGGCTAGTAGTATCCGGAAGTGGCCAGGAAAAGTGCATTTGGCACCTCCGGCCTCATGCAGCTTCCTCCCCCCCAGCCCTCCCCACTTGCTTCCGCTGAAATGCACCCATCTTCTCTCTATAGAGTTTTTATAAACCACAGCCCCAGGCATGACACGCCTCTGTCGTAAGCAGCCCACAGTCTTGCTCATCTCTGGGTGCTCGGGATGCAGCATGGTGGTGCGGCATCTCGACGACACCCCTGGCTCCTTGCTTCTCTCCAGACCTCAGGATAAAGGGCTTCTTATTGGGGATCATGGACGGCCTGGCTTCCATAGAACTCTAAGCACATGACCTCCTGCTCCTGAGAACAGCCTGACTTTCCCATCTCAATGAAGGGGAAACTGAGGCACTGGCCAAGGTTTGTATGCAGGGCAGCTTCGTCCTTACTTTCCTTTCAGCCTCCCTACATCCCATCTCTGAGTCTTTGTAATTTCCACCCTAGCCTCGGACGGGATGCCCTCCTCATAGACAATTGCCTGGTGGCCCAGCCCTCCTCACACAGGCCACTGTGCCCTCTGCGCCCCAACCCCAGCACCTGCCCCCAGCTTTATGCCTGCCTGCGTGTGAGCCGGCCTCCCCGACTCGACGCTGAGGCGTGGAGGGTGGGGGCTCTATCTTTATTACCCATAGCTTGGCGTTGGCGCTTAGGGCAAAGCATGCTCAATAAATATGTAGAGGCAGACTGTGGTGTGGGAGCTTCACTGAGGGTCCTGAAAGCATGTCTCCAGACTGGGGCAACTGTTCAGCTGGTCCCTGCTGGAGATGCAGAGTGGCTCAGGCGGTTTGCCAGGGTCCCCTGAGAATGCGTCACCCTGAGAGTGCAGCACTCGACCATCACACACATGGGTCAGTGTCTGATGAGGGCAAGACCCAGTGAATACCCAGTCTTGGGTCTGGCTCCGCATCGGGAGAGGGAGGAGAGGAGAGGCTCTGGCCCCGACAGCATTTCTTCGGGACCCCATGAGATGGGACACTGACCTCTGCCCCAGGATGCTAGAAATCAAATAGAAACTACCCAACTGGATCACCGCAGAAGCCGGACGACCCGGGATGGACTTACAATGATGCATTAGTTTGGAAAGATAAGACAACTCCGCCTCTTTGGTGCCACTTCCTGCCATCTACCTTATGGCCTGGGCCTGGGCGCTCTATGCTCGCCCCTCACGGCCCTCTATGCCGAAGGAGCTGACTCTGATGGCCTACATAACTGGGGCACCCTTGCCCTCTGGTTTCTAGATTCAGCAAATGGGAGGAGCCAGCGAGAGATGGGAAGGTGGGAGGAGACAGGTCGGGGTGTGTGTTTCCCTGCTCCCTCCCTCCATGACTGCCCTGCCCATGTCCCCTCCCATAACACCATCCCTTCCAGGCATCCTGCTAACATGAGGGGTAACCGCTCCCCACTGTGGCTGGTGCCTGGGGGCTGTGCCATCCTTTGTAAGTCACCCCCTTAAATACCACTTCCTTAAACTCTCTTTATTTGAACCATTTGGGGGTAGATTCTGTTTCCTGCTAGAGCCCTGACCCAAACTGCTGCCTGAAGTCCTTTTGCCTGGCTGGGGGCAGACAGAACCCCTGCTTCAGGAGGCATGTCTCTAGGATGCCTGGGCCTGTCCAGAGAATGAGGCCTGCCTGGGAGAGCCCAGGCAGCTTAGCTTGAGTCCAGAACTGTCCCCACCACCTGGCTCGCTGGCCCAGCTTGCCCCAGGGTGGTGGCTCCTTGAGTCCCTCTGGCCTACACCAAACACGCAGGCACAAGGAACCCTAGTCTCCTGCGACCATCTCTGACTCCTGGAAGGAAATTGGCCAAAGTGGCAAGGGTGCAACAGTTGCCAGTGTGACCCTTAGCAGGCCTGGTGCCATCTTCACAAACAGGAAAGGTCACCGACTCAGCTTGGGGTCTGACCTCTTCACCCTGGGGACAAACCTCCTCCTTCCAGCGACAAAAGCCCATTCGATACCCTCAGCAGGACTCCTGTCCCAAGAGGCTAGGAAGACCCAAGGGGCATCTGCCTGTAGACTCCAAGCCCAGGGCTTTCTCACGGCTCTGCAGCTCCCCAGGGAAGCTGGAACTCAGGCCCTGTCTCTTGCAGAGTCAGAGGGCTGCATCTCTCAGCAGACGCTAAATCTATTTGAACACGGGAATTGCCAACCTGTCCCAAAACATTTGTGTCCCCAACGCCCGGGAGTGAGCCTGGTGGAAGCCTGCCAGGAGTACGGCAACGAGCACAGGACACAGAACTGGGCCCCACTGGTACTGCTGGGGGCCTGGATCTTTCTCTGCGCCGAGGGATAGAAAAGCATGGGGCTGTGACCCGTGGGTCTGCTGAAATATGGGACTGGGAGGGTATTTTGTGTCCTCTCCCCACGGGCCATGATTCCTGGGCTCTGAGGGACAGGTCCTCTTCCTCTGGGTCTAGAACTCCCAGAGTCCCTTAAGCTAGCTCTTGGCAAACCTGGCCAGCTGCTTCCGCTCTCCACAGGGTGAGCTGTCTGCTAGGCACGACCTTGTCCCTGGACAAGTCAAGCTCTTTGCATAACACCAAGTGACTCCTGCCGCAGACTCTCCCTTAGCACCTCGGTTCATTCTAGAAATGATACTGTGAAGCGGGTGGGGAGTCTTACGGGAAACATCCAGGGCCCCTCTCCAGGCCATGGTGTCTAAAACCCTTTAGACAGATGCCTCATGCATTCTTTTATTCACCCACTCACTCATACTTCCTTGCTCACTCATTCATTCACTAAGTCACTCTTTCACTCACTAATTCAGTTGCTTGCTCACCAACTCGCTTGCTCATTCATTTGTTCACCCATTAACTCACTTGCTCTCTCAGCTCAGCCCAATTCAACTCAACATTACTGAAGGAACTACAATGAGCCAAATACTAAACGAGGGTATATGAAGGTGAGAAGGCAGCTCCGACTCCTTAGGAGAAGGAAAACAGCCACAAAGAAGAGGCCTGATCTCAGCAGGCAAGGAGAAAGCCAGGAAGGCGAGAGGGCAGGGAGGCCCGATCGTGTCCTCGGCCCTGCACTCCCCACGTGTCCTGATGAGGCCCTGCCTCCTCAGGATCACCCTCACAGGCTGAAGACGATGACTGCCCATTTAACCGGAATGTGGTATACATGGGGAGGGTCCAATTCACATACTTGTAGTTGCTGCTGGTGGTGGAGGTTTGTAAGGCTGTTGGAAGGGAGAAAGGCTGTCCAACGCCACCAGGATTTTCAACTTTGATAACTCCTCTAACTGAAATAAGGATATTCGACCCCGAGTCCCTCCTACTGCAGAGAATGCCCCTCTCTCCCATCTGATGTCAGAGGGGATGGGGAGGCCTCGGCGCACGCACAGACGTGGAAGGACGCAATTAGTAAAGGGACTTGGCGAGGTGCCACTCGTGCTGTGGCCGTGAGGGACGTTCCCTGCAAGCCGGGCCTGGCTCTCCTCATCCTGGGCTCTGAGCCTGAGGCCCCACCGTGAAACACAGGGATTCAAATGCATCTGCTTTTGTCATGAGATCTCATGACAGGAACTGGGCCAAGTCGCTCAATTCAGGCACCTGCACACACAACTGAGCGGAAATGTGGGGACAGAACCCCAATTCTCAGTCTGCCTCCTGAACAACGGATGCCTGGGCTTCCAACGGCCATGTCTCTGACCTCTGGGGCCAGAACGACAGCAGCTGCCTCGTCACCTCTCGGGACCCAGGGGCGCAGTGTGCTGAGCCCCTTCCAAGGGCAGCGCCCCCATTTCCCTCTTTGCTGACAAGCAACCCGGGGTTCAGGGCCTTGAAGTCCTCTGTCTGTGCCTGCACAGCTGCGGGGTGCCAATCTGAACCCACAGGCCTCACTGCTGACTGCAGGCGGCACATCTCCCGGAAGGGGCGTCTCGCCGTGTGGTGACAGTCCTCTGCTCGCTCCTTCCGCCCAGCCGAGAAGGGGTGTCCAACACACACTTTTGACCTTTCCCTGGATCCGGGCCCAGCCCAGCACTGAGCTGCGTTTACTGCACACTCAAGCACGGGGGAGGCTGTCCCTGTCCTCGAGGAGCTCTGTCTGGCTCTTTTGCGACGAACCGTCCCCACCGCCGGTCTTGTTTCAGCAAAATCAGTGAGATGCAGGCCACAGATGCCAGACAGCATTCTTCGGCAGGTCCGGCGCAGGCCCTGACACAGCATTCAACGCCACCCAAACCGGGGCAGGCCTGGGCTCTGCGTCTCCGGCTCCCTCTGCCCCCCTCCCTCAGCAATGTGGAGAAGTGAGAGATGAGAAAAGGATAAATTAACTGGTGCGACCCCACAATTAAAGCTGCAGTTGTTTACCACAGTGAGAAGAGCTCTGCCTGCCAATGCAAACAGCCATCACGTCTCCTACTGCCGGCTCCCCCCAAGTGTTTATTTAAGCCAACACATTGCTCTGCTAATTGGATAACATTCCATGTGAAAATAGACCTTTTAAAACAACAGCAGCAGCGACAAATAAAAACAGCTGCAACTGCAAAAGTACAAAGAAGCAGGAGCGGTGGGCCCCCGGTTGAAAAAAAAAAAAATTAAAGGCGCCTGCATGAGAAAAAAATGGATATTTTGTTTTTTGGGGGGGCTACTAGTCCATTCTCTCTCCCACGTCCCCTCTTGGTCTCCCTCCACTTTGAGCTTGGTCTAGAAGGGAGAGTAGGTTGGGGTTTCTAAAAGGAATCCCAATGGCCACTGGTGGCCTTTCAGCCAACGGGGCGAGACTGGCTGGTTGGGCATCCCTAGTTCACCTGCCCAGGTGACAAGCTGTTGCCGCTAAGGTGACACTGCCCCTTGGCCTTGGGAGGGCTGAAGTGGGACCCAGCCGGGCAGGGCCGCTGAGGAATGCTCACTCCTCCTCTGGGGATGAGGAAGCAGATTTCATTCCAGGCTTGTCCCCAACAGCTGTTTTAAGGGACAACTCCTGACCTCCCTCCAAACTCCCTCTCTAATTGTTGGGGACTTTTCAGTTAGGTGTGGTGGGAAGAGGAGAGGGCTGGATCCGAGCTGGGCACAGACCTGGGTCTCAATTTCTCAATTTAAGTGAATAAATGAGTGTTGGAAGCTAGAAACTCCTTACTGTGTGGGCTTCGGAGTCAGACTGACCTGCAGGGAATCCTAGCTCTGCCAGCGCTGGCGGTGACACCTCAGGCCAGAGACTTCGTCCCGCTGAACTTCCGTTTTCTCACCTAACAGCCTCCCAACTTCTAAGGGTCTATGAGTGTAAAACATTATGTATGTGAATGCCCAACACAGTCCCTGCCAAAGATGGGATTTCAGAAGTTGGTTTTTATTTTACCCACCCTAAAGACAGTGCCTCTTCAGAGGCATCACAGCCCGAAGAACCATATGTCACCTATGACACTGGAGGCAGGTGCCATGCAAGTCGGGGGGCCCTCAGGTCCTCGACCCCCTATTGTACTGCAGTGTCCTTATTCTCCTCCCCTCACAAGCCTCAGTCCCCCACTTCTCTTCTCCACGTGGGAGGTTTTCAGAGAAATGCTAGATAGGCACAACTGCAGGCTTATATAACAGCAGTGCTTTCAAAGGGGCTGACACATACTACATGGGACATCAGAGGCCGGTAAAATGTCCTAGGTTGGGAGCATGTGCCAGCAAATTGATCCTGCCTCCTGCGAGCTCCGGGACTACGTGTCACCAGTGCCTGTGATAAGGGCAGGTGGTCATGTCCTGCCTGCAGCGTGCCACACCATCTTAGATGCCAGGTGAGCAGGTGCCGGAGCTTCCCATCAACTCACGTTGCTCTGCGGGCTAGAGGGAGGCTCAGAGGCGTCGGTAGAAGACTCTGCAGATCTCCAGCCTAGCTCCCTGGGGCCGCGGCGACATGTACGGGGACAACGTGCCTACGGTGCACACCTTATGTATGAAGCCACAGGACAATGGTTGCTGCTCGCCGTGTTATTGCCAGTTGCCTGGCTACTGAAAGCTCCACCACAATGGCCTATTGCTAGGAGCCTCTTTCCAGCTTTGGGGTGCATATGGCCCAGAAGAGGCTTGGTGGACAAGAGCTGCTGATGGGTGAGGAGAAGCATGGGTCTCACAGAGAAGGGATGGGGCCTCGCTCAGAGCAGAGGTGATGGAGAAGGCATGGGTTAGGGACATGGCAGGGTGTGCTGGGGGCCTGCCTTTAGGAGTTGAGTGAGGCCATAAATCTTCTCTCCTTTGCCAGCTGACAGAGGGAGCTGGCTGGTGCTGGGGAAAGAGCACTAGGTAGTGGGGGTCAAGAAATTAGGGCTCAAGTCCCAGCTCCTTGCAGGGACCTGTAATCAGCAGGGCTCTGAAAGGGCTTTAGCCCCAAGGTTCTCCAGTTCATTTTTGCTGCCTCCTTGCCTCTCTTCCCTAATCCGTATTTGCCCCTTCCCTCTCATTTTTTCTTCCCCCTTTCCCCCAACCTGAGAACTGCTCGGGGACTGCACAGGAGGCTTAGATCTTCCAGCTGAAGAACTTGCTGACCCCAATGCCCAAAGTAGCACACAACTGTTTCAGCTTCATTGAGGGGGGCCTAACAGGGAGTGGGATTCAAATGGGTCAGGTTATATCAAATCCTGAGAGGGGTTTTGAAAGGCCTCCTTCCCCAGAGGGCTTCAGATGGAGAAACGGTCAGGGGGAGCTTGCCCTGAGAAACTGGGGTCATGGAGGGTTTCCAACCAGCCCTGGTATCCTCATTGATTCCTTCTTTACATATAAGGGAACGCCGAGGGCTTTTCGTCCATGTCCCCTGCAGAATCACTTACCCCCTTCAAACTTGCACCCACCCTTGTGCTAACTTAGTATCTATGATACCAGCATCCCCTTTAGTGGTCTGCAGCATGCCCAGTTCTTTGGGTCGGGGAGAGCACGAAATGTTCCACTTGGAAGATGATAAAGTTCTTTAGACAGGCCTGGAGAGGGAGAGGGAAAGGCAAGGGTGGCTTCCTGGGGAAGTGAGAAGTGCAATGGGTGCCCGCAGGAGAGGAACCTCGCACTTCATCAGGGACCAGCGTGCTCGTGCTGGCAGAGAGGGCCCGTGCCCAACCAGGGGCAGGGCTGCGTGCTGCAGGAACGGCGGGCCTGAGGGTGGGCAGAGCTGACCGTTGAGGGTGGGGGGAGCCCTCACTGCCCTCCCAGAGCCGCGAATCAAGGCAGGGAAAGCGCCATGTGGGAGGAGCTGCCCCCTGCAGAAATCACCGAGGGCTGTGCTGGGCTTGGGAGACCTGCAGCAGGGCCCCCAGGGCCGAGGGCCGGCGGATCTGACGTTGGCCACAACGACATGCACCCCAGCTCGCTGACCTGAGAAAGTGCCCTCCGGAAGGTTCTAATGATCCCAAACAACGAGATGCTATGGGCTGCAATGGGGACTGTGGAATTTCAAGACTGGAAGCCCAGGCCTGGTTACCCTGTAGGCCCCAAGTGCCATTTTAATTCAGACTCGACCTAGGCTCTTACGTGCAAGAAAATGCTTCTAGCCGAAAGGGGCTCTGTAGCCTTCCCTCCCTGCTCTGTGCCCTAACCCTCTTCTTAGTTTTATAGCATCACCTTCGCCCTCACTGCAGTTCAGCCTGGCAGCAGACAAGTGACTGTCCTAAGGACATCACCTTATTCAAACTTACAACTCTACAAGGAAAATCCTGCTCCCATCTTACAAGGTGGGGGAAACTGAGGCACACAGAAAGTAAGTGGCAGTGCTGGGATTCAAATTCAGACAGCCTGACCTCAGCTAATCAGCTGAGCTAAATAGCAGGCAGCCCCAGGCCCTCAGTCCGAGACATTTCTTAGAGGAAGGGAGCGAATTTGCCCTTCTCCCTCGATCACAAACTTATATACGAATGTTGGACAGAAACCAGAGGTGGTTCCACACCCTCACTGCTCGGTCCCCTTGGAACCTGCACCCCGTTCTTCTGCTGACAGAGTCTGTGCGTGTGCACGGCTGCAGAGATGCACGGAAGGACCTGCATGAGCGGGAACATGCAGGGAATAGCTCCTGAGGGTGGAGCAGGCTCCTGCTGTTGTGACTGGAGCTGAGCATCTTACACACCTCGTCTGACCTCACCCTATAAAGACAGGCACTCTTACCGTTCCTGGCTTACAGGTGAGGGCACCTAGGTACAGAGCACAGCTGACGCAAGCTGAGCTGCTGTGGGGAGAGCCTGCACTCTGCACCGCTGCCCTCCCCTGCCTCCCGCTGAGCTGATGCAGGCACCCCAGAGACGCCTGCCCTGCTGAGGTGGTGTCAGGACAGGGCCTGTTGCACGCCGCCCCTGTTGTCATTGATGAGAGACAGGGGAAGGCTGTCAACTGGGAGGAAAGAGGAACAGATGTCCAGACAGACGTGGCCACGTGTCAACAAAACAGGCACTTGAGTTCAAGATGCTGAGGCGTGTCTGGGAGGACAAAGGTGGCTGGCAAGGTTCCCGGAGGGTCCCGGGTGCACCCGGGCTGCCAGCGCGGGTTCCCAGGCTCACAAAGGCTGCAGCTGTGTCCCTGAGCTGCCACCTTAGGTTCTGCCCAGCGGAGGTACCCACGGGCCCCTTGCCACGTCAGCTCGCTTAAGGCCAAGGGGTGTGAGTAGGAGATTCTCCCCTGCCTTGCCTGAGGATGTTTTGTCAGGCTGCAGGATCTTGGCCTTTACTGTGGCTTTCTTTAACCCTTGAGGGAAGATGAGGCTGGAAGGGGGTAATGCTGCCTGTGGCCCCACAGCTTACGCTCTCCCCCTGCACGGTGCCACCACCTTCCTTTGACTCTGCCCCGGAGCACAGCGCTGCCAGGGGACTGCCGGGAGATACGGACAGAGCCCTGTTCACCCAGCTGGCACCCTGGCTTAGTGAGGACCTCGCTACCCACTGCAAGAATGAAGCCCTGTCTAAATGCCCAAGCCCAAGTTCAGAGAAGCTGCCTCGCTTCAAAGACAAAAGGTATTGCAAACCCAAACGGAGCCCAACAGAGCTCTGCTGCCAGCTCCCCACGCTTGTTCCCTGCAGCACCTGCGCAACCTGCACAAAACGAAACTCCCAGCCAGAGTGGAAGGATGAGGGGGAGACGTAGGCAGATACCGGCCAGTGGTAGAGTAGACCTGTCCTTACAGGGCCGTGATGAGGATGAAATCGCCACGGGGTAAAAACTCACAGTGGAAACGGGGTTGTTATGCCCGGGGGCTGCTCTCTGGGTACCTTTTGGCCTCCCTGTCACAGCTCCACCTGGATTTCCCCTGCACTCCCCCAGCAGTGTTTCCCACCCTGTCGACTGTGGGGAGCCCCTGCGCTGAGGGGCCCCTCTCTGACTTGCAGAGCCCTGGGAAACACGTGTGCTTCTCTATGTTGCGTCCCAGGCTCCAGCATAAGTGGGGAGGGGGTACAGATGTTACCCCTTCCTCCAGACATACAACTCAGAGTCTTTTCCCCCAGGGATGTTGTGAAGACAAGCGGGGTCAGGGGAGAAAAGAGACAGCTTGTGGGTGGTGACACCCCGTTTGTTACGAGGCCTCACTGCTTTGCCTTCAAAAGACCCCTGGGAGCAGCTTCCCAGGAAGCCACTGAGAGGAGTGGGAGCGAGGACGGGGCCGCAGCCTCACCTTCGCGTCCTGTTTGGTGAGGAAGTCGACGAAGCCGAAGCCTCTGTGCGTGCCTGTCCCAGTCATCTTCTTTGGCAGGCGGACCGTCTTCAGCTCCCCAAAGGTGCTGTAACAAAAGGCAGGAGGAGTTTCAGAGCTGAGGCCTGCCAAGGGGGGTGCAGGTGCAGGACTGATTCTTCCCTGTGAGTCCGGCAGGCAAGCACGCACAAGCACACATGCAGGTGTGGGCACACACTCTCGCACCAGCCCCCCACCAGCACATACTCCAGAACCCAAAGGGCATTCTCCCTGAGGCCCGGCCAGCCATGGGCAGGGAGGGGAAGACTGGGTCCGAGACATGAGGGAGAGCTGCCGTCTCCTCTGACAAGCTGGAGGAGGCATCAGGCCTCCCCTTCCCCGTGTCGGGTACTATTCAGTGGGGGGATCTGGCCATGTGCAGGCAGGGCCAGGCTGGGGAGGCCCTGGGTCAGAAGCGAGGGGCTGCTCCTGCTCATAAACAAGCCAGGGCTCTGGGTGTGGGGTCAGAGGGGTCCCCGGACCATTTGACTGGCTTCCCCACCAGGGCTGGGCAGGCAGGGACAGAGCCTTCCTCCCAGACCCACACAGGCTCAGTGCCCCACGCTGGAGCAGCACACAGCTACGCCCTCTACACCCGGCTTCCCCTCCCTCTGTGCTTGCTTTTTGATATCTGCTAAGAAAAGTCAGGCACAGCGCTGCTGAACAAAATGGCTTGGCTCTTCCTGACAGGGATCAAGCAGGTAAACACGGCCTCGGACCACCTCCGGCCCCTCCTCTCCCCTCCTCCTGGTGCAATCTTGGAGAAATTCCAGGACAAAGGGATCGGGTTTTCTCAGGGCCTCCCTTGTCCTCCCATCTCCCTCCCCACAATCCCTTCCTGATGTCCGTTTATCAAATATATATGCACAAACTGCTGCCAATAAATATTTAATGCCCACGGCATCTGAAGAGAGGTGTTACTTTATTTGAAAATCTACACACATGCTTGCAGGCGTGCACACACGCACACACGCACACACACACACTGGCCTAGGATGCTGCCGGGCCAGAGACCCACTAGGTAAAAAACACAGCAAAGGCTGCGAGCTCCCACAAAACGACATAAGCTGAATCCACGGTGTTAACCTGCAGCCCTGCCGGCATGACCAGGCATCTGCCAGCCCAATTTCTGGAGGCAGGACGGTGTGTAAATGCAGCTTTATGAATCCTCAAAATGAATCTGCACGTCTCCTCGGAGCTCACCCCAGCAGCCTGGCTCCCCCCACCCGGGGCTCTCTACCTCCTCTGGGCAGGCAACAAGGCCCCATGCAGGTGACAAGGACAGCTCCCAGGGAGGGCCAGGGGGCAGAGGGGAGGGGGGACAGGGTCGGGGCCCAGAGGCTGGACAGGTGGGGATGGGAAGATGAGGTTGGAGCGGTGGGAGCAGCCAAGCCAGCAAACCCTGTTTCGCTCTGCCACCTAAAGGCCAAGCACCCCATGGCAGACTTGTGCGGACTCTTCCTTTCAGCAAAGCCTCTGCTCTGGGCAGGACGGGAAGGGGCTGGGGGAGAGTGACAAATGATCTTTTGCCTCCTGGCCTTCCTGAGAGCCATCGAAGCCATAGGGACAGTGCCTCTGGTGGCTGCTAGGAGCAGAGTCTGGAGTCTAAGGGAGATGGAGGGGACCGGGAGGCCCTGAGAGCACCAGCCATATGCCCGGATACGCTGGAGAGCTGGCCTCTCTGTCTGGCTCGCTGCCCCTGCCCCCTGCCCGCAGGCTCTTTCTGGCTTTAGCTTAACTGTTGCTTGCTCCAAGCAGCCCCTGCGCTGCCTCCACCAGCTACCCCCTGATCAGGTCACTGTGGGGTGGACGCATGGTTTACTCTCGGCCTTCCCTTGATGGGAGAAGCCACCTCTGTCTTGCTCACTGATGGATGGAGAGCAATGAGCCCAGTACCCGGCTCAGAGTGGATGCCTGAAAATATTTTTGGCCTGAAAGACGAGCACATAATACCCTGGGAAGACAGGTAGTGGCCAGTGGTAGATTAGACCAGACTTGGAGGGATGTGATGGCCATGACATAAAATCACATACAGGGTGAATAATAACAGTGCAGGTGTTATTATTCTTCTTATCGACCCCATTTTACAGATGAAGAAACTGAGGCTCAGAGAGGCAGCCATTCCTGCTAGTAAGTGACAGGGTTAGAACTCGAACTCAGGAGTGCATGAGCTCTCGATGGTGCACAACGTCTCCCCCCCACCTCCACCCCATCATCTAGCCAAAAATGGGTCATTTTGGGTTTCAGGGAGCTGAAGCAGAAGGTTGCACGTGAGGGGGGAAGGAATGTCCCATATGGAAAACGTGGGGTCAGTGATGTACCCGAGACCACAGACTGAATCCTGGCCGCTTTCACCTGCTCCAGGTGGAGGTTCCCTGCTTCCAGCCATGGGGGCTGCAATCTGTTTTCCCTTGATGGTCTCAACTCCCCCCTACATCCAACCACTGCCTGATTTCTCTTTAGTTTCAATTTTTGGTAAGGCAGACTATTTGCATATGCATGTATGTGTGTGTGTGTGTGTGTGCACGTGCACACATGCTGAGCGCGAGAGAGAGAGAGAGAGAGAGAGAGACACAGTTGAGGTTAATTCTTCCTTCTCGGCAGCACACTGCAAGCTGTGGATGCTCCATGCATGGTAAGCAGCTAAGGGTCCGGAGAAAGGCGAAGAAAAAAATAATTAAAAGGTGGAGGGAGAAAGCTGCTGAGGAGAGGTTGGAGGCGCCATGCTTGCGTGGCCTGCAGAAGTGGTATCTGAGAGCTCAGCAGGGGGAGCCGTGGCAGAGGGGCCCACTGGATCCATGGGGGACCAGGGAGCTGGGGTTCCTGTCGCAGGCAGCTGCAGGGTCTTGGGGAGGTCACAGCCCCTGGGGGTCTGGGGTTTGCAGACAAACATCTGCATGAGGAATGAAATGTCCTGTCCGAAGACTCTTGTAGCTTCAAAAATCCCAGTATTATTTTTCGGAGCGCCAAAGAAGTGGTTATGGCAAGCAGATGCTTCTCCTTGCCTTCTAAAAATCAGACAAGAGAGCACTGGTGCTTAAGGCACAGCCAAGGGATTAGGGTTAGTTTGGGAGAAACTTCCTGATGTTAGTGAAGCCTTGGAATGAAAGACCGCAGCCTCACGACACTATCTTTGCTGCCATCACCCAGCTACCCAGGGCTGCCTGCCTGCGATGTGCTAGGTCTTTCACAGATCTCCAGTTTTAACAACAACCATGGACAACACTGTTACTACTGCCTCTACTTTACAGACGAAAAAACTGAGGGTCACAGAAGCCCACACTCAGATCTGGGACTCACAAGCCGGTGAGCTCTTTCCTACCCACCTGAGCTGTCTCTCTCGACCCAAGAGCATTGTGGGGCCAGTGAATGGCCAGGGCGTCCCAGCCGCATGGGCTAACACACAGGCAAGACTGAGGCACTCAGAGAGATATTGAAAGAGAATTAAAAAGAGGGAAAAAAGGGCAGGGTGAGGGGGAAGAAATCAATGAAGTACTTTTAGCTCCTTGGAGATAAGCGATATATAAATACTAGCCATTATTAAGGTCCTTATCTGACAGCAAGGTCTACGGAGCCGTTTTTAAGAGCAGCTTTTGCAGGAAGTTCTGCGCGAACTTAGGTCTTCCGGGTGCGGAGGCCGCTGTCTGGAAGGCCGGACAGGGCCGCCAGGGTGCCGGGGGGAAGGAAACTCATGGGCGCCCATGAGCTCCCCGGCCCGAGCCCAGACTTTGAGCTCGGGGAAGGAGACGCACACGCTCCCCACTGTGTAGATAATAGAAACCACAAAATAGCAATTACTGTATCAGAAGCTGTGAATAAAGAGGACATACCAGGCTTTTAAACATGGCCCTCCTTCCCTCCCCCACCATGCTCACACTTCGGTAACAAACTCACACCTCACTTTTCCAATTATTTCATTCACCTTGGGTTCACCAATTACTCTCCCCCACTGCAGCCCCCACCCCCCCACCCCATCCCATCCCACCCCACCCCCGCCATGCTGAGAGCGCATGATTGGCGGCAGATCTGTGAGCTTCCGGCAACTGGAGTTTGTTGCCACATTTCTAATTTCTTTGGAGGTGTGGGAGGTGGGAAGGACGAAGGGGGGAGGGAGGGGGGGGGGGCGGCATGGCCACGTGGAAGGAGGCAAGCCCAAGATGCCCAGCCCTTGTAAGCAAGCCAGGGTATGCAAATTGTGTGTGCACACAGGCGTCGAGCAAGGCCCAAGGCTGGTGTGTGGAGATCTGTCACCCTCCCTGCACACTGCGTAGCACCACACTGGGCCTGTGGCTGCCATGCACAGTGATGGAAAAAGGATGAGTTATCCTATGTCCCCCTCTCCTCTCCCTAAACCAAGTGATGGGACTGGGGGAAGGAGGAGAGGGGGAAAGAATACTCCAGAGATGCCAAACTTGTTCAATTTTGCAGGTGCTCTGGTGCCTGACCCAACCCTTCGCCCGCATGCTGACTGCAAGGGGAGGCCGGGGCAATTCTCGAACTCTCCTTCCAGGACACAGGTCCCCGTCCCCCGTCATGCTCCAATTGAGACGTACTGGAGGAACTGGAATCAGCAGACCTGCTGAGTTACATAGGCAAAGGTTTGTGGGTGAGACTTCTTCCTAGCTGCATTCAAGGCATTGCTGAAAAAAAAAAATCGGCTGCTACCCAAGAGATATGGTGTTGGAATAAGAGCGTGGTTTGAACAGAATGAAAGGGTGGTTTTATAATAGGAATTAACTGCAGGCTTCTTTCTGTTCCTTCTAGAGGGAAAGAAAAAGTGGCTCAAGCTCTTGGCATTAAAAAACTTTCAAATATACCACCACTGGCACTACCACCCATTTCCTCACACTGTTACATTAACGTGTCTGTCCATCCACCCTGTACTTCTGCAGGGCTTGTGTGTCCAGTGGTGTGTCAGGCACCTCGTGGACATGGCCTCACAGCAGCCTTATGAGCCAGGCACTGCTATTCCCATATTATAGATGGAGAAAACTGAGGCCCAAAGATGATTTCTCTCAAGTCACTCAGACAGATGTGAGCCAGAGTGGGGGGTGACTTGCCCAGGGTCCCATAGGCAGCAAATAGCTGCACTAGGCTCAAAGTGGGCTGTTTGCTCTCTGAGCCCATGCTTGCACAGACTGCCTAGTCTATCAACAAATGGCTAAATGGCCCCTATGAGCAAAATACCAAGAGGGAGCCAACAGTGGGTCAGATCTCAGACTTACCCTCAAGGGACCCCTTGCTGAGGCTGGGAAGAGCCACAGGCAGAGGACTCTGGGATAAAAGTACTTACGCTGCAACTGATTAAGGTTTAGAATTGAGGGTGTCTGATCCTTTGCCCACTGCTCTCTTCCCCTCTCCCCACACATCACCCTAAAGAAGCGAACCAATGAACTCACAGAGCCACAGAATAAATCCTACTGGCAAACGAATGTGGCAAGCTGCAGCTGTCTTGTCTACGGTATCCCACCTCATTCCCCCTTTTCCTAACGGCATCCCCATATGACTGGAGGCCCCATCTGGGGAAAGGTGCAGAGACAGATTTGGGCTGATTGGACACAATGAGACAAAATCACCCCTTCCTCTACAACAGTGATCTCTGCAGAGGCAGGAGGCACAGGGACAAGAACTGCCATGCAAACCTCTGCTTTCTTGGGGATGTGCACACACCAAAGCCTTCTGGAAAGGTTGGCCCCAAGGCTGCCTCACCCCATCTACTAACCTTACAAGTAAGGGAATGGAAGCTGATTCAACCTTTTGGATTTCAAGGGTTTCTATTGCCCCGAGCATTACGCATATGTGACAGTCATGCCCACACCACGTGGTTCCTCTACTTCAATTCTCAAATGGCTTTTGCACCGTTAAAATAGAACCTGGGCCTCAAGGCTGGGTGTGACCAGCCTTGCTCTCCAAACTCTTTTTGCCCCCTGTCACTCTCTTCACTTACTATGTAGAATCAGTGCCAGCTTTCTTCCTATTCCCTGAATCTAACATATCCGTGCCTACCTCAGGTCCTCTGCACTCGCTTTTCCTGTTGCTTTGAACCCTCCTTACCTAGAAAATTCCATAATTAACTCCTTCCCATCCAATTCTCAGCTCAAGTGCCATCCTCTCCATGAGGTTTTCCGCCATCACCCTATTTAATGTGGCTTCCTGCGTCCCACCAGCCACTTTCTGAGCACCGAAAAGGCTTATTTACTTATTAATCTTTCCCCTCCCTTTGCTAGAAATACCAGATACACTTGGTTAAGATGGCATAGTTCTCAGTCTCCATTAAGAGACTAAGACTGAGTCTAGCACACAGGAAACATTTCGTGTGCTCACTTACTCACACATTCAACACTTGTGAGTTCTCTCTGAGCACCAGGTCCCTGCCCATCCCTGACATCTCACAGGATCTGTGCTACTGTGGTGGCACAGTGCGGGCAGAATGTACAGTCATTTCCTCCCTTAAGATTCTCCTTTACGCATTGCAACCACAAGTTATTCCATGGAGCCTTTGGCCCCCAGGGTTCAAGCTTCTTCCAAAGTATCTACATTTATTCCTTCAATTGCAGTGAATTAATACAGAGAGAGAAAAGGGGGCCTACTTGGTGATTCACCAAGGATTACCACCTACCTGAAAGATGAGGCTGAGACTCGTCCTCTGCTTGGTAGGAGAAAGAAGCCGCCTTCCCCACACTGACAACCCAGGCTGAAGCGCAGCCAGGAGCAGGCAGGTGCAGAGCGGTTGGACCTGCGGCAGGATGTTTTCACTCCCCTTGGTAGTCATGCTGGTGAGTATGTACAAGCCCCAGAGCAGCGTCTACTCCGCACAAGGGGCAATGGCTTTTGAAGCTGCTTAATGGAGGCATGTTTAAGCGTGTAGAGTTTCTTTTTCTTTCATTCCCTCTCTCTCTCTTTAAAGGGCACCTTTCATATGGAACTTTTCCAATCACCCACTGCTCATCCTGGTGAAAGCTGGTTGTAGAAAGGGTACCTGATTTCCATCTGCATAATACTTGCTTTCTTTTTGGCCTCTTCGAGGCTGAAAAATGGCCTGGTTTCTAGCAAAATGAAAAAAAGAGGTGTAGAAGGTGGCTAAATGCTGCTGTTGTGGGGTCCTCTCCAGGTAGGCATGGCTCTCTCGCTTTCTAGATGAGGAACCCCAGGGTTGAGCAGTTAAAAGGCATCTCAGCTGGAGCCTGAGGTGCTGGAAGAGCCCCCGGGCACTGGAAGAACGAGGCTCCCAACCGGTCGCTGCCCCTTACTAGCAGACTGACCCTGGGTGAGTCATTTCCAGGCTGGGGTCTGGGAGGCAGGGGGTAAGTCAGGGCGTGTGAAAGCACTGTGAGAAGTGTCAGGCCAGAGAAAGGGGTCAGATCTGGTCTCTAAGTCGAGGCCCCCGAGGGGGACGGGGGGTGAGCCAAGCAAGGGAGCTGGGCTGGCAAACTGGCAGCAAACACTCCCTCTCAGGGCTCCCTGAGCAAGCAGCATCAGCGTTATCTGGGGACTTGTTAGAAACACAGCCTGGGTCCTTCTGCTATTTCTGAATCAGAAACAGGGGGGGAGTTTCAGGTGACTTCTGATTCAGTTACTATGGAGCCTGCATTCACCCAGCAAATTTCCCGTGCACGTCCCACAGGCAGGTGCCAAGCTCTGTACAGGGGCAGAAAAGTGGCTGGAACACTCATTCCGGCCCCATGGGGAGCACACGCTTTCTGTCTGATCACCAGTCAGCGGTTCCATCCCCGCCCCCGCCATCCCCTTGGGTTGGTGCACATTCTCTTTTGAGCACACCCCCCCCAAAACATGCACAATTTTAATTTATAAAAGACATATACATGTACTACAGTATCACTGAATCTGTACATCTTCAAGTATTTTTTAAAATGAGAACATTTAAGATAAGAATGAAATAAAACATAAATAGGAATGGAAATTCTAATTCCCTCCTGTGCCCTCAACTATCGCATGCACCCGGGGTTGGAGGTGCCCCCTCTACATGAGGGCGCACGACGGGCCAGGCACGGTGCCGAGGAGATCCCAGGTATAATCTCACGGCGTCGCCAAGAATCCTGGGAGGCAGGAATTGCCTGTCCACTCTATCGTGAAGAAATGGAAGCTACGCAGCTTCCATTAGGATTTGCCAAAACCCATGAAACTATTATATGGTGGAGCCAGAAACTCAAATTTAGGCCTGATGACGCCCCAAAGCCTGTGCTCCTGACTGTTTCCTTGTGATAAGGGACATTTCTGTGCACAGCTGAAGGATTTATGAAGCACTGTCTGCTAAACCTGAGTACGGTCCACCAGGAGGGACTCGTCATAAAAATAGATTTTAAAATCAGAGGTAACTTTTTAAAACACTGTTTCACAAACTTCTCCCGTGAGGTGTTAGTAGGTATTCTGAACACAAAGGCTTCTGGGATTAAATACATTTGGGAGCCATCTGGTAAGCAGAGTTCAGCAAACTTCTTGGTTGTATATCCTGCTGGTCCCTTTAACATCTTAACATAGTGGGTCTCTCTTTAAGAGTGAAAAAGAAAAGGACTTCTGGGAAGATGGTGGAATAGGATAGGCTGAGTCCACCACTGCTCCATGGAATGACTAGAAAAGTAACAGAAAACAACCAGGCAGGCAGTTCCAGGGTGTGAGTGACCTGAGAGAGTCTTCTACAGTATACAGGGAGGTCCTGGATGAAAAAGCAGAGGAAGCAGGATGGAGAGAAGGGGTGAGTGTGCTTGATCGTGATTCCACTGGGGATGAGAGGCAGTACGCTATAAAGGTCTGCCCCAGCAGCTGGCTTGAGAGACCCCTCACCTATGCAGCCAAGGGTTCCCTGGGGAACCCGAAGCCAACAGACTTGAATTCCCTGCACACAAGTGACCATCGAGCTGGTTCAGAGAGCCTACCACTCCCCTTTTCATATGGAGGCTCTGAGTCCTCAGGAGTACATGGATGGAAAGGTAAGGACAAGGAAGGCAGCTGCGCCCTGCCCTGCACTGCAACTTGAGCCCCACCCCAGCTGGCACCACACCCCTATGCCACACCTAATCAGCAGGCATTTCTAGGTTGTCTGTGGACAGGGGCAACTGAAACACACAGTTCCACAGCCCAGGGTCATTCCAACCAGAGCCTGGGGGCCACCAAATTCATTGGTCCACAAGCAGAATCTCCGCTGAGGTGCACACTGCCTACCCCTCAGCATGGGGGTTGGAGGCTTTCGGTGCACACCGGGACCAATGGACTTGGTCTGAATTACACCTGGTCTCCATCCTGCTAAGCCAGCTGCCTCAGTCAAGGAGAGGTGGGTCTGAGAGGAAGTGGACGGCCAAGGGCACCATCTGTTGGGAAGAAATGGAAAATGCAGTCTGGCAAACTGCCTGTTTAGCTTTAAGCAGATCCTGAAGTAGAGCTGCATCCCTGCATGAGGTCTGGACCTTGGTTTGGCAGGGAATTAATGATAAACCAAGTGCAAAGGAGACCTTCAATACAAACCCAAGCAAATACAAAGCCTTAGATGACTGAGGGAAATCAACTTTCAGGATAAACCTATCAAGATAATCTGCCTTGAACCCAACAGAAAATCACAAAGCATATGAAGATGCTGGCAGGTCCAGCCAAATGACATAATTAAAACATTGGAAGAGACATAGACTTTGGAACAACTAAACAAAATTTTCATGTGAATCTCTTAAATGAATTCAGTGAGGTGGCTAATGACATAAAGGCTATCAAGAAGACACTAGAAGAGCATAAGGAAGAATTTGAAAGGATAAATAGAAAAACGGCAGATCTCACAGAGATGAAAGATACAATAGACCAAATTAAAAATATACTAGAGACATACAACACCAAATCTGAAGAGGCATAAGAATGAATAAGTGAACTGGAGGACAGGGCAACTGAATTCAAATGTACAAAAGAATAAATGGGGGGTGGGCCATGGTGGTTCAGCAGGCAGAGTTTTTGCCTGCCATGTCAGAAACCCAGGTTTGTTTCCCAGTGCCTGCTCATGCAAAAAAAAAAAGAATAAACGGAAAGAAGATGGAAGCATTTTAACTAGATCTCAGGGGGAATAATGGACAACACAAAATGCACAAATATAAGAATCACTGGTGTCCCAGTAGGAGAAGAGAAGAGTAAAGGGCTAGAAAGATTAGTTAAAGAGATAATGGGGGAAAAACTATTCAAACCTCATAAAAGACATGAATACGCAAATTAGTGAAGCCGAATAAACTCTAAATAGAATAAATTCAAATAGGCCAACTCCAAGACACTGACTAGACTGTGTCTTCACAAGAGAAGCAGAAAGTCCTGAAAGTGGGAAGAGAAAAGCGACTCACCATATACAAGAGAAACCACATAAGGCAGATTTTGAACTACTCAACAGGCACTGGGGAGGCAAGAAGGCAGTGGTATGAAATATTTCAGATCCTGAAAGAGAAGACTTCCAGCTAAGAATTCTTTACTCAACTAAGTTGTCCTTCAAAAATGAGAGAGAGTAAAATATTCACAAACAGACAAAGATTGAAAGAATTGTCAACAAGAGACTGGCCATACAAGAAATACTAAAGGGAGTTCTATCAGCTGAAAATAGACAGGAGGAGTTCTGGAGGAGGGCACAGAATTGAACAGTAACAGTAAGGGTAATTTAAAGGATAAAAAAAGAAAGAGGGGAAAGAATATATGGATCTGACAAATAAAAACCAAAGAATAAGATGGTAGGTTCAAGAAATGCCTTTATAGTAATAACTCTGGATATTAATGGAATAAACTCACCAAATAAAAGATACGGATTGGCAGAATGGATTAAGAAATATGATCCAACTTTATGCGGCTTACAAGACCCAAGGATACAAACAGATTGAAAACAAAAGGATGGAGAAAGATATATGCAACCTGCAACCAAAAGAAAGCAGGTACAGCTATACCAATACCAGACAAAATAGACTTTAAATGTAAAGACATCACAGGAGACAAGGAAGGAGACTACATATTAATAAAATGAACAATTTGCTAAGAAGAAATAATAATCACAAATGTTTATGCTCCCAATCAAGCAACTCCAAAATTCATGAGGTAAACACTGTCAGAACTGAAGGGAGCAAGAGATGTTTCAACAATAATAGTGGGAGACTTCAATACACCATTATCCTTGATAGATAGAACCAGACAGGATCAACAAGAATAAAGAAAACTTACAACAACATGATAAATGAATTAAACCTAATAGACATGTATAGATCATCACACCCAAACACCAGGATACATAATCTTCTCTAGCACTCGTGGAATGTTCTCTAGGATGGATCATGCCTGGGACAGAAGAAAGGCCTTAATAAATTAACAAAGGTTGAAATTATTCAAAGCAATTTCTCTGATCACAATGGAATGAAGCTAGAAATCAATAAGCACAAAAGAACCAGAATTTTCACAAATATATAGAGATTAAAGAACATATTCTTAAACAATCAGTGAGTCAAAGAAGAAATTGCTAGAGAAATCGGTAAATATTTGGAGGCATATGAAAATGAGAATTCTTATGGGATGTGGCAAAGGCAGTGCTGAGAGGGAAATTTATTGCCCTAAATGCTTATATTAAAAAAGAACAAAAATCAAGGACTTAACTGTTCACCTGGAGGAATTAAGAGAAAGAACAGCAAACCAACCTCAAAGCAAATAGATGAAGAGAAATAACAAAGATTAATGCAGAAATAAATGAATTGGAGAATAAAACAAGACAAAGAATCTTTGAGAAAATCAATGGACTCCTAGCTAGGCTGACAAAAGAAGGGGGGGTGGGGTGGGATACAAATAAATAAAATCAGAAATCGGGGGGGGGGTCACCAAGAAATTAAAAAAAAGACATTAAGATAATACTGTTAACAACTATACGCCAACAAACTAGACAACTTAGATGAAAAGGGCAAATTCTAGAAACATGAACAACCTACACTGATTCCAGAAGAAACAGAAGATCTTAATAAACCAATCATTCAATCAGACATCAAAAATCTCCTTACAAAGAAAAGCCCAGGGCCAGATGGCTTCACAGGGAAATTTTATCAATCATTCCAAAAAGACCTAATACCAGTCCTGTACAAACTCTTCGAAAAAAATGAGGAAAAAGGAACACTACCTAACTCATTTTATGAAGCTAACATCACTCTAATGCCAAATTCAGATAAAGATGCTACAAAGAAAGGAAAACTACAGGTCAATCTCCCTAGTAAATACTGACTCAAAAATTCTCAACAAAATACTAGCAAATCGAATCCAACAACACACAGAAGATTATACATTACAACCAAGCGGGATTTACACCAAGAACGCAAGGGTGGTTCAACATAAGAAAATCAATCAGAGTAATACAGCACATTGACAAACTGAAAGGGAAAAACTGCATGATCATCTTGATTGATGCTGCAAAAGCATTCAGTAAAATTCAGCAACCTTTTCTAATAAAAAAATAGGAATCAAAGGAAACTTCCTCAAAATGGCTATGAATCTATAGCCACCATGGTATTCAAGAGTGAGAGACTGAAAGTCTTCCCCCAAAGATTGGGAATGAGACTATTATTATTCAATAATAATACTGTACCTATTATTCAACATTGTACTAGAAGTTCTAGCTAGAGCAATCAGGCAGGAAAAAGAAATAAAAGGCATCCAAACTGGAAAGGAAGAAGTAAAAACCTTCTCTATTTTCAGATGACATGATCTGATACTTGGAAAATCCTGAGAAATATAAGACAAAGCTTCTTGAGTTAATAAATTTCACAAGGTGGTAGGATAAAAGATTAATGTGCAAAAATCAATAATGTTTAGATTCACGAGCAATGCCCTAACTGAGGAGAAAATTAAGCAAAATATTCCATTTAAAATAGCAACTAAAAGAATCAAGGGTCTAGGAATTAACTTAACCAGGGATGTAACAGAAAACTACAAAACACTGCTAAATGAAATCAAAGAAGATCTAAATAAGTGGAAAGACATTCCCTGCTCATGGATAGGAATGTTTAATGTTGTTAAGATGTTAATTCTACCCAAACTGATCCACAGATTCAATGCAATACTAATCAAAATTCCAACAACCAACTTTGAAGACCTGGAAAAGCTAGTTATAGAATTTATTTGAAAGGGAGAGAGACCTCAAATAGCTAAAGATATCCTAAAAAAGAAAAGCGAAGTGGGAGAACTAACAGTTCCTGACTTTACAGCTTACTATAAAGCCACAGTGGTCAAAAAAACGTGGCATTCACAGTGGTCAAAACAGCATGGTATTGGCATAAAGATAGATATATTGACCAATGGAATCGAATAGAGTGCTCAGATATAGACCCTCTCATCTATGGACATTTGATCTTTGATAAGGCAGTCAAGCCAACTCACCTGGGACAGAACAGTCTCTTCAATAAATGGTGCCTAGAGAACTGGATATCCATATGCAAAAGAATGAAAGAGGACCCATATCTCACACCCTATACAAAAGTTAACTCAAAATGGATTAAAGATCTAAACATTAGGTCTAAGACCATAAAACAGTTACAGGAAAATGTTGGGAGATATCTTATGAAACTTACAATTGGAGGCGGTTTTATGGACCTTAAACCTAAAGCAAGAGCACTGAAGAAGGAAATAAATAAACGGGAGCTCCTCAAAATTAAACACTTTTGTGCATCAAAGAACTTCATCAAGAAAGTAGAAAGACAGCCTACACAATGGGAGACAATATTTGGAAATGACATATCAGATAAAGGTCTAGTATCCAGAATTTATAAAGAGATTGTCCAACTCAACAACAAAAAGACAGCCAATCCAATTACAAAATGGGAAAAAGACTTGAACAGACACCTACCAGAAGAGGAAATACAAATGGCCAAAAGGCACATGAAGAGATGCTCAATGTCCCTGGCCATTAGAGAAATGCAAATCAAAACCACAATGAGATATCATCTCACACCCACCAGAATGGCCATTATCAACAAAACAGAAAATGACAAGTGCTGGAGAGGATGCGGAGAAAGAGGCACACTTATCCACTGTTGGTGGGAATGTCAAATGGTGCAACCACTGTGGAAGGCAGTTTGGCGGTTCCTCAAAAAGCTGAATATAGAATTGCCATACGACCCAGCAATACCATTGCTGGGAATCTACTCAAAGGACTTAAGGGCAAAGACACAAACGGACATTTGCACACCAATGTTTATAGCAGCGTTATTTACAATTGCAAAGAGATGGAAACAGCCAAAATGTCCATCAACAGACGAGTGGCTAAACAAACTGTGGTATATACATACGATGGAATATTATGCAGCTTTAAGACAGGATAAACTTATGAAGCATGTAATAACATGGATGGACCTAGAGAACATTATGCTGAGTGAGTCTAGCCAAAAACTAAAAGACAAATACTGTAAGGTCCCACTGATGTGAACGGACATTCGAGAATAAGCTTGGAATATGTCATTGGTAACAGAGTCCAGCAGGAGTTAGAAACAGGGTAAGATAATGGGTAATTGGAGCTGAAGGGATACAGACTGTGCAGCAGGACTAGATACAAAAACTCTAAAATGGACAACACAATAATACCTAACTGTAAAGTAATCATGTTAAAACACTGAATGAAGCTGCATCTGAGCTATAGGTTTTTTTTTGTTGTTGTTGTTGTTTTTGTTTTTTGTTTGTTTTTGTCTGTCTGGTTGTTTTTTTTGTTTTTACTATTATTATTACTTTTATTTTTTTCTCTATATTAACATTCTATATCTTTTTCTGTTGTGTTGCTAGTTCTTCTAAACCGATGCAAATGTACTAAGAAACGATGATCATGCATCTATGTGATGATGTTAAGAATTACTGATTGCATATGTAGAATGGTATGATTTCTAAATGTTGGGTTAATTTCTGTTTTTTCTTTTTTCCGTTAATTAATAATAAAAAAAAAAGTGGCATTGGCACAAAGACAGAACTATCTACCAATGGAACTGAATTGAGAGTATGGAGATAGACCACCAAATCTATGGCCAACTGATCTCGATAAGGCCCCTAAATCCACTGAACTGGGAAAGAACAGTCTTTTCAATAAACTGGATATCAATAGTCAAAAGAATGAAGGAGGATTCCTACCTTACACCCTATACAAAAATCAATTCAAGATGGATTAAAGACCTAAATATGAGAGCTAGCACCATAAAACTCCTAGAAGAAAATATAGGGAAACACCTTCAAGACCTAGTAGTAGGAGGAAGCTTCTTAAACTTTACACCCAAAACACAATCAATGAAATAAAAAATTGATAAATGGGAACGTCTTAAAATCAAAAACTTCTGTGCCTCAAAGGACTGTCAAAAAGGTGAAGGGGCAGCCAACTCAATGGGAGACAATACTTGGAAACCATATATCAGATAAAGGTTTGATATCCTGTGTACATAAAGAAATTATACAGTTCAACAAAAAAGGAACAAAGAACCCAATTATAAAACGGGCAAAGAATATACACAGACATTTCTCCAAAGAGCAAATACAAATGGCTAGAAAGATGCTCATCTTCATGAGCTATAAGGGAAATGCAAATTAAGATGACGAGGAGATATCATTTCACACCTCTAAGAATGGCTGTTATTAAGCAAACAGAAACCTACAAATGTTGGAGAGGATGTGGAGAAATCGGAATACTTATGTATTGTTGGTGGGAATGGACAATGGTATAGCTGCTGTGGAAGGCAGTTAGGTGGTTCCTAAGAAAACTAAATATCAATTTGTCCTACAACCTGGCAGTATTTCTACTCGGTATATAACCCAGAAGAGCTGAAAGCAGTGACACGAACAGACATTTGCACACTGATGTTCATAGTGGCATTATTCACAATTTCCAAAAGATGGAAACAATCCAAGTGCCCATCAACAGATGAGTGGATTACAAAATGTGGTATATACATATGATGGAATATTATGCAGCAGTAAGACGAAATGAGGTCCTGAAACATATGACAACAAGGTTAAACCTGGAGAAGATAATGCTGAATGAAATAAGCCAGACACAAAAGGATAGATACAATATGATTTTGCTATTATGACCTTAGAAAACTCAGAGGATTATAACGTGGAATCTTCCGTAGCACATAATCTAACTCAACCTGTCTTTATAGCTCATTTAAACAACCGAAACACATGGTGCCCAGAATGGGAATGAGGGCTTCTAATTCTGTATAGCTGAATGTAACACTTGGTTAGAACCTGGAGTATGTTGGGCAGATAGTTAAAAAGTACTGGCAAAGTCCCTTGAGGGACTGGAGAAAAAAAATACAAACCTATTAAACTTTTCCACCAGAAAAACCCTTCATACTACCTCAAACATTAGGGACTCCCAAGTCAATATGCCAAGCCCTTGATCTTGAGTCTTGCTCTTATGAAATTTACTTCTGTAGCAGAGAAGCTAAGCCTACCTTTAGTTATGCCTGAGAGTTAAATTCAGAAAACCTCTTTTGTTGCTCAGTGTTAGACTCTAAGACCAACAGTGCAAGGAAAATCATTACACTCCCCGCTACGTGGGACATGCCAGGGAGACTTCCAGGGGTGAAAGTCTCCCTGGCAACGTGGGACATGACCCCCAGGGATGAGCCTGGCCCTGACACGGTGGGATCGACAATGCCTTCTGGGCAAAGCAAGGAGAAGAAATGAAGTAATGTACTAGTTGCTAAGAGAATTCAAACAGAGTTGAGAGGCTACTCTGGAGGCTACTCTTAGGCGAGCTTCAGCTAGATATTGTTAATTACGGTGTTCTGCCAAATCCTAACCAACACCATTCCTGTTAACCCTAAAGAACACCTAGGGCTCGATCTCAGATTACACAAGACTTTCATGCACTAAGATTACTTTCCAGAAACCTACACTCTCCAGATGGTTGCTAGGCCAGGTAAGACCTGAAACCCAGAGGAGCCAGCCTCTGCAAGAACATCAACTAGTTCCATGCCCCTAGGCCATATTATTAACACCCCTTTCCACCATGACAAAGTTAGAATGGGCATAGTCCAAATATCCTTACAGACTAGAAGGATCAAAAGAGGAGTTACAACAGAGAAGACAGGATTTAACAAATGAGTATGACTGCTGAATCATTATAATGATATTTCATTTAGTCTCTAGTATCTTAGAGCAGCTAGAAGGAAAAACCTGAAATTGTGGAACTGAAACCCATGCCAAACTGTGAAATCTATTCTATAACTACTTATTACAACATACTTCAAAATTAATTGTTCTTTTGTATATGTATTTCACAATTAAAAAAAGTTAAAAAAAAAAGTGAAACAGAAGACAAAGTTTTTCAAACTTATTTAGCCAATGAACACTTTCTTCTTCCCCCCTCACTTGCAACAGGTTTATCTACTACAGGTTCTCAGAACACTGATATTCCATGAAACCCAGTTAGGAAATTCGATTTGGGAGGAGACAAAGAAGTAAGGCAGGTATTTTGGAGATCTAAGGATAGACACTGAGGTGACAGGCCTGTACCTGTAATGAGCTCTTAGAGAAAGCCTCTAATTCTCCAGAGACTACCCGAAGTGGGGAACTCTGCAGAGTCTCGTTCTGACAGTGAGGGGCAACTCACAGCCTCACCGAAAGCACATGTGTTTGGATTCTGACCAGGGTTCAGATCCCAGCCCTGTACCTGCCTTTACTGTTCCAAGGCTCAGTCTTGTCACCTGTAAAATGGGAACGCTCACCCTGCCTTACAGGTTTTTAGAGACACGGTTCCTCTGCAGATGTCAGGAAGTGAATAATTGGAAGCTCTTGTCAGTAACGCCCACGTCTGCTAGAAGGGTCAGTCAGTGACTCTTCCCTGGACCTTCTGGGGTTTGGGGACAAAGGTGAGAAGGAACAGATAGGGCAAGTCAGGCCACTGCTGCGTGGCCCTCAGGGGTTTCCAGCAAAGTGCTGAGATAACAGAAAACCCCAAGGCCAAAGGTGATTTTGTGATTCGGGGAACAAGGAAACAAGCAGCGGTGCTCCATCTTACCTGCATGTGCTACTAGTTTTACGACATAATGGAAGGAATTGTCCTCGAGGAGGCATCCCTCACCAGATGCAGGTGTCTCTGCTTTCCCTCTGGCTGAGCAAGCCTACTGGAACAGCTCTGTTTTCCCTCTTCCTTTTGGAAAGAGAGGCTCGAGACACAACCTGTGGCCTGGGGCGCACATTCTGGTCAGTTCCACCCTTCTGCCGAGTGAGTTAATGAAATACACCGCAGACATCTCCCCCACCTTCTCCCCCTCTGGTCTTCAGCTGCTTCAAGTACAGTTAATCCCATTACAAGAAAATAAAGTGGATAATTCAGGCTAATGAAATCGTTACAAGAATGTGGCCAGCCAGAGGTGGACATTCAGAACCAATTTAACACCTTTTGCTGTCGTTATCCTCAGTACAGGAAGTATTTGAAAGGAAGAAGGAAAAATTAAATAAAAAAAAAGAAGAAAAGAAAAAAAAACCCCAGTCTCTTTCTTGTTTGCTTAAATCCAGTTAAAGAATTAAATCAGCTCCACATCTTGCTTATTGCTATTCTCTTCATCATGCCTGCTATCTCCAGGGTAACTGCACAAAACCTTGAAGGGGGTGGAGAATACCCAGGAAGTTACCAGCGGTGGATAGACCTGTGTAACTCAGAGCCCTCCACCTGCTCCCACTGCTGCGGGCTAAGAAGGAGCACCGGGAGGGGGACTCCTGGGCGCCTCCAGTCTGAAACCTTCCATATTAGCTTAAACCATCCCTGTGGTCTGTTAAGAAGCAGGAATTTTAGGAATCTGGGAAGCTCCAGGGGAGGGGGTACCAGGCTGATGGGGACAGGCGGAGAAGGTGGAGTGAGCTCCCACATGAAGCAGAGCAGGCAGGGAACCCAACCATCTGAGCAGGGGACTGGGATGCAGCAAGGAGCTGCCCCTGCCACCAGCCCATGTGCTTTCCCACCACCTGTGGCCTCGGGAAAGGATTCCTGCTAAGGCCGAAATCAGGGTGGCCATGTTACGGGTTGGCACCTGCCCTCTCCCACGCCCTGCCATGTCCGGCCCCACAGACAGAGCCCCATTCATTCCATTTCCCTTGGAGCCGTTTTAACACTCAGAACCTTAATGAGGACGGCACTTCACGAACCCCAGGTTATTTCCAGCTGGTGGACGCCCACCCCACACATCCAACAAGCAGCAGCTCCTGGGAGCTCCTCAAGCTATGGGCACAGACTGTCCAACCATCCAGGATCCCCCCCCCCCCCCTTGAGGGAATGTGGTGAGTAGGTGGAAGAAGAGGAGGCTGGAACGGGAAAGTGGAGAAGCGAGGTTTTATACAAATGAGGGGAACCTCCACCAAGCTTGGTTTGCGGGGTATCTAATGGGGTGTCTGCGGCCAGGTGGAAAGCTCCCACAGTGGGGGTAGAAAAGTGCTCACTGATGGGCTCCCTGCCAAGAATGCCGAGCTGCAGCCCAGAATCGCCAGCACCATCTCCTGCTTACCCACCAAGAGAAAGGCATGCTGGGAGGATCCGCGCGTCACGGCGCTGCAGCTTGCGCATCCACGGGGGCTCCAGCGCACGGCTGCACCGCAGCCACTGTGCACGGCTCCAGGAGCTGAGGTGGCCTCTGCCTCATCTCATTTAACCTCTCAGGGGAGAGAAGCACAGGGAGGTACCTCAACATCCAGAAAACCCTACATTATCCCGAGAGCATCCCTAGAAAAGGGGCCCTCTGATGAGGACGTGGACCCCTCCAGGGTCCCCAGAGCCCCTTCCGGGGTCTTGTAAACCACAGCCCTCTGGGGGAGCCCAAAGTGACCACTGAGGGGCTGAGGACAGCAGCTCATGGGACAGGGGCATCAGACACACATGTTTCAGCAGCTCCACCTGGTTTTAGGAAGAGTGCACTCAATGGTCAACATTTTTAATAAGGACTAAATATCCTCCGTGGTGGGAGGGGAGAAAAGAGGTGCAGCGTGCAGTGATGAGCCTAGATACCGTGTGCTGGCACCGAGCGGGGACTGCTGGGCCCACAGGGCAGGAGTCGCGAGTCTCACCACCAGCCTACAGACCTGCTTGCTGCCGAGGCCAAGATTTGGACCCACAGAACCCGTGACCGCACCACCTGACGGAGGGAGGGGAAGAGTGCCAAGGCGGGGGCCACCACCCAGGCTTCCCCCCGGCCCGTGCATCTGCACAGGTTTGCCTTTGCCGTCACCCTGCTTCGCTTCCTGTCCTCGAACGTTGTTTTGTGCGATTGTTTCTCCATCTGCTCATGACCCATGGCCCCTGCTGGACTATGGAAGGGCCAGTGACAAGAACTGTGCCAAGCGCCTGGTAACAGTAGGCTCTTCGGAAAAACCAGCTGCTGACTGCTGAGTGATCAGTGGATGCTTGCCTTTTCCTGACTTGTCTGTTTTCTGCTTGCTCCTGAGACCTGGGTGCTCCGTATCAGAGGCAGGAAACAGAGGAGGGACCCAACACCGGCTGGGCGCCTGCTGAGCTCCCAGTGCTGGCTCTTCAGCCACCTCCCACTGGCACCCCTACAGAGAGCCCATGGTGCACACGAGACCACCGAGACTCATCCTTCTGGAGTCACAGGGTTCGCGGGGGGATGGTTGGGGTTTGCACCCAGGTCTGACTGTGAGGTCTGCCGACTTCCTACTTTGCCACGTTAGGCCCCAGTCTGGACAGAGTAACTGACTTCTGACCCTCAACTCCCTCCTCAGGTTCTACCTGGAGCTCCCAGGCTGCTGGGAAGCCCGAGAGTAGAAGGGAGGGAGCAAATGAGGAAGGAAAGGAAAAGAGGCTGGTGGCAGATATGGGGGGCAGTTTGGAAGGGCTTGGTTTCCAGGGCCTTCTGACATCTGCCCTTGTGTGGAACACTCCACAGCCCTGTGGCATGAGAATGCCTACCCCAGACACACTGGTAAGAGTCCCAAGCACTGTTGTGCCCCTTGCCAGGGGGGAAGTGGCAGAGAGCATGGTCACCGGTGTCTGTGGGAGGCCTAAGACCAGGAGGTCACACCTGGGCGGACACCGCTTCTCGGTCCAGCAGGGTTCATGCAGACCAGAGTGTGTCTCAGATAAATGAGTGGCTTCCACATCCGCACTGCCAGAGAATGCCAGGCCTATCGTCGACCAGGTGGTAACAGCTAAGGCACTTCTGCAGAAGGCTAGGCCAGCCTCAGTGCTGGACAGCAGGCCCCGGAGTTTCTCAGGGCATGTTGCAAGGCAGGGGAGAAACACTCTGGCCAGACAAATAGTATTTCTAAAAGTCTGGGAAAGAAAACAACAATAAAACATCTCAAGCTCAGGGTGAAAAAGACTTGTGAAGGGGAACATTCACCTATGCCAAATAAGCCAACCCAGACGTCAGTTCAATTATGGGGGTGGGTTGGCGGGATAACTCAGAATTGGGTGGTCCCTCACCAGTTGAGAGCCAATGGAGTCTAACTCAGGTCTGGGCCTGAGCTGCGGTCTGGTACAGAGACGAATCGATGTGGAAGGGCCACTTCCTGGCAGGCACAGGTAGGAGAGAGCTTAAGGTGTGTGTGTGGGAAAGCCGGGGTGGGTCTTGCTTTTAGATGGCTCGGTGCGTGTGTGTGCGTGTGTGTGCGTGTGTGTGTGTGTGTGTGTGTGTGTGTGTGTGGGTGGTGGTGGGCTCTTTTCTTCATAAGAAACCTAATTAGGGCCAGAGAGATTTGGGGTGTGGGGAAACCAAGGCACACAAGACAAGCGGAGGAAGGGGAGGGACCCTCTGCTGCAACCATGGTCTACCTCACTAAAGAGCTTCATTTGCAAAGTTTGCAAGGAAGGGAAGTAAGTGACCATGTCTCTGGTGATGCACAAAGCTCCAGCCGGGCTTCATCTCGCCCTCTCCCAGTCCCCGCACAGGAGAGGAGCCGCTGGTGTGAGCTCTGCGGCGTCTCCTGGTCCTCACTCCCCACCCTCCCTCCTCTGTGCCATTTGGAAGGCGGGAAGTGTGGCCACAGCTCTTCCCGAGGCCTGGGGATGCTCCAGCAGGCCCGCAGCGATGTGCGCCTTGGGGTGGGAGTGGGGGATTACTGTGAGAGAAAAATAATCAGAGCTTTTCACGTTCTCATGGGGCAGGGTGGGAGATAATTAAAACCAGACTTGGTTTCTCCAGCTGGACTCGAGTCCTAGGGAAACAAAACTCCTGCCTGTATCAGATGTGGTGTTTCCCACCTGCTGGTGGGGAGCTGCTGCCCCTCCAGCAGGGACAGGCTGGCAACCCAAAACGTCAGCAGGCCCCGTGGGGCCGGGAGACCTCAGGGCCGAGGCCGGGTGGTGAAAGGATCACAATGTGCCGCATCCCAGTCTCTCTCCTCCCTCATCCCTCGGCTTGCTCACCTAAATTGGGGACAATGGCGTCCACGCTCATAAGGATTAATTGAGATAGTACAATGGAAGCATTTAACACAGTTAGGCCCACAGAAAGCATTCAATCAACAGTAAAATGAGCAAACAAATAGGTGAATGATGGAATGAAGGCACAGAGGGCAGATGAGGCCAGGTGAAAAGAAATCTCCCTGTGGAATAGGGAGATTTCTGATATTTGCGCTCTCTTCCAGTCCTCAGTCAGGCAGGGACAAGGACAGGGACTCCCACTTGACAGATGAGGAAATGGGGGCTAAGGCCCCTGTCTGCCCCTGAAATGTGAAGTGTTAGTGGGATTCTTAGCCCCACAGACCAATGCTCTCCTTGTCCAGTGGGCTGCCCCCAGGGCCATGGCATTCTGGCTATCTCACTCTCTCCAACTCAAAATAGGGCAGCTCTGTTTGGGGGTGCTTTGTACACTGGAATTCTGAGGGTGAGGATGGGGCTAACTGGGGGTGGGAGGAGCTGCACCAGTACCCACCAGTGGTCATGAACCACAGAGACCATAGGCTGGAACTGTGCTGCTCCAGGAAAGTTTATGAAGGTACTGGGGGTGGGGGTCAGTCACTATGGCAGAGCCATCACTCGCTCACCAAATACCCCTGCAGGAAGGTGGAGAGAACTGGAGCCATGGGACCAGATCTGGCCTATGAAATGTGAGCAAAAGTGTTGTGTATCACTTCCAGGTGAGAGCACGGCCCTCCAGCTCTCTCTTCCTCTGGCAGATGAGCCCTGATAACCTGTGTTGAGGAGGGTCCTCGCTCTGCTTGATGCCCTGAATGAGTTAGGTGGAGCTGGTCCCCACTGGCCCATGCAGTACAGATGAGAAATACAGCCGTGGTTGTGTTAAGCAGCTAAGGCTTCGGGCCTAACTTGCTACTGCAGCATACCTAGGCTCATCCTAACTAATACAGACAGCAAAAAGGAAGCCTGTCAGGGAGGGTGAGAATGGTTATGAGCAGACAGCGGTGAAAGTAGGTGAAATGCAAAAGGAAGAGAGAAGCTTCCTGTCAACAGCCCCTGGGATGAGCTCTGAAAGATGTAGGTGTTCCGGATGCAAGCTTTCTTGGTTCTACCTGCAGTTATGAAGCATCTACTATGTGCTAGCCACCTGGTACCTGCTCTGAAAAGCCTGGAATAGCTATTCTCATTTTAAATGATCATGAGGGCAAAGAAGGAAAAGGCAACAGGTTCTTTTTGACCATGGCCTATCACCTGTTTGGGTAAATAAGATTTTCCAGGAATACTGCATGCCTGTTTGCTGCCATCTCACCTGAAGCTGCCTTCAAGCTTCCACGACAGAATCAAGTCATTAGGACCTTGTGGCTCACCAAGCCTGCAGTATTTATTCTTTTTACACACAGTCTGCTGATCCCTAATATGGACTAATCTTGCCTGCACCCCTACCCCACTGCCCTGAGGTTCCACTCATCATTGACCTCCCAGCTCAGGGCCACTGCCTTGCCCTCAACATGCCACCTGAGAACCAGGTGCCTTTGCCACCTCACACCAAGCTGTTTTTCTTAAACAGGTAGCAGGGAGGAAGGGCAGCTAACAGAGGCTGTGAGAGGGTCGAGCAGCTTCAAATCCTCTGGGTAAGCCAGGGTGGAGACACATGGGACAGCAGACTCCCTGGGCTGAGAGCCACAGTTACTGGAGGCAGGAGCACCTGGGGCTCCTCAGCTTGGCCTCCCATAGCTGGGCCTTTCTCATCATTCAAGACTCAGGTCAGAGTCACCTCTCCTGAGAAGGCTTCACTGGCCATGGGGCTATACGTCCCACACACCATGGACCACGGTGCTCTCTGACACCTGTGTCCAGCGTGCACTGCTCTACCACCACCTGCCTTGCAGTCCACCTTCCCCTGGGTACTTCAGCTCCATGAGGGGGGGGCCTCATTGGTATTGGCTGCCAGTGATTCCCCGTGGCCCTTGCTTGATGCACCACAATTCAAAAACTAATGAATCGGAGTCAAAATCAGGAGTGCAGAGAGAAGAGGACCCTCTCTGCCTGGCTCCCTTCCTGAAAACTCTGCTGTGATCATACTTCATTTGGTCTGCAAATGCTGTTGAGCTACTTGGCCTGGCAAAGTAAGTACCCACTTACTTTGTATCTACCTAATACCCCCCACCCACCCAATTAGCTTCGTAACACACACAACACTTGCCCCCGTGGGCTTGTGGAGACAGGAAGCAGCTCTGGAACACTTACTGTCTTGGATTCCCCACCCAGGCCCAATAATGACTTTTCTCAACCAAGTTTCTCAGTGGCTGCAGCTGCAGAAGAAAGCAATAGAATTCAAGCCAGGTACAGTTGCCATGATACGGCCGTCGTAGTAATTTAGCCTCAGAGCTCTGGCTCCCTTGGACTAATTTAACAATCTGCCATGGGGAGGGAGGAAGGAAGACACGTGTTGTGTGACTTGACGTCCCCACCTCCAACAAATAATCTGGGTTCCCGCAGCTGGAGGAGGTCCCCAGTTGGAGTGATGGAAGAGCAAGAACATTCTTCGCCAGGACCCAGGTGGGAACGTCTTGCCTATCTACCTTTGTGGGAGAGGAACGAGTGAATTACAAAAACTGTGGGGACCTCTACTCCAATCTGGCTCTCCACCAGCTGCCAGTTAGGATTCCTTTTAGATGCAGAGCCTGGTATGTTTTTCTGTAAAGCTATAGCTTGGCTGCCTCCTCCTCCTCAAGGACCACTTCCATGGAAGAAGATGAAACTGGGGTCAGAACAGGAGGCAAAATGTCGCGTTCTTTTTTCAGTAAGAGTCTGGAGGGTGGGGATGGAGAAGAACTGGGGCCACCATCTTAGCCCTCTGGCCCCTGAGCCCCTGTCTCGCTGATTTGAGAGGCAGATTCCTTCTAAAGATTGGAGAAAACTCTTAGTCCTAAGAAACATACACTGCTTTCTTATACCCCAACTCCTGAAAATATGTGGGACCCCTAATGTCTCTTTAGGTCAGGAACCTTAAATAGGGCAGGGGTCTTGCTGGAATCGTCCAAAGACTGGCTTCAAGACCTGGCTCATGGGGCTCCGTGAGCTGGCACAAGTCCCTGACTCCAAAGGCTAAGGTGGACCAAATGGTACAGCTCAAGGAAGGACAGGCTTTGTAAACTGCAAAGCCTTTTCCCAATTCACCATAATTCTGTGTTCTAGCAAAACTCTTCTTCCTCAGAGGTCAAGACCTGGTGTATTTTATGCTAAAGGGACTCTAAGGTCACACTAAAAGGAGATGCCAGACAAAGGCTTGGTATAGTCTTAATACCCAAAGGCACGAGAGAAGGCACTGGACCTGGAGTAAATTCCGAATGAGAATTCCAGGCAGAGGGAGGACTGTCATGGTAAGGGGGGCCTGACCCAAGAGCCTTGCCCCCACCTCAGACTCCCACCAGTCCCCCTGAAGCCACTCCCCCAAGCCCCACAATCTAAGCAAAAGCATGTGCTTCTTACAGTACAAATGCAGCTCTGACAAGTTTCCTAGAACATCACATTTCCACCCCCAACTAGAGAAATTCTGGCACTGCCACTAAGATGCCTGAGATGTGGGTTCAAGACTCTGTGGCCTGCTGCAGATATGTTCTGAAACAAGTGGACAAGGGGCAGTGCCACAGCCACCCTCTCCCTCAGAGGAGAAGGAACAGGAGCTGGAGGCCAGGAGAAGTCCTGGGGAAGCCATGGGAAATCGGTAATCCTAAATGTTGTGTGGAAACAGCAAGGAAAGAGAAAGAGACGTAGCGGTCAAGTGATTGATAGACTTACAGATAAGGAGAAAACATGATTTTGAGAAGTGGTCATGCAAGCGGTGAGTCATCTCCCTACAACAAATCTTGCTCAGAGATTTCAGATGGCACCTTGGTGGCCAGAATAACCGTGGCGGTGGCAGGAAAGCGCCGAGGTTGGCCGCTCCCAGCACGACAGCAGGAGAGGTGTCCACTGCCTGGCGCAGGCAGGGCCCCTTTGACAACGGCTGGACAAGGGCAGTGTTTCGCTGGGGTTAATCGGCTGGGCAGTCAGTAGAAGTGAGGGAAATATGGGGCATAACAAGTATTACGAAAGAACCAACTTTTCTCTTGTCTGGAAAATTCCTGAACATCTGCATATGAACAGGCCAGAGTGTGTGACCAGCCAAGACCTAGCCAAGGCCTGGGGTCCAAAGAAGGAGCCTACTTTCCTTGTGCCCATGGCTGTCTTTTCTCCAGGCAGCTCTAGGATGGAGAGGCCATTGCTCCTACAGATTTATAAGATCCTTTACAATTGCTGACCTCAGGACAAGTTACCTGACAGCACTGAGCCCATCCCCCAATCTGTAAATCTGGGAAGCTCAGAAGCACTGTGAGAATGATACAGCCCAGTGCCTAGAGCCCACTGTGGGCTGCACCCTCACTAACTTGCCCTGGGAACCTCCTGCCTGCCCCGCACTGCTGAAGCCATCATTAACCTTCAGGGTAACCACATAAGGTCACTTTAGAAACAAGGAAACAGAGGCACAAAGAGATCCAGTTACCACGGTCAAATGTCTAGACAGTGGCAGAGCCAGGGCTCAGACTGTCTGATCCCAACCCGACCTTCTCAACCACCACAGCATCTGCGGCTTCACATCTCCGACGGTTTCTCAGGGGTGCTAGGAGGTAGGTACTATATTTCCCCATTTTACAGATGAGGAAAGAAAGGCATGGCCAGGCCAGGCAACAGGGCCAAGGCCACAGGACTGCCAAGTGCTGTGCTGGGATGCCTCGGGCAGTGGACGCCTCTCCTGCACCCAGGTCTGTCTGGCTTCTGTGTCTCTGCCCATTCATGATGGTGACTCCACCCTGCCACTGGCAGGTCAGCCCTGGGAGGGGAAGGTCAAGTCTGCATCCTTAACACCCTTGGCCAATGCTCCTAAATGAGCTGATTTTTCAGAAGCTGCTGCTCTTTCCCCTTTCAAACTGGATTCTACTTCCCAAATGGCTCTCCAAAGGGTATGTCAATTCTATAGGATGGAATGCTGTGCAGCTCTTACCAAGGAGGTGTGTGAAGTTTTTAATGACACACACACGTGCCTATGATAGAACTTAAAGTAAGTGGAAGTGAGTTTAGACCCGTAAAGGTGATGTAGCTGCAAACACAGCTTGGGAAGAACTTACAAACACACAGAGGATGTTTTCTACACCCTCTTGCTTGTTTTAGAAAGCCCCTACTATGTGCCAGGTGTGGTGCTGGGTACTGGGGGACAGGGTAGTAGGAAAAGACAGGTCACTGCTTTCAGGGGAACTTACAGCCTGGTTTTGTTTTTTGTTTCTTTTTTAATCTCCTTTAATACTTTAGGTATGTATTATAAATCCATAGCTATATATAACTCTCTTTTACATGTGGTGAGGAAAGTGTTTTTAAAATAAAAGGGAAAACAGATAAAGGTGTACTTTAAAAGTTTACTAGCAGTGGGTTAGCAATTCCAAAACAACTTTCTGTGCATGCCAGAATTGAGCAAGTAAGGTAACATATGATGGGGTAAGAAGAACAGGTTCTCCCTGCCTGAGAGGGGAGCTATAGATATGGAAACATAGGAGGACACAACGAATTCTGTTATGCTGGACTGGAATGAGGTACCGTGAACTCATGGTTCTTTATCTATCTATAGGTATAGAAGATATAAGTAAGTAGTGTCAGCACATGTGTGCATGTGTGTGTGCATGTATAACATTTTTCCCTAGTCCTGCCTAAGAAGGCCTGGTTCTCAAAAGAGGACGGACTTTGTTCCCCTCCCCTGGACCTCTGGCAGGTCTGGAGACAGTCCTGGTTGTCACAGCTGGGAGGATGCTATTGGCATCTCGTGGGCAGAGACCAGGGAAGTGACAGAACATTTACAATGCACAGGATGACCCCTCACAATAGAGAACTGTCCAGCCCAAAACATGTCAAGGTCGAAAAACTCTGGCCTCAAGGTAAGGACAGCCCTGTAGCAATGCACAAACCTGGCACCCAGATCTTGGTTTCTAAGTATCATTACCCAGTGAAAGGAAGCAGAGCTCTTTGGGGAAATGGCTGAGTTTAGGACTTGAGCTGAAAAAGGGACAAGCAGAGTGTGGTCTATCTTATTAGGCCAGAAAGTAAGCAAGTTCCCAATCAAAATGATGGAGATGTGTCAAAAGGACACAACTGAGGCTGAACTATAAATTTAGCCACAAAATAATGGTAATAATGGCTTGTAACCCACTGAATAGAATGATCCCTGAGTCAACTCAGATAAAAATGAAAAAGTAAAGGAATGAATGAATGAATGGCAGGGGGTGGAGTGGGTGGGGCAAGAGGGAACCCTTCCCAGGAGTAGAATTCCAACTAAGAAGTGAAGGAAGAATGATGGAGCTACGAAGTCACCACTTGACAACCAGCACCATGATAAGTGATTCAGACAAGAACCACCAAAGGATGGTAAACCAGTGGGGGAAGTGAGCCCAGACAAGGGAGAGTTTCGCAGTCTCAAAGGGGCTCCCTCTAAGACATTCACTAACTAATTACAGGGAGAAAAATGACAACCCAACAGTGGTGCCACCTGGCAATCACAATCACAAAGCAATCAAAAGTAACATCACCAGCCATGGGACAAATTGTATTAAGTGCCTCGTGGTGCGATGCACTGAGAAGGACAGAATCACTTCTCTAGTGTTTCTACCACAGAGCTTGCAGCACACAAACCCAACTGGGGAGCATTACACAAACTGGCTGGCCAGGGCTCTTCAACCATCAGGGTCATGAAAGATAAAGAAATACTAGACGACTTATCCAAAATTAAAGGAAATGAAACAGACATGAGAACTAAATGCAACGTGTGAGAACTAAATGCAATATGGGGTCCTGGATTGGATCTTAGCATGGGTCTACATATATTTTTTCCCTGCTATACAGGATATTATTAAGACAACTGGCAAGATTTCAATAAGGTCTGTGGACTAGATACAACTATCTATGTATCTATGTTTCTTCTTTCCTGATCTTGGTAGTAGTAGTATAGTTATAAAAATAATTTCGTTTGTAAGAAATTACCCCTTAAATATTCACGGGTAAAGAAGCATCATGCATGTAGCTTGCTCTCACATGGTTCAGAAAAAACTACTGTGTGCATGTCTGTGTGAGCATGTGTGTGTTGTGTTTATGGCTGTGTATGGAGGGACAACGAGAAAGCATATAATTTTGGAGAATCTAAGTGAAAGGCTTATGAGAATTCTCTATAAATATTTTTACTGGTCAGCAGCTGGTATTTATGCAGCATGCAACCTGGGGATAGTTTCATACTTTTAACTGGATGGCAAAAAAAAAAAAAAGATCAAAAGAAAATAAATATTTTGAAATGCAAGAAAATTACATGAAATTCAAATTTCAGCATCCATAAATAAAGATGTATTGGAATACAGCCATGCCCAATTGTTTACTTATTGTCTCCGCCTGCTGTTGTGGTACAATGACAGAGTTGAGAAATTGTGACAGGGATGGTCTGCAAAAAAATCTAAAATAGTTATTATCTGGCCTTTTATAGAACAAGTTTGCTGACCGCCGACCTAGACCAGCTGCTATTACACGCCTGGTTGCCCAAGTGAGTCACCTGGAAGAGGGTAGGAGGATGCTGTTTAAAAAATGCCAATGCCCAGAGGTTGTGACTGAACATTTCTGGGGTGGCACCCAGGTTTTGCTGCTTCTTACCAGCTCCCCAACCCCTCACAGGCAAAGCTGAGAGAGAGGAATGGGTACAGAGCTCTGCTCTACGAGGCTCCGTGCCGGGGGCCTCTGCCATGACGCTGGACTGCTTCGTGGAAAACCCTCAACGCTTTTAAAGGCATTCCCTCAGAAACGGCGTATACAACCCATCTGTTAAGTGACGTTACAAAGAGCAGAATCCTGAGGAAGCTGACATCACATCAGTCAGAGTATCTGATGTTGCTTTGCAACCACCATCGTCATTGGGCTCCAACTCTCATCTGGCTTTAAACCTGACCTTTCAAGTATGCAGGCCAGGGGACACACGCTGTGCTGACAGAATCACTTGAGTTTTAGATCCTTTGCAGGTGCAAAAATTACCACTCCCACCTTATATGTGTACCCTCCTCTGTATTTTTTCAAAGCCCCTTTATGAGCATTCCTCACTCAAGACTATCAAGACTCTCAAGAAAAACATACGGCAGGAGGATGGGCATCCTTTACCCCAGATAAGGAAACCGAGGCTCCAAGAGGCTCAGTGAGCAGCCGAGCAGCTAAGAGCAGATACTCTGGCCTTTGGCAGGTCTGGCTTCTGTCTTGCCTACCCTGCTCCTTAGCTGTGGAAAAGGCTTGGCAACTCTCTATGTCACTTTCCTTATTTCTAAAGTGGGTATAAAAATATCAACCTGGTGGGACTGTTGAGAGGGCCAAGTAGAAAAAGGGATGTGGGAGGATACAGCTATATGATGCAATACATATATAAACACAGGTAGTGGTTCTTAAGGGGCGGTACGGCACCTCCCATAAGGCTTTGGGAGCCTGGGGGGCTGTTTCCACTGCGACTGGGAGAGAATGTTACTTACTGGCATTTACCGGGTGGTAGCCACACATAGAAAATGTCCCACAGGGCATGGGACACGCCCCCTCCCCATGCCAACAGCACCCCTGTTTACAAAGGACTCATGGTTCCTCTGATGTCTCCTCTGCAAATGAGCTCTCTCTCCCTCTACATCAGGGGTCCCCCAACCTCAGCACTACTGACAGCTGGGGCTGGATAACTCACTGGGGTGGGGGCTGGCCTGTGCACAGCAGGGGGCTGAGCAGCATCCCTGGTCTCCACCAACCAACTAGATGCCATCCTCTGAGTTGTGAAACCATAAATGACCCTAGACGTGGCCCAATGGCCCCTGATTGAGAACCACTTGCTACAGGCATGTCCGTGCGATGGCAGCTCTCTTTGGCTCTCCAAAATCCACAGCCAGAAAAATCCACGGAAATGCAGTGGGGTGACACCCAAGTCACTTTAGCTCCCAAATCAGATTGCAGCAGCTGAAATCCCAATTAAGAGAAATTCTGACTCCACCACGGAAGTCTGAGTTGCTCTGGGGATTTTTTCATGGGGAACAGGAATGACAGAGGCCCCCCATCTGGCACACACAGGTTATACTCTCCCGTGGGGGTTGAGCTTCGAGGACCACTTCCACAGCGCCTGGATCTCAGGCGGGGGTGTGCGGGCTTCCCAAGCACGAGTCATCTGCTTTCTGGTGTGGCTGACATTTTTTTGTTCTCATACTTAAAAAAAATAAATAAATAAAAGTGGATTTTAAACTCCTTAGGTAAAAGGCAGTGAATACAAAGCATTATTTATTCCTCTGCCTGGGTGCACTGCTCTTAGAAAGAAACACATGTGGAACGATTTATATTATTGATACAGAAGACTCTTCAAGGAAGAAGGAAAGACACACGTATTTCTCTGCCCTTCAATTAAGAAAGTGTGTGGGGGGGTGGAAAGACAGGAAAAAAAGCCATAATGGATGGAGCGCCGTGTTTCCCAATGCGCCCCTCCTTCCACCAACCCCCCACCCCCGCCCCAAAACCCACAGCGCATCTACCTCCAGCTTCGCCGTGGCAGCTGGAAGCTGGGAGTGGTAACCCTGCTAATTTAATAAATGGACTTTGACAAGCCTAAGTGGTTGTTTGGATGGATCCTCTCTCATACCCCCGCCCTCTTGCTGCCCAAAACCTCAAATAAAATAAATTAAATGAAAGATGCAACACAATCTCTGTTCTTTTACGGCTGCTTCTCTAGTGGGAGTCAGGAAAATGCTAATGATTCCAGGGGCTGCCTGAGCCGGGCTGCCTGGCTTTGGGCCTGGAGTGGCTGGGGTGTTTTCCCTTCCTCTGCTCACATGTTTTCTTTCACTCCCCAGCTCCTGCTTCCTCCCGGCTTCCAGCTCTCCTTTTGCGGGGGGTGGGCTGGGATATTAGTCAGCACAGGCCGTAGGTGTCTTCAGCCAATCCTGGGCGGTGGCAGACACTTGCACCTTGCTGACAGATGCTGTCAAAATACTCTCACAACCGGCAGCTCGATAATAACTCGAAAATGAGATACAAATGAGTGACTCTTTGCGAGTGGGAACGCTGCACCATTCTCCCCCACCCCACTGGCTCCTATGTGCTGGCAGGGTGGGGGATGGCTCAGGGAAGCGAGAGAGAAGCACCAGGCACAGTATAGAGATGGGTTTAAAAAAAAAAGAAAGAACGGCTAGATATGGAAGACGGCCCCCATTTCCTTTAAAGGGAGTCCCCCAGGACTTCAGAACAGGTCTGAAAGCCTTCCCCAAAGGGAAGCTGTACAGCCTGAAGTGCAACTTGCCGTGCTGGTGAAATCTTTTAAGTGGAAACAACCCACGGGGGCATTTACTGTGCACCCCAATCCAGGGAGGCTGCACTGGGGAACCCAGAGAAAGAAAGCACAGTGAGCTCCTTCTCAGGATACGGTATACCAAGCCGCTGCCCCCTCCCTTCACGCACGGCCGAGCAGCTGGGCTGTTTTTATTCCTCAAGCCGACTCTTTCCTGAAAACTTGGGCTGTTTCTCCCATGGGGAAGTCAACATTAGCACAACTTGTTTAGAAAAGCACAAATAAGCCCCAGGGAGTACAAAGTGTGTGGTCAGCAACAGCTCTGCTTTTCCCCGGGATGGAGGGGGCTTGGAGTTTGAGAGTACAGGGAGGCGGGCATGTCTCAACCTTCCTGCTCATTGGCCAGGGTCTGCCTGGCCTGGGCTCTGCCTGTGGAGGCAGGGTGGGGACTGTCCAGGAGGAAAGTGGGGGAGCCGCTGTGACATTAATCTACTAAAGGACACAGAATGCCTCCAAAAAGTGCACAGCTCACAGCAGACCCACGCAGGAGGTTTAGATGCCCTTCAAAAAACAAACAAACAAACAAAACAAAACAAAACACTGATTCTGCGTGCAGGCTGGAACAGCTGCTGCTAGGCTGTATTAAGAAAAGCAGAGGTGAGGGCTCAGGCTGGGAAGAAGAAAAAAAAAGCATTTGCGAACAAGCTGTTAAAGGGACTGTATTTAAATTTAAGGTAGGCAGAGTATAATTATCCCAGGGAAGTGCAATCACGCTGCCGGGATTGAAACCTCTGCCACATGACTCCCTCTTTCTTCCAGCACATTTCCTCGCAGAAGGCCTTTATTCTGCAGTCCGTGTGTCACGTAAACATTTAGCTTATTCTGCTTGTGTGCGGCAACATGCATCCTGAATACCCCGTCTGTGTCACTGTGCCTACTTTAAATAGTAAACTCCAATAAAGAGAGGATCAGCTTAGTGTAACTTACTCTGAGCTGAGCCATTATAGGAGGCTTTTAAGCATTGCACTTGGAAGGACAAGAGGCTCTCAGCATCCCATGAATAGGAGAGATGCCTATTTGGGGGTTACGTCAAACCTCACCTATAGAGTCAGAGAAAGAACGCAGACTAGAACTCAGGCTCGGGCCTTGGGTCTACCACTTAACCAACTATGAGACCTCAGGCAAGTCACTTAACCTCTCTGACCCGCTGTCTCTTCATCTGTGAAATGTGGATATTAATACCTGCCCTGCCTATAAAAGCATATGAGGAAAGGATGGGAGAGGCAGATGTAAAAGGGAGTGCTGTTGTTGCATGGGGGGAAAATGGGTGGTTTTCTCTTACTTTTGCTCAATTTTCCAACTGCTCTGGAACAAGATTAGTTTTATAACCAGAAGAAAGACTTTTAAAGGAGTAAAACTGTGATTTGCTAATAACAGAGAAACATTCAAAAGGGTTCTGTAAATAAAAGAGTTTTGTAAATTATATAAAGTGCTGGGCAAAAAAAACCTCCACAAAACAGTATTGTCCTGGCTTTATTTAATGCAATTAGATTCTAAAAAGGACCAGCTTTGGAGTTAAAGAGCAATTCTATACAGAGATGAAGGAGAGAGAATGTAAAGTATCACTCAAAAGGTGTATTAAAAATGACCTGTGGGTGGGCCACGGTGGCTCAGTGGCAGAGTTTTCACCTGCCATGCTAGAGACCTGGGTTCAATATCTGGT